>NC_049207.1:53199590-53507336 GCF_013347855.1 Anguilla anguilla | reverse complement strand
ATGTCCATCCTTTCATAAGAAGATTTATGGGTACTAATTACAGGGCGGTACTCTTCCCCCTTCCCCGATGTCCTCTTAGATCTGCAACACAGGTGTGAATGAGCGCTCCACCAGGGGTCTGGGAAGCTCAGTGATCAGTGAAGCCATTGATCTGCGGATCAGCGTCGAGGGGCCCTGTCGATTTGAGGCAAAGCCATTTGGAAGTTCGGGGATCTCGGTTTGATCAGAGAGGACGAAAGACAGGATCAAGGCCCGGCCCGACCGCAGTGCTTTAACCGCACCAAAAATTGCGGGGAAATTCTGCAGTGAGAAAGTGAGAGAGAGAGAGAGAGAGAGCGAGAGAGAGGGGAGAGAAGAGAGAGAGAGGAGAGAGAGACGGGGGGGGGAGAGAGAGAGAGATGGAGAGAGAGAGGGAGGGAGAAGAGAGAGAGAGAGAGACAGAGAGAGAGAGAGAGAGAGCTGGACGCCTGATTATTTATTCCAAACGCTGCCAGAGTGGCCATAATTGCAGCCTGAAGTCCCAGATAATGAAGGAAAGTCCGTGTCATGCTGCGGGGGGGGGGGGGGGGGGGGATCCTTTTAAGAGGGGGGGGGTTAGAGGGAGAGCCTGGCGGTAATGAAGGGGAGTTCAGTCGGCGCAGGTGCAGCGGTTGACATTATCTTTTGTCAAGAAGAGCTGCCTTTAAGGTACAGGTGATGATGATGATGATGATGATGATGATGATGATGATTTTAACCTCTCACCACAGCAGTAGGTTATCTGTGAGGCCTGTAGGGGAACTGTGGTAAAATAGAAAAAATAACCTGGGCATAGAGGTGGGATTCTCCCAGTGCAGTGGTCCCCTCAGCTCTGTTCCCGGAGATCTACCGTCCTGAAGGTGCCACAGATGAGCAGTGCAACGAGATCTCCAGCCGTTGAATGAGGAGTGTGCTTGGTTAGGGCTGGAGTGAAAACCTACAGGACGGTAGATCTCCAGGAACAGGGTAGGGCAGCTTTGCTCTAGCTGGTGAGTGAGGCGTGTGGTTTCTTTGGGTTGGAGTGAAAACCTATAGGAAGGTGGATTTCTAGGAACATGGTTGGGAACCACAGTCATAGTGGTTTTGGGGGGGTGGGGGGGGTGGGGGGGGGGGGGGTGTTTTTGTCTCCCAGATTTTGAGTGTGACAGGGGGAGCTGATGGGGAAATGGCTCTCTCTCTCTCTCTCTCTCCTGTGTGTCCCGTGGCATTCTCTCAGCCAGGACCGCAGGGAAGGGCCCGGAAAGGCCGCCCGCTGGGCTGAATTAGCACTTCAGGCCTGGAGGACAGCAGCTCAAACGCGGACTGATTGGGGCCTGATTGTGCACCAGAGAAACAGGGAGAAACTGCCCGCGTCTCAATGATTGGCGGGTGCTTACTCCGCCCCCTGCGCAATTCTCTCCACTCTTGAGGAACTGGCAGTGAATTTCAATCACAAAATAAATTTGCCCAAATAAGTGGGGCAGTAACTACTCTTTCATGGATGTTTTTTTTTTTTCATGGCAGGAAATCTCGGTGTATAATCTTGGCGATCCTTGCAACTGTGCAATATATTTTAAGAGTGAAGCACAACCCTATGTGTTTAATGAAAAATAAACTCTATGAACAGAATGCTTTTAGACTTGATATAACACTAGAAATTTGCCATGCTCAAAAAAATTAATAAATAAACAAGTAAAATCCTGCAATGTATCTGACCATTCCGGAACTGACTGTAGCTTGGCATTCCCACAGAGTAGCACATAATTGGCCATTGTGTCAACCAATGAGAGAAAAGTTTTCAGCTGATGTAGTCGGCCACCTGTGGTCTGCCTAATACCGGCAGCTCAGAACAGTGTACTTTTCCCCAAAGAAAATGACTCTGCAGATGGACAGCGCAGAGAAAAGCAGTGACGGCTGGTTACCCGCCCCCACCCCCCCCCCCTTCCCCATCCACACCCCCCCATTACCGTTCACACTTGCACCACTTTTGCTTCAGTTCATGTCAATTCCAGTTTTAAGTAAATCAAAAATCACTGTGGTAAAAATCCCCAGACGTACGGTTCATTCTGACTCATTTTTCTAAAAAGCGGTGCGTCTGTAGAGGCTGAGATTCGGCACCTGTCTGCAAATCCTTTTCCTCCCCGCCGGAGGGGGGGGGGGGGGGGGGAGTGTGGGGGGCCGGCGGTGCTGACACCCCGGGGGTGTTCTCCTCGAGCCAAAATTGATTTTCAGACGTAAATGACCGACTTCCCGACGCTCGGGGTACACCCACCTCCGCCACTGTGCTTTTCTTCGGAGACGAGGCTGTACACAAAAGACGGCACCCGACGAAAGGCACAAAGCGGTCGGCCCCTAAATGAGCTCCTCAGACCGGGAAAAGGCTGCCAGGAAGCTGAGGTGCAGCTCGGAACAAAACCATTAGGTAGTGATTTAAGCCATCTCAAGCGTATTTTGGATTTTCTTCTTCTTACATTGAAAGAAAACTGGGAAAAAATATATTCTCTAGCCCATCACAAAAGGCTCTAGAGGGACACAGGTTTAGAGGAAAATTGATCAGCTGTAACAATCAGATTTTCATATTTTATTATTAACCCTTTGAAAAGGTTTTTTCGGAATGTTTTTTTTTTTTTTTTTCCAAAATTCTAAGTCAGTGTTCTAGAACTCTGACGTTGCATTCCATGACCAGCAGTGATTGTTACATCAGCGTTAGAATGTTAGTCTTCCACACCATTAGCAGAGACCCACAGCAAGGCAGGCTGTCCAGATCCCACATCTGCAGAAAGACAGAGCCGGAAATGGCAGCTTAAGGAGATAAGATGGAGACTGATACCCCGGAGCAGCAATTTCTCTAGGCTAAAGTGTGTCTGCTTACAAAGACTGACACGGGGCTATCTGTCTCTCCGTCAGAGTCACACAGGAACCCAGCTCTGTAAGCTACAAACAGTGTCCTCTGCTCCGAAACACATTACCACATTGTCACTCAGTGCCAATGCCCCCCTGTGCCCTACCGTAAGACCCAACACTACACTGTCCTTTAGTCTCAAACGCACGACCACAGTGTCCGCGACTCCTAAACCCAAGAAGCCACGGTGCCCCCGATCTCTAAAACGCACCATCACTCACACTGAACACACCGCCACACCATCACTCACACTGAAGCACAATGTCAAACTTCCCACCTCTCCCTCCCTCTCTTTCTTTCACATCCTTTCTTTCTTTCCTGCACCGAGTGGAAAAATGAAATTCATTCTTCAAACAGCCTTTTCCAGTTACCTTTGCAGCTGCTTTTTTTTTCTTTCTTTTTTTTTTTCCCCTCCCCTCGGCCAATTCATAATGATGACATCACGAGGACCGAATTGCCGTTCGAAGGACAGAACGGAGCTCGCCACCGATCCCATCTATCTGGAGTGGGAGACCCAACGCGAGGGAGACTCTGGGGGATCTGGAGACGGGCCCGGAGAGCCGGGGCGCGACATCGATTTTCCCTCCCGTCGGAGGTCAAGGGTCACGGAACAGCGAGGCACGGCCCTCCAGCGGAGCTCCAGATTACCCAGAAGTCATCGAGCAGAGCTTCCAGTCAAGAGCTCCAGGACGCAAGGCCAAGGGAGAGCAGAATGGGTTGTGTGTGGGGGGGGAAGGAGGGGGGGTGGGGGTCCTTCAGGCAATCAAGGCTTCACCCACTAATGACTGCAAATGGCAGCAGGGCCGGGACCGGCCTATTTAATGGCCCACTACAGACGTGCCAGGGGACGGTTGATTAGGCGCTGAAGTGGCTAATCACTCCATGATCTAAAGCCACGGTTAAAGACAGGAATAAAGAGAGGTTTTTTTCAGTTTTTTTTTTTTTTTGTTTTTTTTTCTGTAAGGGAAGAAGTTCAGAGTCATTCTGGTCTGAACGAGAGTGTGAAAATGGTTGGGTCTGTACGCCCGAGTCCTCTGAATTAAAATGCTGTAGTATTCTCGAGCATGAGAGCACTTTTCTTTGTGCCGAATATTTGCATTTTTTGGGTTTATTACAGTGTGCGCTGAGGGCGTGGCAAGTGGAGAGCATTATCCATCCAGGGCTGGCGAGTTAGGGGTGCGACCGCTTCACTGAGGAGGAGACGGTCGCTTCTCCATCCCGAAATTGCTTGTCAGACACATTCGTTTAGCGCACAAGAGTCAGACTCGGTTGTGGAGGGCTGCAACGTCCCCGGGGTTTTTGGGGTGTTCTCAGCACCAGTGGTTCATCTGAGTCACTGATTGGCTAAATAATCCACACACCTTGTTCTCAAGAACTTAATTGGCAGCTGACTGAAAGGAAAAAACGCAGAAACCCGCAGACGCTGCGACCCCCTTGGGATTCAGTTTGACACCCCTGGGTTAGCAAATAAGTTCCTCCGCTTTTGTTTTCCGGTTGCCAATGCGACTGTTCCCCATGTCTCAGATTTTTTAAAACAAAGGGCCCCGAAGGTACGTTTGGGGATTTTTTTGACATTTAATTGTCTTTTGCACTTCGCTTTTTTTTTTTTTTATTCCCCTTACTCCTCCAACAAATCCACAAGGTTTCCACGGTAACCTTCACTTCCTTTCTCTTCTGAAAACCGCTGCTCTCACATCCCCGCTGTTTGAACTGTGCCTTTTCCTTTGAAACCCCATCTTTAGTGAGCTGAAAGAATCTGGGGGGGGGGGGGGGGGGGGGGGGGGTTGCAGAGCTCCCCCAGGGCTGTTTGTACTCCTGTGCTCTCAAGATGTTTCTCTACCAGTCCCCTTCTCCCCTCTCTCTCTCCCCAGGCTCAGAGTATCCGCCAATGCTTTGATATGAGATGAGACTCTATGGTACGCCTCGGCTGTCCGCTCGCTCTACTTCCTGTGCAGGGGAAAGGGCGTGTGACTTTGACAGAACTCGGCTGTTCGCTTCTGGATCCACCTGTACGGTGCAGAGGATTGCGTTTCCATGCCGATAAGAGCTACAGGTGCTTTTGAAAAACCTGGTTATTAATAACTGGTGCTGCAGCGCCATCTAGCCAGGGTTTGCGGTCACTACCGATAGGATGGGAGTCAAACCTGGATTTCAGAACTGTTTCCCAACATTAATGTTCTCATTAAAAGCCCAAAAAAAAATTTTAAAGCCCAAAAAAATTATATGATTATGATATGTTGACTCTAAATGGTTTATTAGGATCGTGTCTGGATAGCCCTGCTGATGACAGTCTGTCTGGCTGTTGATCCGACAGGAGACAGTTGATTTTGTGAGTATTATTCTGGCTCCTTTACTTGCTGTGAATACGAGTCTGCCATATTGCATGATGAAGCCATTTGGTATCTGGTGTGGTCTGTGGACTGGGGGGAGGGTGGGGGTGTGTGGGGTGGGGGGGGTGCTGTCAGAGGGGGCTCCTGTCAGGGAGGTGTCGTGCCTCTAAATGAGCAGGGGTCGAGGGGTCACCTGTCATATTACCATTCCCGCACCTTTACTCACTCCCCCCCCCCCCCAGGTTCAGACTGGGTGGAAAGACTGACAGCAGAACAAATGACTGCTTGTAGATGCCCTGTCACACCACACAACAAGGGGGGGGTGGCAGGGGGAGAGCGACGCACTCTGACCACCAGACGGCCTATCGAACACACCCCGCCGACCAACGGGCACACCTTTCCCGCCCCCCCCCCCCCCCCCCCTCCCCCAAATCACCCTGTGTCACATCTCTGAGCCGCTCGTGTCTGTTTGACCGCCAGGCTGAGGTTCCGCGCGGCAGCGAAGCCGGCCTACGGTTTTACAGCTGGGAGAGAGCGGCAGAGGCCTCAGGTTAATCCGTGTGCTCGCAACATTTAGGAGTGCATTTCTATGTCACGTTGCGTAATAAAAATACCTTTATGTCAAAATCAAGTTGTCAAGATTTACGCATTGTCACTGCCCTTGATGTATATTTTGCTTTTTTGTGATTTTTCTTTGTGATCCTCTGCTTTGTTTTTATCCTTGTACCTTCTACATTAGCATAAATCCCATCAAGAGAAATCATGTATTTGTGATTTTTATTTCCTGTTTTTAAAGATTTCAGAAGCATTGTTTATTTCGTGAAAGAAAATGCGTCTTGTCTGGCAAGTTCGTGAACATTATTTATTTTTACATCGATGAATTTTTCTTAACGTGAACATACTTCAGTCTTAAAAGTGAGCTCACGGAAAAGAAAAAAGAAACAGTTCAGCACCATTTTCAATATTAACACTTGTCTAATAATGCTGAGGTGTGGGTTGTGCTGAGGGGCATAAAAGTGTAACGCATACATTAACACTGTTTCACCACATCGTGATATTGTGTTCTCTGTCAGTCTTCCCCCCCCCCCCACCCCCCCCCCCTTTTTCATTGTATTGATATCTGAATAAGAATAAAGCATCACAGGGCTGGGACTATGGAATTGTAACTAGTTCAGATCAAAAGACCGTGCTCATCAGACAGTCTATACGCATGGATCATTACCACAGTCAGTCCAAAGCATTATAATACTTATAATAGTCCATTCATTTCCATTCCTATTATCCTTTTTTTTCTTTTTAATGTTGCTTGCTTATGGGAAATATCTATATTTTACATGAATAGTGATTGTCATAATTAATCATTACAATATGTAAATATGAATCCTTTTCTACCATGGGATATTAGGGAAAAAGTATGAAATGTATATCTAACCTCAATTTATGTAAGAATAAAGCAATGCCTTCACCTTCTATTCAAATAGAAGTTATTAGGTCATGAAATTTAATGAACACTGTATTAGGCATTAAAGCACTTATCACCACTAACACAGTCCACAAATACGAGAATACAGAGTTGATGTTTGTGTGTTTGTCTAAGCAAATTTCAGATATCCCTTGATTTGAAGTAAATAATGTTTTAAACAGATTTTTATCATCTGAAATGGTTGATTAATTGTCATTAAAACATTAATCTGTCTGGGGATAATTGCCTAAACAAATGATACCCATTAGAAACAGCTTAAGCAGGATCCAGCCAGGCTCGTTTGTAATTCAGGCCTACCTGGCATTGCAGAAGACCACCGCAGGTCTTGCTGTCCAGCAAATTGATTGAGACATTAGAACGGACAGCTGACACACGTATGGAAATATCCTCTCGTAATTACCTCACACCAGGGTTGGGGGTGCTGTCAAAGGTACTTTGGGATGGCAGGGGGACTGATACTCCACGCTGGGGGAAGTTAAGGCAAAACCAGAAATCCTCTCGAAGAAAGTAACACACAAGCGTGTAATCAAAGTGTAATCATCATAACGGATGGCTTCTTCTTGGACAGCTGTTGTGAAATGGTTCTTGATTTTTTTTGTGTGTGGGTGTGTGTGTGTGTGTGTGTGTGTGTGTGCACTTTCATAATGGCCCTGGAAGCAGACCAATAGACAAAGTCCATCACTCAAAGTCCTTTTTTTCCCCCCCGATATCGCCGAAGTCTGTAAAACAACTTGCGTCTCAATTACTGGAAAGCTGTCACGCTTGTTAATGGGAAGGCTCTCCGGGCGAGCCGCACTGTGGCCGTCTCCCTTCAATTAATTGAGTTGTGTTTAAAATCGCCCTCCTGTCTTCCTCCTGGACTCCACTGGGAGCCTGAGGGCCTGAACGGCACCACTTAGAGGGCCGGCGTCGCCAAATCCCGAGCAGCTCAAAGCGCGGGCCTTCACCTCCACTGTCAGGGTCCATTAAGAGAAAAGGGTTCGGCGGACGTTAAAAATCGACAGGAAAGCTCAGGCAATTAACTTTTCAGTTTTGTTTTTTTTTTTCCCTCACTTGGATGTTGGAGAGGAAAACTAAAGAAGGAACGAGACTAAATATAAAGAGGTAAATTAAATCTGCCTGAGGAGTTTTTACTGTGCACCAGCAGCCTGGGATGGTGCTGACGATGCACTCTCTCCCTCCCACAGTGGTCCAGAACTGTTCTGTTAGTTTTTTTGTCTTTATATAACATTTTTTCCCTGTTTCATTTCTGCCATGTTGAAAGTAATTTAAGGGGGGGGAGGGGAAATGTGTTGGCTTCTGCTACACAATTAGTGGAATGAGAAAACACAGCATTAAAGTGCAATCTCAAGACCGTGGTGCTTTGTGCTGGCAACAGGGACAGAGTGATAGAAAACATCCGGAAGGGGGATGTTTAAGGTTTGCTCACGCGTGTTCATGAAGACTCTGCTTCATGAGGCAAATAATGATGCTGTTGGCCTAAGTGGGGAAAGAGAAATGGGTGCTGGATAGAGCCTGCAAGGTCCCCAAGGATCCCTTCAGTGAGTGAGAGACACAGGAACTCCAGGGGGAGTGTATGCCCCGTGCTAAGACAGGTTTGTGCTTCATTGGCCAAAGAGGTGATGCACCAGTCTCTATGATGGTGTGGCTGAGAGGAGTGACAGAACTGGCTCTCTATATAAATATAAGGGTCTTCAATCTCCCCCTCTCTCTCTCTTTCTCTTTCTCTCTCTTTCTCAAGTGTTTCTGCTGACTTTGAGTATTATAGAAGGATGCAGGACTGAGGAGTTTTTCAGGATATGGGGTGTCACGGGGAGGCTGTGTGTATTTTGGAGGGAGGAGATTTAAGGGTCATAGGTTTATTCCTGTAAAGGCTTGCATTCTATTGCTTTTTTGATCTACTTTTTTATCTGTTTGTCCTTTGTGTATGCGTCTTGCTATTGTTGTGCTTTTTGATTTGGCGCTTTCTTTATTTTTGCTGCTTTTATCTGTTACCGAATGGCTGTATGTATTGTATTGTCTCTCGCTTTTCTGTCTCTTTCTCCCTCTCCCTCTCCCCCTCACAAAAGCATGTCAAGCAGTGCGCAACAATCTATGTATTATTTACAGTTTTCCTTACACCGAAAAAGGAGCCTTTCCCCCGTTCCGGCGGTATTCCTGTCAAGCAGGAATACCGAGAGGAACACCGAGAGGAACACCGAGAGGAATACCGAGAGGCTTTGCACAGGAGGACTAAAAGATCACAGTGCCCCAGCCCTGGATTTCCTGGGCCCCATTGTCTATTGGATATGAAAAATAAAATAGCTTTGTGCCAAATTCCTTTTCACTGCAATGTGCAAGAGTTACCTCATGCAGCTGAAAGCAGGAAGAAGAATATTGTGGGCGGGCCTCTTTAGTGTGACTCACCATTTGCGGCCTGAGGTATTTGGCTCCACCTTAGCCGCTCTACCTCTTGGCCAATCACAACTCGCCCACAGATGAACGCTACACATCGGCAAAACCATTTCAGCACCCAAAACATGATTCTCATTATTATGCATTAATGTTTCATTCTTCGGCAACGGCGTACTTGTTTTTGTAAGGGAGAAGACACGGTTATGTGTGGAGCAAAGCAATTTCTGAGCAGACGCACGGGTGCTTCTCCCAAAACGCCAACATTTGGTGTGAAATTGAAGCTGGGGGAAAATTGCGTTGGCGCATTTGCATGGCAGATTTTCCTGAAATGAAGTTTTGATGTTGCGTACGAAGTCGAAATACATTATTTCCTGAAATGTATTGAAGCCTGATTAACATAAAGCTGGAGAGGATCCTTATTCCCCCCCCCCCCCCCCCCCCCCGAGCTAATCTGCTCACTAATTCATTATTCGGTCTAAAATGCACACAGCTGTAGTAAAACACTCAACTCTCCAAGTAAATGCAACTCGGTTCGGTCCATTTCAATTTCATGCACAACCTGTTGGATGCACAATGAATACATATAATATCATATAAAATATAAAATTATATTATAATTGGTCTTGTTTGGAGACATATCATTGGTTATGTCATATATTGGTCATATTCTGGGTTTCAGAAGTGATTATTTAATCACTTCCTATGTTGGAGTGCGCCTGGAGCAGGTCATTACAAAACGCAGGTTTCTATGTTTTTATTTTTTTAACAGTCCATCTGCACCCTGAATTATCCTCCATGCCCCTGTCCCTCCAGTGAGGACTCAGGCTTTAAGCATTAAAAAAAAAGACGGGACGTCAGAAGCTGCTGAACTACGCTTAGCGCTCTCAGAGACAGACAGAGGGACGGCGCGCAGATGGAGTCCAAGGCTGTCGCCACACCAGACCCAGACCGAGGTAAAACGGAACCGCTCTAACCAATCAGGAGCAGATGGGAACGAGACAACGACCAGGGGGGACTCCCGGAGGCGCTCGAGCAAACACAGCCGGGCCCTGTTTATACCACAACCTGCTGCTTCCAAAACCCCACCACTTAAAATCAGTGCTCTGAATGACGAAGAGGCCTAGTCTGGTGAAGTATTTTTTTTTTCAAAATGCTGATTGACAAAATTTCACAAGTTTGCTCACCACAGAATGGTCTCAACAAATATATTTTGAGACCTTAAACTTGTTTTGCTCTGATAAACCCTTCCCTCTGTTCCCTGCAAAAATGCTACAGGCATCACCACCTCCTTGAGAACAATATTAAAAACAATAATAATAAATAAAAATATATATTTTTAATCCTATTAAGAGACTGACTGGAGGCATTCGTGTAAAGTAGATGAAACGGCTGGCTCGGTCCCTAGGCTGAAATATGCAGTCAGTTGATCTGAGCAGCTCAGGAGTTTTGCCTTGGACTTGAATGAATGAATAACACAGACATTACAATCAATGTGCTGTTCACCATGTGAAGTCCATTGTCTCCTTAGTTACTGTCGCTTGGGAAAAATAAGAAAGTTGACCCATCTTCTTCACCCAGGCCCTTCACCAAACACACTCTAACAATCACGCCTCTTAAAAAAAAATCTTTAAATATCTATAACAAGGAACTGACAAGGTTTCGTTTTCCAATGAAAACGTTCAAATGAATTCAAAAATGAATTTACTAATAGCCGTAAAATTATAATGTAGTTTTGTCCCCATTGTCTTTCGTTTCTATCCTGTCCATGAAACACAAATACAGCCATTTTTTATGGGAGTACGTTTGCCAGAAATTTGTATGGAATCATTGTGCCATCTAGTGAAATATTTTCATTACTACAAACATGGATGTCATAGAGACCTGCAAAAAAAAACTTCTTAAAGGGGAGGAATATTGTCTATAAACATATAAAGGCTCATTCGCTTTACAAATAAAAACCCATCTAGCTGTGGATCTGCATATTGGTATCAGTTTGCACATCGTAAGTAGCTCACAGCACTTGTTCCATTCATATGTAAAGAGTTATCATCCCCTTTCTGAAACCATATTCAGCCTGCAAGATAAGCACCCTTTTTTCTGCCCATACTGAAAGTATCTATATTGTATGTGGTTATCTGTGGCACTTATGGGTCCTTTGGTTATGGTTCAAGGAATTTCTGAGGATATGTATGCTGTCCTACAAAGCCTAACTGCAGTAACTACGCAAAGGGTAAAACTGAGAAAAATGGCTTTAAAGTGTTTTAACTGGCCAGTCGTCGTGGTTTTTTGGGCATAAAAATTACCTCATGAATACATGTACAATTAGTGCACTTATATACCTATAACCCATTTGGCTGGCCAGTTAAAACACTTTAAAGCCATTTTTCTCAGTTTTACCCTTTGCGTAATTACTGCAGTTAGGCTTTGTAGGACAGTATGGTTGACCACCATATGAGGCAACATCTTTTTATCACACTTTCGTCAAAAGTTGTGATGGGAGACAGTAATACAATGTACTCACTGAACCATGTATAGAGACATTAGGCCTCATTCACAAAACATGCGTACGATCACATTTGATCATAAACTGTGTGTAAAAAACATAAACGTGTAAAATTTTAAGTCAGCATTCATCACCTCATATACCTGGGATATGCACAGAAACGAAGGTGTGCACTTGTATCACAAATCCCATATTAGTTTTTTTTTTTCGTAGGAACATTTTTAAGAAGAACAGTAAGAATAATTAAATAAAAGTTTAGTTAATTTGTCCCTATGTCTCCCACAGACTGGCATAACTCAATGCAGTGATGAAACAGACTCACAAAACAAATATAAACGAGCCATGTCAGACAGGGAGAAAATAAAACAGCAGGAACAGGAAGACTCAGAGGCACTGTGTGTAATTACGAAGGATGGAAGTGACAAGAATAAGGTGTTTCTATAAATAAATTTCCTCAGCATTTAAATACTGTTTTTTTCTTTTTGTCTGTGTTTTACATCCTCATATCTCACCTTTGAACAAATGTTGTTTACAATGCCCCCCCTCACAATAATATAATATAATAATATAATATAATATAATATAATATAATATAATATATGTCCTTCATTGATAGTTTATCTGTTGCTGCGCAATGAGCTCCATTAACTTCTTATGTTAGAGGAAATCGAATCCTGAACCCCCTAGTTAAAATGCAATATAAACTGGAGGTAGTATTTCTTTAAAATTCCACCATCTTTGTGTCCAACCCACTGACAAGGAAGCTGCGGGAAAATGCAAAAAACGCGGTGCATTGCCTTATAAGGCATGTTTCAGCTCATGCGCAGAAAGCACAGTTTTGTTTGAAGTGAATTGCAGTTAGTCCGGCGGATTGAGCAGCACGAAAAGAATAGACAACTAGGTGTAGTAGCACTGATATCGTAGACATATTATTCTCCTTGCATGTGTTTTCGTAGACCATTCATTTTCTCTCCGCGTAGTTTGTTGATTTGCTTAATGCAGTGCCATCACAATGTTGGGACATCATTACCCAAACGTGGAAAAAACACAACTGGTCAGTTACGTGGAGGATTATCTTGAATGTGTGGAGTCTTTGCCTTTGGACATACAGAGGAATGTTTCATTGTTGCGGGAAATTGATACAAAGTATCAGGGTACGTACCTCTTTGCATGAAGCCATTACTTTGTTACAGTGCGACCTTAAAGGAATTCACAGGCGACAATGCAACACTTTGTTAGCTGGCATGCTGATTTGTGTTTCTCGTGATGCAGTGCTGCCGTACAACCTAGATATAAAAAATCTTCACGCAAGCTACAGCTTTATAGATTGGTCGATAGTTTATTAGCTGGCTAATAAAACACATCGTCTCGTTTGATCGTAAATTGAGGTAAACACAACGAAGCGCTCTGAAAACTGAATGGTCCTGTTTGGGGTGTGATAGCTATGCGCTTTGCTAGGAAACTGAAGTAAGCAAACGGATCAGCCATTTTGCCAATAATTAGAGAACTCCGAAAGCTAGCTTGCAAGCAAGGCAGTTGAATAGTAACGAGGGCTCCACAAAAGCGTTTAGCGTCAAGTACAAACTGTTACTTATTGATATAGCTCAGCGGGTGCCGTATTTGTTCGATACAGTAAGCTTTTGTCCTTCATTGTTTGCTAGCTAAATTAAAACGACGACGCTCATTTTCTACTTGATAAAATGGCAAGCGTCTATAAGCAGAGTGATCTGCAAACGTTTCGGAGGGTCTACGAGACTATTTCAGTCTTTATTGTTACATAAACAAGGTTTTGCACGCAAAACTTTAGTCGTACCACGAGCTCTGCACTCGCTCGTCGTTGCCTCCGGTTCATTCACATAGAAGTGAAAACGGATAACAAGATGACATTCTATTTGGAAAATGTAGCAAGTTTGCTCGCCACTAACACCCAGACACTAACAGCAGTGGTATAATTCAGCAAATTCGTTCAGAGAAAATCAAGCAGTTGGCAATAGATTCAGCGCCCTGCTCTATCTAAACATGTATGAAATTCATTTGGCCAAGGAGCTACTCACAACTCGAACAGTGCATGTCGTCACTTCCTCCGTATCGTCGAAAGGTTTGACTACGGAAGCGGGATAGTTCGACCGTATACAACTTAAAGTATTGTAGCGAGAACGACTTTGCTCCTGTTACCTATATTCAACGCTGTTGTTATTTGTAATTGATTACAAAAATGTTATTGATTTAACCAGTAAATCTTCTAAATCCTGTTGACTAGGCTAGTAGAGTACCACTCCATTATTAGTCGACCACCGTCCCATGCGCTGAAACATGCGTTTCATGAGTACTGTCCTATAGCAACTTCATGAGTGCTACGACTATATATATGAATGAAAATGTTCAATACAGAGATCTGGGCTTTGATGCCGATTATGTTCAGATCCTGCCAACATAAGGCAGCAAGGCGTGTTGCTGAAAATATTTTGATGGCTTAAGCTAGAACTCTGCTGTGAATAATTAACATTTTCCATACATCTATTTTGGCGGAGAAGACTAGGCTACAGATAGCCTAAACGTGAGCTGTCCACATATTATTGATCGTTGTTACCAGCATGGGGAAATTTGTCGGTCACTGTTATGGTCAAGATGAAAGCATAGCCCACAATTGCGTGCTGGAGGGGGAAAAAATACTAGGAATGACATGTATTCCCTTCTTGGAGACACTGATTAAAGTAAAGAGATTTCTGTATGGCTGTGTTTTGCAGAGGTGCTGAAGGAGGTCGATGGAGTCTACGAGAAGTACAAGAAGGAGACTGACGGAGGCCAGAGGAAGCGCCTGCAGCTCCAGCTCCAGCGGGCCCTGATCAGCAGCCAGGAGCTGGGGGACGAGAAGATCCACGTGGTGACGCAGATGATGGAGCTGGTGGAGAACCGCGCGCGGCAGATGGACTCGCACTCGCTGTGCTTCCAGGAGCCCGCCGAGGCGGAGAGGAGCGGCGCGGCCGCCGCGGAGAAGGCCAAGCCGGAGGCCGCCGCCGCCGCCACCGCGTCCACGCCGCACCCCGAGCGCTCGTCGGCCCGACGACCGCGCCGCCAGCGCAACAGCGAGAGCCGCGACTCCTGCCACGGCGGCGGCGGTGGCGGTGGTGCCGCCGGGGCCGGCGCCAACGGCGTGGACGAGCCGGGCGAGGAGCCGCCGCCCCGGGAGAAGAAGTCGAAATCCGCCAAGAAGAAGAAGCGCTCCAAGGCGGCGAAGCAGGAGCGCGAGGCGTCGCCGGTGGAGTTCACCATCGACCCGAACGAGCCCACGTACTGCCTGTGCGACCAGGTGTCCTACGGCGAGATGATCGGCTGCGACAACGAACAGTGCCCCATCGAGTGGTTCCACTTCTCCTGCGTGGGGCTCACCTACAAGCCCAAGGGCAAGTGGTACTGCCCCAAGTGCAGGGGGGACAGCGAAAAGACCATGGACAAAAGCATCGAAAAGACGAAAAAAGACAGGAGGTCTAGGTAGTGGACTCATTTTTTTTATTTTATTTTATTTTTTATGTTTTTTTCTTTCTCCTTGTTTCTTTCCTACCGTTATATATGCTCGATAAAACAATCTTGTCTGAGAGGCTATGCAATCTATGGCGTTAATACAATACTGACGTGTTCAGACATGGTCAGTTTGATGGTGCATCCATTAAAAAAAAAATACACAACATGATCATAAGCAGGTGCTGTGCCAACACTGGTATATTCGCGTAGATTGCCAGGTGACCTCTTGTAAGAAAACCGAGAAAGTCATCGTCATAAATACTACAATTCACGGTCCCCGTAAGTCACCTCTGTCAGACACAAAAGTGGAAATGCACTTGGGGAAGTTTCATTTGGCATTAAATTTCCAAACTGAAATGAAAAGTTTACTTTACTGTCATTGTGGGGAATGCATTCTTTTTCTAGGTCTTGTCCAATGCAGGTCTGTGAACACATAACGTTTTGATATACAGTATGTATTTTTTGTGTGTGCGTGTGTTTGTAAAACAAGAAAGATTTGGCCTTTTAAATGTCTTCCAAAAACCAGTTACTACTTACTTCACTGTTGTATATTTTGTTCATCATTTCTGATGCGATCTCCTCAAATTTGCAGTATTTAAATAAACCTGTGACAGTTGACTGTTCTGAGTATTCTGGGAGCCATTTTTCTTTGTATACTGCAGCTAAGGTTTGCCTGACTAATTATATATGAAGCATTTCAAGTTACTTGTCCTATTCTTAACCCTTGAACTGTACTGTTTATGAATGTGGCCCACTAAACGTTCCTATATTGCGTGTTTCTAAGTGTGTGGGTGGGAGGGGGGGTGTTGAGTCATTGTGGACCCCCAATATTTTGAGGGACCCCTGTCGGAAAAACCCAAGGCCTGGATCGTGGCTGTCCAACCCTGTTCCTGGAGATCTACTGTACTGTAGGTTTTTGTTTCAAACCTAATTTGGTACACCTGATTCTACTAATTTGCAACTCGATGAGATCTCAAGCTGTTGAACGAGGTGTAGATTAAGGTTTACACTCATTCTAAAAATAACAGTGATAGACTGTGAAAATGCTAGTCCTGCTTTATTCCTGCCTCAGCTTTTTCCAGTGAAATGTTATAAGTGAAGATGAAGTACGCCTGTAAATCAGGGGTATCCAATCTTCATCTGAAATGGGCCAGTGTGGGTGCAGGTTTTAGTTTTAGCCCAGCACTTAAGACACCCGATTCAACTAATCATGGTCTTCAGTGAAGACCTTGATGAGTAGAATCAGGCATCTTGGCACTGGGCTAAAAACAAAAAAACTGTACCCACAGTGGCACTTTTCAGATAAGATTGGACACCCCTGTTATGAATGATAAATGTTCAGTTGGTGATTGGCTGGACAGACACTGCGGATGCCCATCGCCCCCTGGTGAGTACTGGTTGACCGTGGGAGTCTTTTTGGGGATTATGTCATCCTCAAAGGGCCCACTGCACACAGCCTCAGCGGTTTGCCGTCTGCGCCGACCTGTCGACCTCTCCCTCGTCTTCGCTGCTGCTGGACTGCTCTCCGAACAGGTCCTCCCCCGAGGCGGGGGTCCTGGGGCCGCCCCCCCGGGACGTCAGCCTCAGGGTCACCAGGGTGGGGCTGTCGCTCAGGCCCAGCAGGAGGGTGCTGTCCTCCCCCAGGACTGACAGGCACTGGATCCGGCTGTCGGGCCTGAAGACCGAGAGGACGGTGCCACCATCCAGGTCCCAGACGCTGGCCTCACCTGCGGGAGCAGAAGAGCCACCTGACCGTCACACCCAATCACCTCACAGCTCAGAGCAGGGCTGGCCAATCACGTTACAGCTCAGAGCAGGGCTGGCCAATCACGTTACAGCTCAGAGCAGGGCTGCCCATTCCACGGCTGCTTCTGGAGATCTACTGTCCTGTAGGTTTTCTCTCCAACCCTAACAAAGCACACCTCATTCAACAGCCAGAGCACAGCTGCCTGAAAAGAGATATCAACAGGCAAGCAAATGAGCTGGAGATACCAATGTTTCTAGGGTTGCTTAGCCACAGCCAGTACTGTGGTAATATACTACGATAGATATCCACATACAAAATCCTTTAGATAAGAGACTTGTTTTCTTGAAGCCACAGTTACTCTCTGCAGCAATACACTCAGACTGGGGTGTAGAATGCCCTGAGAAAGCAGATTCATTCACAACCATTCATTCAAGTCTTCTTTTGGCATTCCAGATACAATCTGCTCCAGATTCCATCCTGCTTGCCAAGGATAACTGTAATTATCTCTCGGTAAGTACAACGCAGAGTTAGGATGCTGCTCGAAGCAGCGGTCATCGCGGTTAATCCCAGCGATCAGAGACAATGAGCATACTCCAGGCACTATCCAAGGCTTCTACGAGCTTGCCAAGATGTAATGAACTTTGAGATTTTCTGAGAAAGGGATGTTATTTTGGAAGGTACATCAATAACCATGGCAACGCCCGAGGGACCTTAATTTCTCGCAAGAAAACATGGTCTTGCTTTTTTGAAATTCTTATCTAGTCAGAAGGTTAGTAACCATGCAAGTAATTTTACACACATCTGATTGGGTGTTTTTCCTAACCTAACCACAGGACCGAGCTATATAATGAATATACCTGTATAATTATAATGGATGTACCTGTATAAATATAGCGGATATACCTGTATATATATACCTGTATAAATATAACGGACGTACCTGCGAGCAGAACGGCTTTAGCTCCTTCTTCAGTAAGGAACAGTTGACTGCTCACACCCACAGTGAGGCTCTCGTACCCAGGGATGGTTTTGTGTCCTCTCCTGAAGGGGTCCCATACTTTAAGTCTAATAAAATGGGGAAAATATGTCAGTAAATACACTGGGAAGAGTTCATCAAAGGACAGTAGGCCTAAAAGTGGTATATTTCAGTCAACAGCTCGTCTTGAATTTTACTTTCCACTGTTAGAAGAACTGAAGGTGTCAAGATTGACAGCCATTAGAGAGTGTTTATTACATTACACAACAGCCTATAGGGGGCGGAAGAGAGCCACGGGTAGGTTAGTGCATAAGCTGCACCTTGTGTATAACTATTCCGTTTTTACAACTATGTCCCAGCATATGGGCTAGTAAACACATTCACTTAATGTAAAGTCATTAGGTCAAGTTTTTAGTCTTGATATTTTTTTCTGTTGTGCAATATATTGTACATTTAGCTACCCTTTACCCGGCCTACTAAAAGGGACAAGTTGCACCTGCATCCTCTTGGACATACCTGTTGACTCCCGTGACGCCAAAGGCAATTCTACTGGCAGAGCTGCTGATTGCCACACAGCAAACCCCCGGCTCGTTTTTCAGTCTCTTCCTGACCTTAAACACGGTATGAAAAAAAACAACAAACATTTACTCTTCCAGAAACCTGATTCTAAAAGTTCCATATTTATCAACTCGCAAATTTTGGGGGTGGGGAATGGGGGAGTTGTCATGTTTAAACTAACATTGTCTGTTGACATTGACAACTGTCCACCAGATATGCTAGCTTTAATTACAGTTAAGAGCACCCAGGCCTCCATGGAGGCGAGCTGGCCACAGAGGGGAGGGAAGCGGGACCGTGACACACCTTCCCCTTGTGTAAGTCCCAGAGCGTGACGTAGCTGGCCTTCTCCGCGTCGTTGTAGTTGGAGAGGACCAGGTGGCCGCCGGAGTGGGTGACGGCGGCGGCGTGGAGGAAGAGCATGGAGTCGCGGTCCTCCAGCGTGTGGAGGTGCGCCTGGGAGCTCACGCCGAAGACCACCAGGTGGTGCGCGAAGTAGGAGCACACGACCACCTAGCAGCGGGTCGCCGGGGGTGAGGGGGGGGAGGGGAGGGGAGGGGAGGGGAGGATACAAACAACAAACCTTAAACATACACCGCAGGAGCATCTAGGAAACAAAAACGGGTGTGTCACAGACTATCATAGATGCATGGAGAGCTGCAAATAAACAGGCCCAGTACACCTGCATTGATGTGGCTTCTTTCTGATTCTGCCTTTCAGTAGACCAAAAAAAAAAAGCATTTCCACACTTCAAAAAGAAGGCCCCATAACTACGTCAGACCCTGCGTTATTAACCAAGCCATCTCCCCTGTGGCCCCCCTGAGCGGCGTGTGATGACATCATTAATGACCTCACCTGCTCGTCCCCGCTGAGCAGGTACTGGTCCACGGCGTTGTGCTTCTCCCGGTCCAGCCGCCGCTGGGTCTCCCTCTCCCGCTGCGCCCTCCTCTCCCGCCGCCTCCTCTTGGCGGAGTGGGTCTCCGTGCGCCTGTCCCAGGGCATCACCAGCGCTGGAGGGGGGGGGCGGGGGGTGGGGGAGCGGGCACAAGAGAGGCACCACTAACCCAACTGTCCTGGGAATAGTCGACGCATGCATGGCCTGCAAATAAATGTCTGATAAACTCTGGCGCATTTTGGTCTCCCCTTATGGGAGCTCCCTGAAATTTCTGCATGACTGTCACATGGGGAGTAGTCACTGCATGGCGTAGGTTGCCAGGTCATACAGTAGAGGCAGAAACTCTGGGGGCTCTCAAGACCAGGCTTGATACGGTGCTAGATTCTATCTAGTTTGCAGGTACACTGAGCCCTAGGTACACTTTAGTGGTAGGAAAATGGCAAGAATTGTTGGGCTGAATAGCCTGTTCTCATCATCATATTATGCTATGCTATCCAATGCTATGTTATAATATGCTGTGTTACTTTATGTTGTTATCTTGTGAAGTTTTATAAAATAGGGCCCAGCTCTGTGATCTATACCTTTATATTCCCACTGATACAGTGATCTCAGTAATCATTTGAGTAGTTTAACAAGTCCAAATTTCCTTGGTTCGCATACCTGTAGACTCCCTGAGTGGGATTTCTTGGGAATTTTTGTCCAAAAATGAGCCGGACAGAAAGGACTCTCTGTGAGTTACTTTCAGTCTGCCTTTGATGTGGCCCGACTCCAGGTCCCAGAGGATCAAGTGATCCCTGTAATTAAATTCACCATTTTCATTTCAATCACTGCAGGAATGCATTCAGTGGAAATAACTGTTAGTTTTTAAAAATACATTTATATAAACTACACCTGGAAAGAAAAAATATTTCAAAGTCATTGGGGATTTCTAGAACACGTGTTTGTAAAGGGATTTATAATGTTTTTTCAGTAAGTCAGAGGTCACACAGCTGAAGCAGTATCACAAGCTTCATTGTTTATCATGTGAAACCGTCTACCCCCTCCATCTTGGAAGCAAATATGAACGACAGCGCTGTTCTCAGGCGCAGGACAGCCGCTGGGGCGAGGGGCGGGGTGCAGAGGCTGCTGCCGTTCTGGGGGCAGCGTTTCGGTGGCCTGCGGTGTGAGGAGTGTGGGGTTATGGGATGTGTGTGAGGAGGACCTGCTCACCGCGTCTCAGACAGGCCCAGGAGCAGCTCTCCCTGCAGGAGCCGGTACTCCTGCTGAGGACAGGGAATCACGTACAGCCCCGACTGCCTCTTTATGTAGCTCTTCTTCAGCAGGTCATAGATCAGCAGCGTCTGTTCAGACACGGGGAACACACACACATACACACGCACACACACACACACACACAGGCATACATACACACGCACACACACACACACACACATACACACGCACACACACACACACATACACGCACACACACACACACACACACAGGTATACACACACACACACACACATACACACGCACACACACACACACACACAGGCATACATACACACGCACACACACACACACACACACATACACACGCACACACACACACACACACACAGGCATACACACACATACACACACATACACACACATACACACACACACACACACACACACACACACACACATACACACGCACACACACACACACACACAGGCATACACACACATACACACACACACACACACACATACACACGCACATACACAGGCACACACACACACACACAGGCATACACACACACACAGACACACACACACACACACAGGCATACATACACACGCACACACACACACACACACACAGGCATACACACACATACACACACATGCACACACACACACACACACTCATTTCATTAAGTGAAATCTATATCCTTTGATGGCATTGCACCAGCTCTGTAGCTTTTCCAGAGCTGGGCACAAAACCAATCCTTCAGCAGCTCTGATATGATGCGGAAGATAACGGCAGGTTTTAAATAACCGCGTTTACCAATTATAAATAGCATGAAAACTGAGACAATCTGAGCAAACGCCTGGAGGCTGGGGCTTCAGCATGTGATAGTGGCAGTAGTCCTGTGTCATTGGGAGGTTTGACAGAGTGCTGGAAGACAAGCATGGTTTAGGATACAGCTATAGAGCACTTGAGTGTGCATGAGTGTGTCTGCAATGCTCTGGAGGTCTGGAGTATAGGAATGGCTATGAGAGTACCTGTCTGACTGTAGTTGTGTCTGCAAAGGTGTAAACAGTTGTATGGTTGATACTGGTATGTCTTTGAGGGTGTGGGTAGGTCTAAGACTGGCAATACCGTGTCTTCTAAGGTGAAGGTACCTGTAAGATTAGTACTGCCATTTCTTAGAAGGTGTTCGTAAGATGGAGACAGTCATTTGTGCAAAGGAAACGAGTACCTGGAAGGCTTAAGTGATTGTTAAGGCCTGGGTACCTGGGAGACTGAAGTGATTGTTAAGGCCTGGGTACCTGGGAGACTGAAGTGATTGTTAAGGCCTGGGTACCTGGGAGACTGAAGTGATTGTTAAGGCCTGGGTACCTGGGAGACTGAAGTGGTTGTTAAGGCACAGGTACCTGGAAGATGGGCATCGGCGGTTCGGTGAAGCTGGCGGTGCCGCGGTCGGTCAGGATGTACAGCTTCATGTCCCGGGCCAGCACCACGTCCGCGCTGTCATAGAGACCGTGCTCCACCCTCACCGGCCTGCCCCTGTACCCCGACCTCGCGACGTTCCACACGCGGACCGTCCCGGGGCGCAAGCTCCGGCACACCACGTACCTGCGGCGAGCGGGGCGGACCGAAACCCACCTGACATCAGCATGCATGTCTTCTACTTTAATTCTGAACATACGGTCTGAAAATAATTATTTTACTTATTCATTAACCATACAGATTAGGTTGGCTGAGCACGCATGCCCTTTTGCAACAAAGTGAATTCCCCCTCAAGTAGCCTAAACTATACCTTGGATAGACCACCAGTCCATCACAGGGTACACAAACCATTAACTCACACATTCGTACCTAGGGGCAATTTAGATTTTCCAACTAACCTGACCCACATGTCTTTGGACTCTGGGAGGTAACTGGAGTACCCATAGGAAACGCACGTGGAAGACACAAACTCCAAACAGAACGGCCTCGTCTGGGATTCAAGCCCAGGACCTTCTTGCTGTGAGGTGACAGCCCTATCGACTGCACCACCGTGGTGCCACCCCAAATGATGCTGAATAATGATAATGATGAGTGAACTGGTTGCCAGTAAACTTCTTTCACTCATTCCAGCTGATAAACCGGCCTGTTCATAAACCAGGTGCCCACAATGCCTCAGCACGTTTTTATTTTGTGTACCTGCCTACTCAAGCCTACCTGGGGTATTTGCTCATGGGTATCACCTCTGCGATGCCATCGCTCTTCACTTTGTGCACGTTGTAGGTGAGGGACTGGTCGTTGATTCCCAAAGCCAGGTTCCACATTCTGAGGTAGGGTTCGCCATTGCAAATCCCGAGGCAGAACCGCATGTCAGAACAACAACCTTGAAGACAGCAAAGGATACTGTTAAACCGGGCCTGAAAACAAGGAGTTTTTAATCAACACTGAAAGCTAACTGACACTTTTGGTCATCATGGACATGCAACTGTGTGTTCACCATCACCTGCTTTAAACACGCCTGTTAGGACAATGATTGAAAACATGTGAATGCTACTTAGCTCAATATCCATCGCCATAATACTCAGCAGGGTGTGTAGATTTTTTAGTACAACTGATCATTCTCACTGACCTCCTTTCACCAGGCCAGAACACCTGGCCAGGTGCTTGTGGTCCTCCGTTTCTATGTTCCAGGCGATGATCTCTGTGGTGGCAGTGTCCCATGATTGGCTGAAGGCCACCACGTGTGTGCCGGCCCTGTTGACGGCCAGCTGGGAAATGTAGTCCTGGCTGCATCCATAGATGGACCGCAAGTACTGGAAGTTCTGCATGCCGAAGAGTTCGATGTGGATTATATTATCGTGTCTCTTGTAGGGGTACCTGAGGGAAACCATTGTACAGAGGAGAATGCTTATCATGTGGGCTATCCTATTTAATCTCTTAACGAATAAAGTAGCAATGATTATAGGCTTATTTTTAAATGATGAGTACTGTATTATGAACATTACTGCCCAATTAGATATCTACACAATTAAATATATTTTCCTTGATGAGGTTACTGGTGGAAAGTTTTATTATATTTTTTGGATTTTTTAATGTACCTGCAGAACAGAAGGAGGTACTCAGCGGTTAGCTCCACCCCCTGCACAGAGGCGGCACCGTGGTGGGTTGCCATGGTGGACAGCAACTCCCCTTTTGCAGCACTGAGCACTGCTGCTTCCGCCCCACTCCTGGGAAGAGGGGTGGAGAGACAGAAGCTACATTATAACTATGTTCTATGTCAAACTTCATTGAAATAAATAAAAAATTATCACAAAAAAATGAATACCGTACCATTGCCGACGCCAGTTCTACATCATTTATATTATATTTTATATTATATATTTTTTATATTATATTATATTTTCACCCAATCCATGAAAATTGACAGTATTAGAACAGCTTTGGGTTGCCATACTAAAGACTAAAGTTCCTCCTGGCCTAGGTACAGTTTCCACCATAATCAAATTGGTAAGTGATCCCATAACTGTAATCTTACCAAGGAATGAAACAAGATCAAAGATAAAGAGCTCCTTTTTGCAACGGTGGTTCGCATGCATACCAACACCAGACTGATATTGTACAAGGCTGAGAAAATGTACCGACTGTACAGGATTACAGCCAATGGCATCTGAGAAGTCGTCCATTTCAATAATTAAACAGTTCTTTTCAACCCCCAGCTCGAAAGCTGTTAGGAACTGTGCTGGACTGACTTGACACCTTGTATACAATTAGAGAAGGGCTATTATTTAAGAGCATGTCCTCTTGAAAAAAAATATACACCCTTAATGCCCAATCCATCAAGTAATACATGCAAACAAAACCACACAAAACAAAATTAGCCACGCGCCAAATTCGGCCACTTGCCATTTCCAGTGACACTTTAATCGTGCACTCAGAGAAAATTAATTCCTCTGACCTAATTTATGTCACAGGGAAAAAACCTAAACCATCAAGAGGCTTTTATATGCATTCACATCATTTAAACTCTTTCAATCTATGCTCATTAGTCAATTTCACAGTGACAGAATAGTCTAAAATATCCACTCTTCAGTCACCAAACACAATCCTCCTAACGATTCTTCCTTCAAGGCAGCATGAAGCTTCATTAATGTCCCTTTCAGAAACGTACTTTTGCCCTCATTTGCATTACATTACATTACATTTATTTAGCAACTACAAAACACAGGTTGGATAAGATACAACACTCATTTCGTACAGCCATCACTGCTGTCTTTACCACGGCATAAAAAGGTTCCTTCACCAATGCAATAGCCAAAGGTCACATGATAGCTAAAGGTCAAATGATAGCCAATGAGGTCGAATGAGAGCAGTCCAGCCCAGCACGGTTACCTGTAGGCAAACAGGACGTAGTCTTTGAAGGAGCCGCGGGACACCAGGATGGTGTGGTCCTTGTGGATGGGGTCACACTCCATTGCTATGGTTACACGACAGAGCTCTCTGCAGGAGTCCGCCAGGTCAAACACCTGACAAAGGTACACACACAGGCTGGTGCATGGATTTAGCACTGAGTCATATTAGGCTCTCTAACCCTGTTCCTGGAGATCTACCATCCAGTAGGTTTTCACTCCAACCCTCACAGAGCACACACCTCATCTGACAGCTAGACATCTTGTTGAGTTGCTAATTAGTGGAGTCAGGTGTGCCAAATCAGGGTTGAAATGAAAACCAGTAGGATGGTGGATCTCCAGAAACAGGGTTTGTTACCACTGCTATTGCACATGCTGGTTGGTTTTACCTGTGCTGGAGCTGACAAGAGTGAATGTTAGAATGTTATGAACGTTAGCATGAACGTTAGCATGATAGAATTACTTTCACTAAGTGGCTCCCATCGTAGAAGGCCACCAGAAGCCGTCCACCAGACGTGGTGGTGACCACCGGGACGTCCAGGGAGTCGCTCTCCGTGTAGAGCACCCTCCCCGAGGCCACCTCCAGCACCAGGAGGGTCTGCTTCATGGTCAGTGCCACCGCGGCATCATCCATGCACAGGGTGACGGAGTCCACGTGACCTCCGACCCCATGCAGGGTCCTCACTGTGCAGCCCAGCTCCAGGTTCCACAGATTCAGCGTCCCGTCGCGCGAGCAGGACACCGCCACCGTGCCCTTCTGTCCCCCGGCGAGGGCCGTCACGCCATCCAGGTGACCTGTGGGGGGAGGAGAGGGGGGTAGGGGGGCAGGGGGGCAGCCGGTCTCTGGTTATCCTTGGCAATCTCAGTTTCCACAAAAATACAGATCACAGATTCTCGGTCAATAGAAAGTAGAGGTTGTGGACGGGTACCTGCTAGCAGTGAGTGCTAACGATTCAGTAATGATTTTAGCAGTGAGTAGGTGTAGCAGTTGTGGATGGTATCTGCTAGCAGTGAGTGCTAATGTTTCAGTAATGATGTTAGCAGTGAGCAGGTGTAGCAGTTGTGGATGGGTATCTGCTAGCAGTGAGTGCTAATGTTTCAGTAATGATGTTAGCAGTGAGCAGATGTAGCGGTTGTGGATGGGTACCTGCTAGCAGTGAGTACTGCAGGCCTCCAGGGGGCATCATGCAGCTGAAGGAGGGCACAAGTACAGGGAAGGAGGAAGATCTGCACTGCGCGAGGAGGGTGTGCAGGTGGGAGAACTTTCGAGGGTCACCTGGAAGAATGCAGGTAGAGTTACAATATCATCCATCCATCCATCCATTTTCTTAAACCACTTATTCCTGTTCAGGTTCATGAGGACAGAGGCTGGAGGCTATCCCAGCATTCATTGGGCAAGAGGCAGGAGTACAGAAAGAGCAGGGGTGAGTGGTGGGCTCTGAGATGTAGGGGTACCTGGAGCCACCGGTCGGTCTTCGTCGATAATCCGGTACAGGCGTCCCGACAGCTGGGCCGCCAGCTGACAGGGGTCCCTCAGAAGGATGTTCCTGGACAGCTGCAGGGCCTGCCGCAGGACCGTCACATCCAGAAGCTCCCTGCGACCGACAGAGACACAGAGACACGCAATCCCTCCTTCCTCCATACACCTAAGCAATCAATCTGCTATACTGTGCATTTCAGCCTACCATTAAAATGAGTGCCAATTCATACTACAAAGTGTCTGTCATTATATCTGTCATGGACGGACTTGACAAAACACACAACACTATCATACAGATCTATTAATATTTGTCATTTTCTGGGGTGCCTGTATTTGCATTTTAAAAGATAATACAGGAAATGAACTGGCAGTGACATAAGCTATCACTGCAATCTCCTTTCCTTTCTAAAATTCGATTGGCTTACTTTTCGACGATTATGCCCGCCTTCAGATCCTCTTCGACGAACAGGACGGACAGGCCCCAGACTTTGTGGAGCAGGAACTCGTAGTTGAACAGGCACTCGGAGAGAAGCGGGGCGGCCTGGCCGGACCGGATCAGGTGGAACGGCAGGCCGTGAAGCTTGCGGAGGTTGAAGACGCGGCTCCTCGCGGAGTCCGTCTCCAGAGTCCACGCCAAGGGCTGGAAAACGTGGCCGTCCATCTCGTCCGGACCAGACAGGAAGTAGCTGGCAAAGTCCCTGTGGACGGAGGTCTGGGCCTCAGGTGTCTTCATGTACCTCTGCTTGCACACCTGCGTCAGAACCGAATGACTCCAGCGGTAGACCAGCGTGTCGTCCGTCTCCACCTCCGTCAGGAGCTCCCCCAGGTCCCTCCTCAGGCCCGCCCAGAGGGCGTAGGGCACTTTGGGCGGCACAGAGGGGCGGTGGGTGAGCTCCACCTCCCTCATCACTTGGCCGTCCCGGGGCAGCAGGCCGAGGAGCTCCTCCTCTGTGATCCCGTTTCGGGACAGCGATATGAGCGAGGCGGCCCTCCTCACCAGCCGGTCGCCGTGCGCCCCCTCCAGGCGGGACAGGACGTGGCGGTACAGCTGGGGCAGGTCGGCGGGGAGGGCCAGGCCGTCGCGGGGGACGAAGGAGCGCCACAGCCTGGATTCGGCGTAGGCCGTGTCCATGTAGAGAGGGGAGGGGCAGGACACGCACGCCTGGCGAAGGATCTGCCACTGCCAGTCCTGCAGTCTGCGCCCGTCCTGCTCCAACCGCCGCTCCAACGCCTCTGTGATGTCCTCCGGGCTGAGGGGGGGCAGGGGAACCACGCAGGGCTTCAGGGACTTCTGTTAGAGGGGCAAAGAACATGTGTCATTAAAAGGGATAGTTCCCAATTTCTAAGTCACTAGTGATGCTGAAAATCTATAGAGATTGTCCAGCCTTGGCATTACAACGGAAATGGAGCTATAGCTAGTGAGGCAAAGTGCAGTTTAAATGAACAAATGCCATAGCGTTCAGATCCCATTATATATGTCCTACAATATGTTCTCTATTTTAAGGCTCATTGGTTCTGTCCGAACACATTTGTGTCAGGTGTGACTTTTCCAAGATCGCGCCTCTGTTACTCTGTAACACAACGATGACTTTTTATAGGCATTTATCGGCTAAGCACTGGTGCTTCCACAGGCTCGGGAGATTTATGAGCCCTGAGGCCCTGGAAAAAAGAGAGGGAAAGAGTTATGGCTGTCAGCGGCGGCCATTCTGGCTCTGTGTCGCTGGAGCGGGGCTGATGTAGTGAGCACTGCATTATCCACTACATTACAGGCATTGATAAGAGCCGACACATAACTTTAGAGTCGAGAGGAAGGGTCATACACCCGTCACCCTGGCGACGGTCTGTTTGTTTTCCTTCTGAACTGTGTGCCGTGAGCAGAATTATGGCCCACTCTTCCTCATACGTTGGCGTCTTTTCAATACATTTCCTGAGAAGGCCTTTGTTCTGTTGGCCCAAAAACCACCATCTTGTATGCTACTGTATATAACAATCTCTCAGAAGTGTTTGTGTTGCATAGCGATATTTTTCCTAATAACAAGCGTTGACTTCCTGTTTCCTGTTTAAGCCGCGGGGGGGCCCTCTCGGTGTACCTCAAGCATCTTTGCGCAGGCGGAGTCGGAGGAGGCAGACAGGAGGAGGCGCACGTGGGGGGGGAAGGGCCGGAGGAGCCAGGACAGGTCAGAGCCGTGCTCCTCGGACAGCTCGTCCAAACCATCCAGGACCATCAGAACCGGACTGTCCTCCGGCACCAGCTCCAGCAGGGAGAAAAACTCACTCACCAGCTGGGGAAGGTCCTTCAAGCAAGACGTGTCATACAGTGAGCTCCATAATGTTTGGGAGAAAGACTTTTAATTTTTTTTTTTCTTGATTTGGCTCTGTGCTCCAAAATTACTGACTTGTAATCAAACATTCCACATGTGGTTAAGCTGCAGATTCTCAGCTTTTTTATTTAAATTCTTGGCATGGTCCATGTATCTTGCATCCCTTGGGTGCAGATTCTCATCTTATAAAGACATTTTGTCATGGTCTATGTATCTTGTATCCTTTTTTTGCAAACCTAAAAATATGACTCACTGTTGAGGCACCAACACTATGTTGTTTATCACATATTATGTACTGTTTTATATTTTTTACTTCGACATATTAACATACAATTCATACAAATGTTGGCTGTACCTCGGACAGGCGGACATGATCAGCATACGCCTCTGCCAGCTGAAAACTCAGGCTCTGGAGCAGCAGTCTCACGTTCCGACTGTCACCAGTGTGCCCGACGAAGCGGACCAGGACCTTCACATCTCTGAGGTTTTTTAAACAAACACATAATAAAACGTACATTTTTACAGAGTTAAAACAGAAACGTACATTATTAAACATAGAGAAATAATATCTCAGCAATTATATAAATACATTATTAAGCTATTTTTTGGAGATCTAATACCAACAATTACATTAATAAACAAACATTTTTTTAAGAGATCCAAGACCAATAATTACACTATTTCAACATAAACGTTTATACCAACTTTACATAAATAAATACAGTAATTAAATAGTGAAATAGTTTTTTGTTTTGTTTTTGAAGAGTTGTAGAGGTTTTTATTTTTTCAGTATTCATCCTCCGTGTTGCTAGGCTTCTGACAGGTTTTGGGGAAGGAGAGCACACTGACCCTGCTACCCAGCCAGAGGCCAGCAGAGCAACTCGGGCCATGGTGGTGCTCTTCCCCCACCCCGCCTCCCCCAGAAGGAGAACAGGCCTCTGATTGGAGCTCTCCAACTCCCTCCTCAAATCCGATAGGACCGTCTCTCTGTAATCACAGCGCTTATCCCTGGAGGAAGGAAACATAAAACCGAGCTGTGTTCACCCCAGTGGTGTGTCCAATACAAAAGCATCCATACAACAGTATCCATATTGACTTAGAGCTGACTCAGAAAACTGACTTGACCGGGTTGGTCACTGTAAAACAAAACCCTAAGCTGACCAGAGTCTGGGCTCCTCACAGTGACTCTTCCTGTGGAGACAGAGTTCTTCCTTGGCCCAATCCATCCACGTTAGCTTTCGTGGCGGTTTTTTGTGGAGTTCAGGTGTGCTGTGAGGCGTACTGTGACAGACATTTTGATACGTGAGAAATGTGAGCGGATGAAAAATCAGAATTCAACTCACAGCTCCTGCGCGCGGTGAACGTGCTGGAGGATCTCGTCCTGCGTTCTGATCCTGGAAGCTTTCCTCCGCTTGACATCCGGCGAACATTTCATACTGCTCACTTTAATGTGCCTGGGAAATCAGTGGGTCATATCGCTTCAGTATTTAACAGAAAAAAAGCATTTATGCAGTTCTGCATGATCTAAACCAGTCTGTTTCATGATCTCTCAGAGCCACTGTAAACATGATTAAACATATTTATCTAGCTTGATTATCAGGTTCTGATAAACTTCTTTTTACTATATATTTCTACAAAATGCATTGAGGGTGTCCATAAGCTAACAGCCAACCCACGTAAAACAGTCACATCAGGTACCTGTACTTACCTGTTCAGGTGATTGATCACGATCCTCCTGAAGTCGGAGCAGAGGCGCTCGGTGTAGAACAGGTGCGATCGGTTCGTTTCGGGGTTCAGGCCATTTCGGCCCCAGCCCACACTCAACTCATAAATATTTGTGTGCCGAAGCTGGAGGAGGGAAGAGAAATGAAAAGCAGGAACCAGCGGTACTCTTACAACAGGCACTTCAGGTAAACCCCAAACATTTTCATCTTCACAAGACTGAATTAAATGGCTAAATCTACAGACAGGACAACAGGAACAGTACTGCGTGCAAACCCTCACGGACATGGAATATACCACAATATATCGTAAATATATTGGAATATATTTTTGGAAAGGAAGGGTATCTTTCACAGCAACGTAATATAGTGCAATATTTATTAAATGTATTTTCAGTCTAGAAAACATGTAATACTTTGTTCATGGCCTTAAGTGTTGTAATACACTACATTTTTTATCACTACATATATTTTCAAATATATCCCGTTTCCATACGGGTACAGCATATGAAGTATGATGTATTTTATTGTATTTTATCATCATTGCCCTGACCTTCGTGTGGATGCTCTCCATGAACCTCTGATGGCAGGAATAAAGGTTCTGGTTGACCTCAGGTCGACCTTTTAAGATGTCTATGTATTTTGAAGCCTTGTCGCTCTTCAGATTGTAGGTGATGTCGGAGATGTTCCTCTTGTACCAGTGGCAGTGTTGCTCAGGCGGGCCTTGTACACTGAGGCCCTGCTCTACCTCCGACGCCAGCACTGGAAGGCACATGCACAAAAACGACATGATAAGCAGCCGAATGTTGGGCTGCACTGGGGTGTGTGGCACATTCAGACGCACTTTCTAAGCACACAGGTGACCCTCAGGTCACACACACACACACACACCTGTCCTCAGCAGTCAGATAGACTTCTCCTCACCCAGTCCAAACGCAAAGGTGACCACCACCCCCCCCACACCCACACACACACAAGTACACACACACACACACACACACACACATGCACACACACATGCACACTCTCACACATACACACACACACACACTCACACACACACACACACACACCTGTCCTCAGCAGTCGGGCAGACTGCTCCTCGCCCAGCACCCCCGGGCCGTTGCGCTGCAGCACCCCCCACAGGCGGACGCACACTGACTGCCACGCCCTCTTGGCCTCTCGCCGCCGAGCCCCGTCCGTACTGAGCATGTCCGAGAAGTGGGTGCTGAAACAGAAAGCCAAGCCAGGCTGGAACGGCTTCCGCGCGACTCGCTATCGCAACGAACCGGGAAACCCAAACCCCTTCGGCACCAATAACATTAGCACCATTTACATTATTCATTTCCCCCTTCCACCGCCATCTTACATATTTCATATATCGCATTATATTCATTTTATTCATTCATTTATTCAATTCCCAGTTAAATGCCCTCTTCAATGGCTATAAAAAATGGCATGCCTACACTGTGTTGGCTCCTGAACTGTGATTATATATCACAAGTTACAGGGTTGCGATGTCCTTTTTTTTGGTTTGCAGTAAACGGTGGTGTTATCTAGATGTTATCTAGGTTTTATGTGCACAGTGCCAGCGTGGAAATAAATCCCCGGCAGGTCAGGGGCAGGCAATTGCTCCATTGATTTCTTTCAAAGTGGATTAAGTTTACAATTTAAACCCTTCCTCCGCGGACTCCAGTTTCATAACAACGCAGGCCCCCGACTCTGGAACCATGGAAACCAAACAAAGCGGATGGTCTCCAAGTTTAGAGAGAAAATCATTACGGAGTCAAGTGCTGTATGTCAGCGAGCTCCAACCTGTTCGGCCAGTCGATGGGGAACACAATACTTGAATGAATAGATGCTTTTCAAAATAGGCCTAATATTCCTGCTCTTGTTTTTTACCAGGAAAAATTAGTCTGGTTTCTGCGTATCTGATAGGTCAGAGGAGGGCAGAGGTCAGAGTTCGCCCTTCACCACCTCACCTGACAGGAAGGAGGCAGTAGACAGGAGGAAGGCAGTTCTCGTCCAGTCTGTAGCACATCCGCAGGAGGTTCTGGTCCTTATCCGCGTCGGCCCAACACCGAATTCCCAAGGGCGTGGCGCCAACCTCCTCGTCGTCAGTGAGGGAATTCTGGGAAACCTCGCTGGCGCTCAGCAGCGTTGAGCTCTCGGCCGAGTCTGTCTGGCTCTGTCCCAGCTCGGAGGCGAAGCTGCTTGTGTCGCTGACGGCGAAGCTGGACTGGGACTCCAGACCCAGCTCACTCAAGCTCATCTGCCTCCTCTTAGACAAGTCCTGCTTCTCTTTCTCCAGCACGTCGAGGACGGCCTCAAACTCCTCTGCGGACATGCTGAGTGGCAGAGTCTGCACTTCGTGCTTCTGGCCTGTGAACAGCTGTGAGACATAATTAAGAGTAATCACCAACAGGACCTTGAAAGGCAGGGTTAAACAAGGAGCTCCTTTGGATTCAGAATGTTATCCCTTTGAACTGCCGGTTTTTTTGGAATGCTACTTTTTTCCAAAATTCTAAGTCAGTGTTCTAGAACTCCACTGCTTTCAGTTACCAACAGCGATTGTTACATCAGCATTAAAACGTTCAGTTAACATTCTAATTACATATTTGTGATTGTACACCTTAAAGCAGGGGTCCCCAATTTTATACAGAAAGGGTCAGTGTGGATGTAGGCTTTTGCTCCGATCGCATCTGATTCTACTGATGAAGGTCCTTAGCAAAGACTCTAGTGGTTGAGGAGTAGAATCAGGGGTGTAACTGCTTGGTTGGAGCAAAAGCCCACACCCAGACTGGCCCATTCTGGATAGGTCTGAGGATCCCAGCCTTAAAGGGTTAAATGAACGGTGAAAGGTGGGCCAGGGGAAGAGCGCTCACGAAGAAGAGGTGCCCCTGGGCCTCCTGGCACTCCCGGAGGGCCTCCACGTGCAGAGCCGCGGTGTCGTTCCTGTCGGTGATGGCGTCCTCCACACCCCGCCGCAGATCCAGCATCCGCAGGTCGTACCCGCGCTGCTTACAGTACACATACAGAGGGGGGTAGGCCTTCTCCACCAGCGCTGTCCTCTCAGCCACCGTGTCTGTGTGGGGCAAAAAGGGTTTACAGAAACTTACACACATCCTCATAAGCAAACGTGCACATACACACATACACGCATACACACACACACGCGCGCGTGCACAAATACACACATACACATGCACACACACGCGCATGTAAACACACAAATCTCCAACAATACAGAGAGAAAGAGGGTGCACTCTGATACCAGATGTTATTGAGAAAGCTATCAAGTTGACTTCAGCAACCGTCTCTATCCTCTGCACACCAACCCCAAACCCCAAATGAGATCAGACATGAACGTTACCTTTATATCCACCGCAGATATAGATCATGAATCTTCTCTTCCGGGCACAGCAAGGTAAGGTGACGTTCCCTCTGATGATGTCACTGGTGGTGGAGCCAGGTGAACGAGGCCGTCCTTCCTCGCACACACTCTTCCTCTTGCTACAGCTCGCAGAGCCCAGGAGGGCTCTCTTGCGCAGACTGTCTGAAGGGGCCCCCGGCCTGGGACTGACCACCGGGGAGAGGCCAGCCCCGTCCCCGTCAGGGCCGGCCCCCCCTGCCGCCTCACCCACCCCCAGCACCGTCAGGCTTCGCAAGAACCCCGGAGGACAACCCGGAAAGCTCTCTGCCCCTCCAGCACCCAGCAGACCTCCTAAAGACTTGTCCTGAAACAGCATACGAGATTTCTGCAAACACAACAGACTGCGAAGCAGCTTCAAATAAGAGGAGCAAGATTTGAAAATAGTGGCATCATTACATTAAAAAGAAAATAGGTACAACAAAAGCTTTGACATCTCTTGTTTCCTTGCCTCAGTAATGGAAAACAAAAAACTTGTCTGCAATGTATTAACAAAATTTATGCAGTTTAAATATGCACAGTGAATGCAAGCTGTGCCATATGTGATTATGAGCTGGTACTGAATTGGTCCTAAAATAGACCCTTCCTCCCTCACCTTTAATAAAACGCTTTGTTCCTTCAGTAAGCTCAGCACATCCACCCCCGTCTCTTCGGATTTTAAATTCTGCTCGGTGTGACTGATACGAAGCTGCTGCAGGCGATGCTGAAACAGGAACACAAACTCAGACGGCCCGCATTAGTCATCTGCATCTCCACGATAAAAGTAGACCGATTCTCCTCCGACGGCAGTCGTTACTGCTGTAAAACCTGTGAGCTTAAAAAAAAGTCCCCTGACTAAAAAAAAAGCAGGCTGACATATGGTACTGCTGAGCACTTACTCTGAAATGTGCTTTTATCTGCGAGTGGGCCCTCATGTTCACTCTTAAAGGAGGAACGCTCCTGTGGCCCTCGGCCTTCTGCTGTTGAAATATACGAAAACACAATAAAAAAAAGACAAACGATAGACGACTGAATAAATCTATAATAAAGGATAACATGACACGACTATTTTTTTTTTTTGCAATGCTCCCACCTTATTTCTCAGCCCTGAATCGAGCAGATGGTAAGCCTCCTGTTTGAGTCCAGTCGGACCAGAAGCAAAGAACAACTCCTGAAGTCTTTGAAATGTGGGTTTCCTGTCACTCAGCTCCTATAAGGTCAATGCAATTTTAACAGGGGCACAACTGCATGCACTGCTTTCCCAATTAGTTCAGGGAGACAATAAGTGTATGCAGTTAAGAGAAGAACATCACAACATTTACTAAATGTGTGTATCATTGTAGGTAGTACAATAAAGTACAATAAAACTAAGAAAAGAGGGAGTAAATGCATGCATAGGGTAATTAGCAAAGAAAAGCAATGTCACATGGTACATCCTGTTGAGTTTCTTGCGCTTTTTGGCTGGTCTTTTTGTAGTGATTCACCCTACAGTCCAGATCAAATCCAGCGTCAGTGTTGAATGTGGTCAAGAGAGCCACAGGGTGATGCACAACTAGCCTTCTCATCCAGAGAAGCAGAGTTTCATTTGGTAGGGATCTCTTCTATCATTAATTAATGTATTTAAATATATTTTAAATATATGCATTATATGTAAGTGTACATACATATGAAATATACTGATTTAGCATAGCCTATATATGACATGTATTTACATATATTGAATACATATATACACTTCCACATAATACTTAAATGCATTTAAATACATGCTAATTTATGCATTTCATACATACAGTACATTACAAAATATATTTAAATAGATTTTGAATTCATCTTTAAATATATTACTTTTCTGCACAGGTAGAGAGCGACCTTAAATAGTGAACGAGTAATAAAATCATGTATCAGTGGAAATGTCTGCATAAAGCAGCTGAATATTTTCACCTGACGTGAGTTCGAGCAGCTCTTGGGAATAGGCGGAAATGTTACCACTCCGCTGTTCTCCTGGAAACACAAGATGTGTTAGAAGGTAACATTTCCTCTCATCTCGAAACACCACTCGCGGGTATTTTATTACTGTGTTAATAACTTTAGCCCACCTTTTCTCCGTTTCCCCGGCTACAAACTCATTTTTACTGAATCATATTTACGAACTGTTACCCTCACAGCGTGTATAGAAGATGAATGCGATTATTAATAAAACACTGAATGTTAAAATGCGGATTTAAATGGTTTACTTGGCACTGCATCAGCCTTAAACCGTAAATAGCATATTATGTGGTCTATGATTAATTTAATTCAAGCAACACTTCCACATCAAAATTAATATTATCAACTTTGAAAATGCAGTTTTTATGGATTGCATTTTAAATGCGCTAAAGGAACAAGGGATATGCTATTTGAATTTAATCTATCATTTAGCAGCGTGACACAAGCCAAAATTGTTTAATCTTACTTTCCGTTTTGTGGAAACATTGTTCTTTGCTTTGGAGGTCCACATCATGTCAAGGTCCAAACGCACAAATCACATCAATCAGTTCGTTAGATCAGACACGCCAGTTCCACGCGCGTAAAAATTAGTTTTCTCGAAAGCAGCACAATATTGTCATGTTTGTGCAACGGCGACAAAATCGGGTTACTTTTCCTGTTGACATTTGTGTCGAGGTTACGAATACACTTGACGGTATCCGAAGGCTCGCGTCCAGTGATGGTGTGGTGTTCTTTGAGGAGTGAAACTCGACCAACGCTCCCTCCTACTGTACGATAAGTGCGCCTATGTTGCAATGGCGCATTGGTGTAATACTACGCATTACTTTACAGGTTGTTACTACTATATGATTGTGGGTGTGTATCCTTTTACAGGCAACAATGGAAATATGACATCATCATTGATTCATTTTGAAAGCGAGTTTGTTGTGAAGACGAAACTGAGAAAGAAATTATTTAAATTAACTGTCTGACAGCATTGTAAAAACCCAAAAAAATCAAATCACAGCAGTAAAACAGGTGCACTTGCAGTGCTGAATATTTGCGCCATCTACTGTCCAAAATATGTAAATATTTTCAGAATATCTGTACATTATCGGTACAGATATTCTGAAAACTTTTACATAGTTTTATTTACACAGACAACCATTTTATAAAATGTCCACATAGCGTAGCTAAACCCTGTGCCTGAATGCTGGTTTGGTCACCTTCTATTGCCCTTAGACAGGGGCCTCCTTTTCATGAAACACAATCAGGTTTTCTGCTTCTAATCCCATTGAAATATATTACCATGGAAACCAAATTTGTACACTCTGAACTAACAAGAATGGAATTAATTTTTTTCCCCCTACAGAGTTCACCAATCTGCTACCGCCACAGTTAAAACTCTTCATGATTAAAAACCAACAAAATAAAACCATTTTTAAGGCACAGTGTTGAACAGAATAAAAAAGGACAATACAGATAATCTTTTATTTTAAAAAATGTGTCAAAGTTTCTTGGGGGAAAACAGCCAGGTCTCAAAATTAAAAGAGTTTTCATTCACTAAACAATATTGATATCGTCAAGAATGTTTTTTAGGTAACACAATGAATTTGATCAGTCACAAACCATGTTGTTTCATTGACCACATTTCTTTTTCTCAGAGTGTAAACTGCACAAATATTGACTCTTTCTACAGAGGCTTGTATCGTTACATGCTGAAATACACACTTGAAATCACGGTGCCACACAACCCACTGCCATCACAACAATTCAACCCAAACACATGTAGAAATAAATATACGGCGAGCTCATGAAGGGAAGTAGCTTCAGTGCCCATCAGAAACCATGTTCTGATACAACAATAATAATAATAACAACAACAATAATAATAATGAAAATAAAAAAAACAATTATCTGGATGTATCTGCAGTCACGACTCGGGTCAACTCAAAGTCATCGATGGAGCAGCATGGAGAGAACAGACTGAGGTGAAAAAATATCATTGCACACTGAACTCCACACTGGTTCTGCAGTCCTCTAGTCATCGTCTTTGCCACCAGTTTTGCTAAGCTAAGGAAAGGCAAGACAAAGATATGCATCAGAGGCACCATTTTTAAAATGGGGAGAAAAAACTACAAGTAGTCAGCTACGCAATAACACAAGTGTTTAAATTAGAACATCAAATACTAGGACTACTGCTACTTACTCCAGTTAACACATTCTTCACTACTGAAACTTTGACTTACTAATACTCACATTGCTATCACATGATATATGCATATATGTATTTTTAAGTGCAGTACTTTTAATAATTTCATACTTAATTCTACTGTTACATCCTTTTTCAATAAAAGCAACAAAATAATCATCAAATGGTAGTTGCATTCCTCATCAGCTGAATCAATATATCCAAGTTTATTTGCAGAGAACAATAATACAATTAAGGAGATGCACATAAAAACGCAAAAGAGAACTTACATGCTACGTGGAGCAAAGTCACAAACGTTGACGATCAATGGAGGTTGAACAGACACACATCACAGACAGAGACAAACAAACAGTTCATACATTATTACGTGCGGAAAATAATTATGAATGACTTCACATTACACAATCCATTGGCTTAAATGTCATCCCCATGTACTAGAACCCATCTACGTGGACTTTTATCCATTTCAGGGGAGAAAGACAGTCGTGCTGTATTTAACTGCATTCAGATTGCATTCAATGAACAGATTAATATAAACCCCCCTTTAACTGCTTTACCTTGACAACATCAACCCAATTCCAACCTCTGGGAAGTTCACCCCTGTTATCTGTTGGTCAGATTAAAGTGAGAATCAAAATTTATTTCACAGAACAAACCTTCAATAGGATCACATAAAAAAACAATAATCAATTTCTTATCAAATAAAAATACACATCACTTAAACCATGCAAGTCTCTTTAAAAACTAACTGAGTGCATATTTATCAAATTTGAAATATATAAATATTATGTTCTGGCCTGTTCTTCCAGTCATCTTCCTCTTCTGAGATTTGGTCAACTGTTCTTTCTTTTCCTTTTTCTTGCTTGTAGAGGTAAAGTTTGTAATTTCACTGTTGGATGGCTGCATCTGAGTACCCGTCGTTAGACAGTACAAAAACAACAGACATATCCTAACATGAGTATTTATTTAAAATATATACTAATAGACACAATTTCAATATTTTAACATATTTCATGCATCAAAAATCTAAACAGCACAGTGAGCAACTAACAAACACGAATCGACTGGAAAGCGGTTTTAAAATACTGACCACTGCAGAGGGCACTGGCTGGTGGTCCTCCATTAAGGACTCCTGGTTCTCTTTTGCCCACTCAAAGAGCGTGTACATCATGGCAGTTCCAAGGTTGGCCTCAGCCTGCTCCTCCAGTTTGGCCATCATGGCTTGCTTTACCTCTGGACATCTGAAAGTACAAAGTGTGTGACGAGAGTGTCTGCACAGGGCAACAGGTAAGCCAGCTAGAAATCGTATTACATTTCAATCATATTAACCCTTGAAACTACTGTGTAATATAATGTCATGCATCATGCTTACATTCTATTGTTGAAGAAGGCATCTAGAGATATTTGCGGTTCAGTTTCAGGATATGTGTCTGGCCATGAAACTTCTAATAAAAATGCTTTAGGGTCTTCATGATCTCCTATCTGGAATAGCAAACAAAGCACAGAGAATCCTACTCACGGGAACAACAGACTGAAAGGTTGCTTCGGTCTAGGTCATCATTATAATGTAACAGTAAATTTATCATTTAATTTCTAGTTTTTATAACTCACCCTATACTGAAAAGACACCGGACTTAGCTCCTTGAAACAGTCATCTCCTTCATAAATTGATCTTAGTGCTTCCAACTCCATCTATGCGACGACACAGAAAGCGTTGTGAAGTAAGGTCAGTCACATTGACTGGACAGTACAGAACAAAACAGTTGCGGATGCAGCTCGGCGTGATCGATTATAGAAATCAATATTACCAACACATAAAAGTTACGCAAATATTAACCAGGTATCACGGCGACTCTGACATTCAGCAAACGTTAACGTTACTTGACAGACTAACTGTATGTTAGATAACCAATTAAAAACATATAAAAAACACTGAATCTGCGGGATCAGAGTGTATCTATCGATAGCTTGGACACGTAACGTTAATGATGATGATGATGATGATGATAATGATGAATTAGACTTTAGAGTTAACTTAGAGTAAAGCAGTGATATTGTCACAGGGATATTGCATTAAGTAATTTGAGCTAATTAAGGCTGGCTAGCAATGCCAATTTTCAAAGGTGCTAATGTCTGAATTGGTAAACTAGCTAACATTAGCTAGCTAGTTCTAGCAATCTTTCCACTAACTCAGCTACTGGGGTTAATACATGAAACCTGTTAGCACTAGCGAGCTTTAGCTTATAGCTAGCTGTAGTTTAAACAAACAGTTAAGCTTGCCAAATTACCTCTTGATCTTCGTTGGCAGTCATGATTTCCTTAGTCTTAGCATGCAAGCCAACAAACGATATGTTAAAATGTCTGAGATAAAGTCAGTTAAAGGAACATTGCTGTTGAAAAAGTTGCAAGAGCCGTGACTACATCACTTCACACGTTTCGTAAACTTTGACCTGTACACCCTGACCCGAGCTGGGCGGGGCTGGGCTGCCTGGTCATATGACTCCATGCGTATGGTTAAAAACATTACAATAAAATTACATATCAACAGTTTAAATGATTGAAGTCGACGTTACCGTTCTCATAAATATGAGTTCCCCTTATATTGAAGAGGTAATAAAATGCTGGCATCTGGCATGATGTTATGTACACAGTTTCTCTACATTTAATTGATTTGCAAACATTTGAAACTACTTCCCTGTCCGATGATGTCCCTGCACCAGCCGGATTCGTTCTCCATACTGCCAATCTTACTGTACTCCTTCAAGGGGTTGGCTCATATCGCTTTTCTTTTTGTGCGTCTGTTCCGATCCAAATAACGTTAGCTGAATTCTACTGTCGCAACCCCATCGATGTGAAGTGTAAACAAATACAAGTGAGTACTATGTTTTTTTTTTAGCGTTTATGCTTTTAACACGAACACTTGTGATGCAGTTCGTTTTAGTATTGCAATTGGCATTTGTTGTTAGCTAACGAATTGGCTAGCTAACGCTAGCTAACTATGGATTCGTAGTTTGATAGCTTGCTACTTAGGTGTTGTCAGTGTCTAGTTAGCTGTGCATTTTTGTGTTTTGTGTTTATTTTCATTAAATAGGTGGGTTACTTTGTCTGAAATAAACGCAAAGAAACAAAAAACACTTAATGTATAGTTAGCTAGGTGTTGTCACCGTTTAGCTAGTTATGCATTAAGTGTTTAAGATAGCGCAGACCAGCTAAACAGTAGGTCATAAAAGGCCTTGTCACTCAGTTAATTTCTGCATAATCTCATATTAGGACATCGAGACTAGTTTGTGTGACCAGCTATCTGCAGTTTCGGGGTGAACGACGTACGTACAAAACGATGTTGAGATACCCAAGACAGATGTTGCTAGCTGGCCCGTTCAGAGAATACCTTTCGCTTAATGTGGTAGTTTTATAGCAAACAATCCTCAAATTTGAACGATGTAATTACACTTTAACTCGCTGCGCCCGATTGCAACTGCCTTCCTTAAAATGGCAAGCAAGCCCATCTCGTGCATATTTATTTTCACCACCAATTAAGTACCAATGCTGTCACTCACTATCCATTGTATATCCGGTAGTTTAAAAAAAATCTTTGTGACGTATGACATGATACCGATTTAACGATCATTTTCACCTGCAGTACTGAAGGAAAATGGGCCCAACGCAGTGGGACCTGCCCCCGGAGCTGTGCTGCCGGCCGATGGCCTTTGTGGCTCTGACCGGGCTAGACGTGGTGTACAACGCTATCCACAGGGCGATCTGGGACGCTTTCTGCGCCAACAGGAGGGCGGACAGGGTGCCCATTTCGTTCAAGGTGCTCCCTGGAGACCACGAATACCCAAAATGCAGGACTAAGGTATGAAGAAGAAGAGAGAACGCTGCCTACATCCTTAAAATACCCTCGCCTCAATGTGTCATGGACTGTTCTGGTGTTGCTCTTCCAGAGAACGTCCTACGAGTGGTATATCCCCAAAGGGATCCTTAAGACGGGATGGATGAACAAACACCTGAACCTGGTGCCGGCTCTGGTGGTTCTGTTCTACGAGTTGGACTGGGACGAGCCGCAGTGGAAGGAGAAGCAGTCGGAGTGCGCCACCAAGGTGGAAATCGTCAGGTACCTTCCCTAACTGTTATGACAGTGTGATGCACACTTTATCTCACACATTGTAAATACAAATAATATTTTGAATAAGGACCCACTCTCAATAACTTAACTATTTCCCTTTTTTAAATAATGTGAGTATTTTATGCTCTCTTGGATAGGAAACAGTGGCTTGCAGCAACAAGGCCAGAATGGTTTTTATGTTCTTTGTTTTTTAGGAATTTATTAATATCTTTTTTAAATCATAAATGGCATTTACAGATTCCATTTAATTATTGTATTACAGTCATGTTATTTCTTTTACTACCAGGACGAGTTTACAAGGAAGAAACACAAAAGTTGCAGTAGTGTTAATTCAGAAAAAGACACCTCTTCCTCCAGGTAATTTGCATATGTTTTTGTTTGCCTAGGCGTGTTTTTGTGTGCTTATTTTCAGCGGTTGTAAAGTCTCCGAAGTACGCAGGTCAGCTGAACAGATGCTGAGTTGACAGTCACAACCGATTTTGTACCAGGACTATTATGTGTACAGTGATGCTTAGTTAACGCTAAACCTCAAATGTGCTGTGTTGGACTGTAGGCTATTTACAGTGAATAGAGGGTATAGTAATTTTGCCACAAGCTAATATCAAAGCCCTCACTTCCAGTTGGTGAGGTATTGTCTCTCTAGCCAGCTGTGTCTGTTCGTGTTTCTCTTGTTCCTGTGTCCTGACTGCTCCCTCCCCGTGTGTCTGTCCCCAGGAGAGGACATCGTTGCCTCTGAGCGGGCTGCTGCCCTGTGTAATGCCTGTGACCTCTCGGGGAAATCCCTCTTCGTCCTCCCCCACACTGACCACCTCGTCGGCTACATCATCAGGTGGGAATTTCTGCCCCCAACAAGGAGGGTTTGTATTGGGGGGGGGGGGGAGTGAACAAAGAAGAGGGGGCAACAGCTTGTACAAATACATCACAGTTACATTAAAATCACGTGGCAGGCGCTCTTAATCGGAGTGATTTCAATTTGTATTCCTGAAAAGTGATTACTTTCAGGAATACAAATTCAGTCAGTGTTTGTCCTTAAGTTTGACTTTCTCACTTAGTTGTTGAGTTAGTTTTATCAGTTGCTCAGCTTGCCAAGCTGCTTATGTGAATAAAATATCCTGCTTTTAAATTATTAGTCAGAGTTAAGGATAAATGTTGATTGAATGTCAGCCTGAGTCTTTGGTAAGAGGCTTTAGGCACAAACTCACCCTGGCTTTTGGCTCAGTCAGGCAGGCCTGCCGGTGGAAATGTGGCTCCTGTTGAATACTCGTAGTGACTCTCCTGTATGTCTGTCCCTTATTTAAGGCTGGAGAACGCGTTCTACGAACACGCACAGACTTACTACTACACTGAAATACGGAGGGTGAAATCGCACAAAGAGTTCCTCAACAAAACTACACACCAGGTGGGCAGCACTTCAGTTACCATGGTTTTACTTCTAAAGTAAGCTTGCATTTTCAGTCTGTTATTCATCTCTTGTTTTTCCAGGTGATATTTCATATCATTACACATACACCGTATTGCTCATTGTATTTATTTCCTAATTCTAACTGTGGTTTTGTTATTTTTCCAGTTGCTGTTTGTAAGGCACCAGTTCAAGATCGCGTTCTTCAGTGAATTAAAACAGGACACCCAGAATGCCCTAAAGTGAGGGTCTAATCAATGGATGTATTTCTCTATAATTATAACTCAAACAGAAAACATACATCACGCTTTCTATATTTTGTAATTAATTAGTTTTAAATGCTGTCCGTGACTTAACAGAATTGTCACCAGGCCTCTAAGAGACCGCTCTGATGCATATGTTATGTTATGTGTGATGCAGATACTACAGGACCGCCTACAACCTTGTGCATGAGCTGAGGGCCCATGAGACCAACATGCTGGAGATCAAGACCATGGCTGGGTTCATCAACTACAAGGTGCAGTGCACGCCCTGTCTTACGCGCAAGGGAAATATTCACTGCATGCACGTTCTTTTACAGGAACTGCTCCTTTAATGGTTTGTAATAAAGAAGGATACAGTGCCGTGAAAAAATATTTGCCTCCTTCCTGATTTCCTCTATTATTGCATGTCTGTCACACTGAACAGTTTCATATCTGTCAACAAAATGTAATACAAGGGAAACCAAGTTAAAGTGATTTTCTTTCTGTCTCTCAGATTTGCCGGCTGTGTTTCCAACACAACACGCCCCTGGACGCCATCGCTCAGTTCCGGAAGCACATCGACCTGTGCAAGAAGAAGATCGGCAGCGCGGAGCTGGCCTTCGAGCACACGGCCTGGATGTCCAAACAGTAAGAGCGCTCTGCATCGGGCTAGAATGTCCCGGGACCTTTCACAGGAGGCGGCGTGCCTGTCTGTGTTCTCTCCCAAACAAACAGGAGGGATTGCAGTAATGTACCTGGTACACTAATACATTTGTGCCGTGCTGGCCAGATTAATAAACTAAGGATTAATCTGTTAAACTTTATTTTTAACCCTTTAAGGTTTAAGATCACAAATATGTGATTGGAATGTTCCTAACTGAACATTCTATTGCTGATAATAACAGTCACTACTGGTAACTGAAAGAGTTCTAGAACACTGACTTAGAATTTAGAAGAAAAAAAATACATTCCAAAAACCTACTCTTTAAAGGGTTAAAGCAGCTCATTACAAATCTAATGTTTTAAGATGTTCTGCCCCCTCAGCCCTTTGTAGACCCTGTGCCAGACCCTTACGGTCTGCTCATGTCTTCCAGGTTTCAGTCCTTTTAGACCCTCTGCCAGACTCTTATGGTCTGCTCATGTCTTCCAGGTTTCAGTCCTTTGGAGACCTGTTTGACGAGGCCATCAAGCTGGGCTTAACGGCCATACAGACCCAGAACCCTGGCTTCTACTACCAGCAGGGTGCTTACTACGCCCAGGAGAGGAAGCAGCAGGCTGCCCACCTGTGTGGGCACGAGGTAAGAGTCACCACGGCAACCTGCACACACACCTGACGCTAAAGGACAAAAAAGAGCAGTTTCAGTCTGAGTAAACCTGCATGAATTTGCACATGAACAGTGTTCGTTCACCCTGCGTGATCAACAGAGCGCTGCATTCCGCCTACTTTGGAAGGGATTTGTATATGCACAGTTTTAGCTGTTAAATTGTCTTCGTACATACATTTGAATTGCTCTTTGGTGATCATTTTAATAGCCTGTACGGGCATCAGAAGAGATCTCTTCACAAGTGAATAGGCTCTTCTCAGTCCCTTGACATTTGTCCGGTGATGAACTCTATGGCTGTCATTGGCTGTCATCTTCGCAGGCGAGCGTGGGATACCCAAACCCCGACCCCCTGGACACTCCCACTGGAGCTCTGGATTTCTACGGCCAGAGAGCCTGGAGACAGGGACACCAGAGTGAGTATCTGCCTCTTCACAGGAAGGTTTAGCTGTGCGTTTGGACAGGGACAGCACACCATGTGATCTGTGGGAGTGACGCTTAGCCTCTGCAGTAAATATCCTTAAAATTTCCCAACGTTTGGCCTTTGATGGTAACCATTTATTGTAGTGTTATTGTTGTGTATTAAGGAAAAAACTGGTTCTGTAAACATACTGAATTTGTTTAATGTTTAATTTGTTAGTTTGCACAACTATCTGAACTCCCTTTTTAATATGGCCAGTAGGTGTCAGTATATTGCAAAATTTGGTTTTGAAGTTAAAGTAGGCCGGTCATAAAACTCCATTTGAATTATTACCTTTACACCAGGTAATAAAGTGCTGTGGAAGAATGAGCTCTGCCTCTAAATAAGCCGTCTTGTGCTCTCAACACAATAACACTGCATTCTGTAAAAACCAAAATAATCCTGTTTATAAAATTATAAGGTAATGACCAAAGAAAATGCTAGGTTATAGATTTGAAGTGTTTTAAACTGTGGCAACATGCCACTCAGCATTGTGTAAGGTATGAAAATAAGTTTAAAAAATATTTTTTTTTTTATATGGAGGCATAGACCCACCGGACCCAGAGAAGGAGAAGAATGGGATCCTGGCCCTGCAGGCGAAGGAGAGGGAGGTCCCGCACTCGGTCAGTGTTTCCATGCCGACCCAAATGCATCTGCGCCGCACGCTCTTAACCTCTCACAGAAACGTCTAAACCCCTGTCTGGAGAAACTCGGTTAAAGGGCCAAAGAGTCATTTTGATAACACGGTGCTACGCCTTTAAATATTTTTCGGTACATCTGTTCGGTTGGCTTAAACATAGGCTGCGGAGGATGGCTCGGTCAAATCCGTGGTCCACGGAATGTTTACGACCGAGAGACACAACCAGGTGCCACGGCCGAATATTCAACATTTTTTTTCTTGTCAGGACTGGTAACGCAATTTTGGCTCCCGTGAGCGCTAATATGTCTGTTGTATGCTGTTAATTTGGCATAAAGAGTTTTCTTATGACCTGAGCTTTGTAGCGCAGTTTCCTCATGGTGCTCAGTTTCCTGATGGTGCTCAGTTTCCTCATGGTGCGCTCTTGTGATTTCAGGAGCTGATCATCGCCCTGCTCAGTAACGCCGTGGCCCAGTTCAAGAAGTACAAGTGCCCCCGCATGAAGAGCCACCTGAGTGAGTGTGCGCCAGACGGAGTGTGTCTGTAGTCTGTGTCTGTAGCGCCGCGGCGATCGCTGTGTCTGTAGCCCATCGATCGCTGCATCACGCTCGGGTGTGTGAGTAACACACACACTCTCCCTTCTCTCTGCAGTGGTTCAGATGGGGGAGGAGTACTACCACGCAAAGGACTACACCAAAGCTTTAAAGTAAGTCTTTCTGAGTGGATAGCACTGTCGCCTCAAAGAAAGATGGTCCCATGTTAGAAATACATGTAGAAGGCCAACTGGACAGTCTAAATTGCCTGTAGGTATGAGTGTGTGAGTGAATGGTGTGTGGGCCCTGTGATGGGTTGGTGACCTGTCCAGTGTGTATTCCTGCTGTACTACATATAACCAATACCGTGTGTTCTGCAGACTGCTGGACTACGTGATGTGCGACTACCGTACAGAGCGATGGTGGACGCTGCTCACCTCCATCCTAACCACCGCACTCAAGTGCTCCTACCTGATGGCCCAGGTGAAGGACTACATCACCTACGCCATGGAGCTGATCGGCAGAGGTAGTCCCGCCTGATTTGATCAGTTATTTTTTTTTAGCAGCGTATGTTCTTGTTTTTGGGTAGTACTGTCAGTAAAAGCTTTACAGACAGCGAATCTGGCTCGTAGACCCATGCTGCTGATAGTAATGAAATGACATCATCACGTGTGATGGAAATGTTCCGCGATTTCTGGGAAGGCAGATTGAAGTGCTCTTTCACGCATTGTACCCTGGGATAGAGTCGGTGTGCGTAAGCCCTTTTGTTTTAAACTTCTCTCCCTCATTTTTAAATTCAGCTTCCACTCTGCGAGATGACCATAAATCCAGAATCGAGAAAAACCTGATAAAAGTGCTGATGGTAAGTTCTCCTAACCAGGCCAGAAATGAGCTTCAAACGCTTATGAGAGTGGGGCAGATGTCATGGGGCGGGATTTTATCCGGAGCACGTTAGCACGTTAGCATGGTTGCGTTTGCAGAACGAGGTTCCGGAGGCGGAGCCGGACTGCGACGCCGCGGCGGTGAAGGCGGCACACAGCCTGTGGGGCGACCGCGTGGCGCTGGCCGGCAGCAACGTCTTCACCATCGAGGTGCAGCACTACGTGCCCTTCAGTGAGTACCAGCGGCAGGGAGGGTAAGGGAGGCAGGGAGGCAGCCGTGTAACGGGCACCAGTACCCCTAAAACGGGCACCAGCAGCCCTGAAACGGGTACCAGCAGCCGTGTAACGGGCACCAGTAGCCTGAAACGGGCACAGCTGCCCTGAAACGGGCACAGTTGCCCTGAAACAGACACTAACACCCCTGAAACAGGCACAGCTGCCCTGAAACGAGCTGCATCCAGTACTGTTTTGGTACGTTGATTGGTGTTCTACTTTCCCCATCAGTTCAGTGCAAAGCCAAGTTCCTGAGCCCCAGTTTCCACCTGGATAACCCTGTGGAGCTGCACGTGTACCTGCGAGCGGACTGCCCCCACCCCGTCCGCTTCTCCAAGCTGTGCGTCAGCCTCAGCAACCAGGTAGGGCTTTTCAGGACAGCTGGGTCTGGGCAAGGGGGCGGGGCAGCTCTGCGTCCGGCCCACTCTGCTTTTAACCACGCCCCTGTTTTACAAGCTACCCCTCTGAGAGAGCAAGCAACAGGAGACCCCTAAACGTCCTAGTACTGTAGTAAAACATTAGAAAGTTTAAATTCTTAATTATTTAAAAAATAATAATCCCAATGTGAATCTCCAGCTTTGTTTATAGTTCAGTCAAACAGTGAACCACAGGGATTAGCCACCAAGTCAAACCCAGCTCTGTACTGGATTGTCTGACTGACTGTCTGTCTATCTGTCTGTCTGCAGGAGTATAACCAGTACTGTGTGGTGGAGGGGCCCGGTTTGGAGCCTTCAGCACAGGAGAACATGTGTCTGGTCCCGGGCAAGACTCGGAAATACACCTTCAGATTTGTGGCCCAGACAGAGGACGTGGGCAAGAAGGTTGAGGTAAGACTGTCGTTTCGGCTTAAATATGACAAAGTGACCCTGGGATGAATAGAGTCACTGCTTGATTTATGTAGGTCAGCTCACAGTGGGCTGTTGCTAAGAAACAAGTTTTCCTGTAGCCACAGTGTGTGCATAGACATCAAGCTGTGTTGTGACGTTTAAGTATGTCCGTGTCTGTCTGTCTGTGTCTGCCAGATCACCGGGGTGGACCTCATGCTCGGCAACGAAAGCGGACGCTGCGTCTTCCTCAACTGGCGCGGGGGAGGGGGCGACGCGGCCTCTTCCCACGAGGCCTTGCAGGCCACGCGCTCCTTCAGGAGGCGGGGCCGTCTCCCCGAGCAGCAGGTGGACTGGGACTCGGTGTCCATCCAGGCCAGCACCATGTGAGTCCGTCCTCCCGCCCCCTTTGTCCTCCCGCCCCCTGTCCGTCCTCAGGGTGAGACGGAAGGCCTACAGCCAGAGAGTCGACAGTGAGAACCTGCAGTTTTAACGCGTTCGATCCGAAACGGCGTGTGATCCGTTGTTTGTCCTCCAGGGTAATCTCTCGCGTCCCGAGGATGTCTGTGCAGCTCCACCACGAGCCCCCGGCTCTGAGCAATGAGATTTACTGCATGATGGTCACCATCCAGTCCCAGGAGGACGCCGTGGTCAAAGACGTCAAGCTCACGGCTGGGCTGAAACCAGGTGAGCAGGGCTTAAAACAGCGATTTATATAAGGACAGTATCTCCTCTGATACAGTGTAGAGCATTAGCTACATTGTTAACCCTGATTATTACCTCAGGAACAGTATGCTTGTGCACTTCAGTTTCACTCTGAACCAACAAGGGTTTCCAAAGCTTTTAATAGCTGATGAACAATCAGTGCCACACAGGATAACAATATCAGGGAACCTCTCTCCACCAATCAGCTCCTGCGTTCTTGTAAATTGTGGGCGATTGTTACTGGCTCCACATTGAGAAGAAAGTGCGCGGGCAGAGGGGACACAGTTGTACAAGTCCTAGTCAGCTTGAATTCTTTCACTTTCTCAACCAAATGTAGCCAGCGGTTTCACCTGAAGACCTCGATGGCTGTTTTTGTCAGAGAAATGTTCACCGGGTCCCCCCTATCTTACAGGTCAGGATGCTAACCTGACGCAGACGACCCACGTCACGCTGAGCAGCTCCGAAATGACGGGCGACTCCCACCCCGCGCTCTTGCCCGACATCTCCGTGGGAGACCTGCAGCCGGGGCAGAAGGTAAAGCCGCAGATGCCCCTTACCCACAGCGTCACCACCGGGGGGGGGCGTCAGTCATTACCCACAATGCATCACTGTCACTAAACAACGTTTCTGCGCGTCGCAGGTGGAAAAGCCGCTGTACATCCGCTGTGTCTCCACCGGATCCCGAATCTTCCTCTTCCACGTTTCCTACGCTGTGACCACCACCGTGGAGAACAAAGAAATCCTCTGCAAGTGTCACAAAGTAAGCACGGAACTACCCGTTTGGTTCATCATGTGTTCATCGCTCTGCACTTTTATGAAATTTTGAAATGTTTGCTTTCTTTTTTTTTTTTCCCCTCCCCGCAGGATGAAACGGTTACCATTGAAACGGTCATCCCTTTTGAAGTTGCTGAGAAGTTTGTGTCTACAAAAGTGAGTTTGAAGAGACAATATGTTTCCCTACAAAACTTGTTAGCATACGGTGAAAAAAAAATGAGACATGCTAATTTGAAGGGCCACAGTATGGAAGTCATCCATTCTTGTCTCAGAAATGGTCTGCTTTAACAGTTATGGCTTAAACTGTTTAAGCCATCCTCATGAAATTTCCCTTAAATGTCAGGTTGGAGATGTAGTTTGGTCAGACGTGGGGTTGTGCGTGATCCCAAACTGACCGCACTAAGAATGCGTTTTTTTAAGATGAGCTGTTTGGATGTAAGGGGCGTCGCCGCAGAGTGAAAGGCGAGCGTGACGAACGCGTTTGCCCTAACTCCTCCGTGTTTTTGCGTGTCGCGCAGTTCGAGCACCTGGACCGCGTGTACGTGGACATCCCCTTCCTGCTGATGACGGACATCCTGAGCGCGTCGCCCTGGCCCGTCCACCTGGTCACCAGCCAGCTGCAGCTGGCCTCCACCATGGCCGCCGTCGACCAGCCCCAGTCCCAGGTGGAGGAGGGTACGTTCCTCGCCCCCCCAACTTCTGGGGTACACCTGCGTCCCAGCACACAGACAGAGCTGCCGGCATTTCGCTTGGTCACGTTACAATGCATATCCCAAAACGGGGGTCACAATATAATGTATCCCAGCAGTCATGATACCATGTATATATACCATGCATCTTGTAAATATACCATGTATATGGTGCATTGGTATTTTGAGCACGGCCCTGGTCCTCAGTGTCCCGTGTCCCGCGTTTCGTGTCCCCCCCGCAGTGGTCCTGGAGACGGGCGAGTGCGCCAGCGAGTGCTTCTGTCTCCGCTGCCCCCCCATCCTGAACGGGACGAGCAGCGTGGCGTCGGGACAGTACGTCATCTCCTGGAAGAGGTCAGTGCGCGCGCGCGCGGTGTGTGCGGATTGGGTGTGGGACGTTTTTTTAGGCCCTGCACGGGTTGTATTTTGGAGCCGTTCGCAGGTCTTGAATGAGCTGTGGAATCTGTGGAAATACAGTAAACGACCACTGCACACCTACATGCTGTGGATTTGGGTAATGCACATTTGTTTAATGTCTGGGATATTTGTGTTGTTTTGTGTTTCAGGAAGTCTGCTAACGAGGATGTTCCTGTCGTTCACACGGTGGTGAACCTCCCGCACGTTCTTGTCGAGACCATTCCCTTATACGTACACGCTGGTAAGTGCATGCTGCTGTCATTCGGTGGCTGAGCTGTCCTCCTGTTGAGCTGAGTGGTCATTGTGTCTATGCTGTGCTCCTGTTGAGCTGAGTGGTCATTGTGTCTATGCTGTGTTTCTGCAGAACTGCCGTCATTCGGTCGAGTGCGGGAGTCCCTGCCTGTGAAGTACCACATTCAGAACCGCACTAGCCTGGTCCAGGATGTTGAGATGTCTGTGGAGCCCAGTGATGCCTTCATGTTCTCTGGACTCAAACAGGTAGGTCTCTCTCACTCTCTCTCTCCCCCTCTCTCTTTGTATCTCTCTCTCTCTCTTGCTCTCTTTCTTACTTCACTCTCCCTCGTTCTCAGAACCTTTTACACGTACACATTAACTGCCACATAAAGCATTGTCATTTATTAGCCACATATGATGCCTTGACGTTTCTGTTTAATGCAGAACACCGTATTTTACAACGTTAAGTTATTGATATGTTAACACAGGTCATTCTGGTCTAGTCATTCTGGATAAGAGTGACTTGACCACTCGATCTAATACATTCTTTTATATAGCATTTTTTAGGCCAGGCATTTTATTCTGATCAAGTGTCAGGCCTGGCCTGAGAATCTCTCCTCACTCAAGGGCATACGTCACTGGTGGGTAATGTTCTTTTGCCAGTTAGATAAGACCTGACAAAAACAGCTAGTCAAGAGGCAAATTAAAATACAAATTGTGTGCTAACTTACTGACGCCTGAAGACACTTCACAACACCTCTTGCGGGTATCGAAAGTACAAATATAATATGTGCTAAGGAATGTGTATTGATTTAAACACCTAATTCTATTTAGTTATGTTTAGTTATTGATCCAATCATCTGTTTTTATAAGAGATTATTTGTTATGCAAAGCAAGCGTTGTGGAATGTGGAGTGTCAGCGCACCCCAAGATTGTTGTGCATGTGACAGATTGTTATGTAAACACGGCACGATTATCAGTTGCTGTCTCTTAAACAATGGTCTTCTGACGCACTATAGCTGACTCTTAAATTAGGTCAAAAGTAACTAGCCATCTGCGTATGCACTTTCGGCCAGAACGGAAATAGAACACGCCCTTATCCTTGAATGTATAAAACAGTGAAATTCAGGGGGGACAGGTTTTACAGCACTTTGGCAGAGAGGGGGGATCCATGTCTAAGATTCAGCTTGTTTATTGTGGATCCATAATAAATTCTTTTAAAATCTTTGGAATGGCTTCCTCTTAATTTCACAAAGTTCACGACTCCTCAGAAAGAACCTGGAACTCAAGGGATCTTATCTCCCACAAGTGTCTGCTGCATGCTGAAGAAATGTGTTGTAATATGTCTTACAGAACTGTCATTAGTCTTTCATATTTTTCATAGATAGATGTAATGTCAGGGTGTCAGAGTGCGCTTCTGATGCCACTAGCTTAAGGTTATGAATGAGCAGAGTGGTTATGAACTATGATAACGATTAGCACTTATAGCCACATCTCCCTGTGCGCCATGTTAATGTTCCTCAGGCGTGTGCGGCTCACCGGTCTGTTAGCATGTCTGTTAGCATGTGCTCCCGCGGCTCACCGGTCTGTTAGCCTGTCTGTTAGCATGTGCTACTGCGGCTAACCGGTCTGTTAGCGTGAGCTCCCGCGGCTCACCGGTCTGTTAGCATGTGCTACTGCGGCTAACCGGTCTGTTAGCGTGTGCTCCCACGGCTCACCGGTCTGTTAGCGTGTCTGTTAGCATGTGCTACTGCAGCTAACCGGTCTGTTAGCATGTGCTCCCGCGGCTCACCGGTCTGTTAGCGTGTCTGTTAGCATGTGCTACTGCGGCTAACCGGTCTGTTAGCGTGTTAGCGTGTGATCCCGCGGCTCACCGGTCTGTTGCCATGTGTGTTGTCGTGTCCGCTCCCGCAGGTGCGCTTGCGGATCCTGCCGGGCGGCGAGCAGGAGATGCTGTACAACTTCTACCCGCTGATGGCGGGATACCAGAGCCTGCCGTCGCTCAACATCAGCCTGCTGCGCTTCCCCGGGGTTAGCAGCCAGCTGCTGCGCCGCTGCCTGCCCTCCCGCATCTTCGTCAAGGTGCGTCCGCGAAAAGAAAGCGCCATGACAGACCGGCTGTTAGCGCTGGGAGCGCCGGATGCTAGCGCTATTAGCGTCTTTGCTATTAGCATCTTTTTGATGAGGATGAAGAGAACTGCGGTTGCATGTGTGGTGTATGGTAGTTTTATAGACTGATCGATTTTTCTTCTTCTCTTGTTTTTCAGCCACAAGGTCGACAAGTTGATGAGGCGTTCATCGCTGCTGCTTAGACATTTTAGAAAAATAAAGGCCTGAAGTATCCAAATTAACAACTTTTTCCGCAACATCGTACAAAAACACACATTAACTGTTGTCGGGTTTCAGAAAATCTTGAAATGAAATGTTTCAGATGTGATGTATTGTGAATTAAATTCCTTTTCAGTCATATTTTGTGATTGTGTTTTATTAAAAGACTACATAATTGCTCTATATTGCCAAAGTCCAACATCGCTGACACAAATTAAGAAAATTTCTGGCCATGTTTATGATTTCGTTCTTATGCATAAATTATTTGCATTAGTGCAAAGCATATTTATGAGGGAAGCAGTATGCACTTTTTTATAGCACTTCTGCCTATGTGGAAAAAAATCCACCCAAGCTGGGGTAGCAGAAAAACTAAGGTTGTTAGAGACGGTTCAGGGGCAGTTGTAGAGCACAGATAAGCAAGAGATGCTTCACTTATCATAAAAAAACACACGCATCCTAAGCAGCACGTTAGCTCATCTGAAAGAGAGCACCTTTCCTCCTTTTCCTTCTCTTTGTGCTACGTTATACAGTCAACAAAAGCATATACTCGTATTAAACTTCCGCGAGTAAGATCGCTGCTACTGGCAGTGTGTCGTAGGCCTGCGTTTTATCTTTATGTAAACCAGAATGAGGTTTGTTCTGAAGGATTAGTATTTTTCAGCACATTGCTTAATGCTCATACGTTAATACAGGAATATTCTGGTACAGGAAGCCACGCCGGTACAGAGAAGCCTGGATTGAGAGGTAATGGCGGGTCAAGGCGATGCAGGTAAACAGTGACAGGGTTAATAGAGTCATTATTATGGCCTCGTGTGCACAAGGTCACTGGGCGCGCACGCCGAATGAAATAAATGTTGAGTCATAGTCGGGGTTGGACCGTCCGTTCTGCACTTGCGAAATTTGCATGCTTGCTGATGGCCGTCCCTCGCATGTGAAGCAGGTACTGTACAGACTGAATACACTTTGTTGTACGTCGCTCTGGATAAGAGAGTCTGCCAAATGCCTGTAATGTAATGTAACGAAGTCATGGTAAGAACTTTTATGATTCAAAGCTTGAAGTTCTGCATGCTATGAGCCTTTTATATTATGTCTTGTTTTAAGAGATCTTTAGACATTGTGAGGTCTCTAACTCTCCAACGCAAATTATGAGGACATTTTGAGTAATTTATACATAAAGTACTTATACGTGGCTGTTATTCTGACTTCTAAGAGTAGGAGTAAATTTCCTTTTAGAGTGTTTTTACTGAGCAGTGTCATATGTATGGTCCCTGCACTTTTAATTCCCACATGGCTGTAGAAGGATCTCTCGATATTTGGTAGCTGTGTGGTATAGGAGGAGACCGGAATTCTCAGTCCAGTGAACAAGTGTATAATAAACTATGGTTTTCAGACTCTTCGGTTCTTAGCAGGCAAGAATTTATGTTGGTTTAAACCTCACCTGAGTCATTTGCTCAGACTGGACTTTGCAGAATTATGTAGCCACCATCGCAAATAATTTTAATCTTGCTCACAAATCTGCAGAATGGCAGATCCTGACAACAAACATGGCATATTTTAGGTACAGGGTATTATTTTAATGGCTTGTCAGCTATGGCTGTCTAATTCAGCCTCTCTAATCTGTGGCTGTGCTCTCCTTCTAGACATTCCACTACGAACTGAGGAGGGGTGAAGTGTTGACCTCTTTGGTGTGTGAGTGCCTCCTGCTTTTCGGGTGGGAAAAATCTGGTGTCAGTGGCTCGGCCACGGGAAACCCCCCAGTCCTAGCTTGTCCTGCCTGAAGGGACGGGCCCAAGAGGTCACCCAGGTGTTCAGCATGGGGAACGAGGCGCAAGCTTTCAGTCTTGCCCAGTTGTCAGTCTTGTACGCTATTTAGACCCAGGGCTGCCCAACCCTGTTCCTGGAGATCTACCATCCTGTAGGATTTCACTCCAGCCTTAACAAAGCACACCTCATTCAGCTAGAGCAGCTACAGATTTCATTGAGCTGCTAATTAGTAGAACCAGGTGTGCCAAATTAGGGTGTAAATGAAATCCTACAGGATGGTAGATCTTCTGGAACAGGGCTGAGCAGCCCTTCTCTAGCTGTTGAATGAGGTGTGGCTTTGTTAGGGTTGGAGTGAAAACCTACAGGATGGTAGATCTTCGGGAACAGGGTTGAGCAGCCCTGCTCTAGCTGTTGAATGAGCTGTGCTTTGTTAGGTTTGAAGTGAAAACCTACAGGAAGACAGATATCCAGGAACAGGGTTGGGCAGCCCTGATTTAGACTTTGAACTCCCTGTAAAATGTAAACAGGGCAAGCTACCTGCTGCCATAGAACAGTTAGCAAGACAAGGCGAATGGTTAGCATAGCTTTCAGACACTTTTTTTGCATGAGGGAATAATGAGTCACATTTTCATTTTCATTTTCATTTTCAAAATATGCATCACCATAGTGTTATTTTGTGCAGTAAGACCAGAAACATGGGTAGCATGAAGAACACACACTATCCCTGTGCATCAGAAAATACACTTTTGTGACAGCTTCATCATTATAGTTGCAGTAAAACTGCTGTTGATCCTAATGAATAGCCCCTAAACCTTGTCTCTTGTAAAATAAAGTAAAATAAATAGTGCTAAAATCAACATATTTTACCAGAAATACGTGTGCACCTCCTCTCCCTCTCTCTCTCTCCCTCTCTCTATTTACTCACCCCTGAACTAATGTATATACCAAGGGAGGGAACGAGAACCTGTTCCTATTTTACTATATTTTACTATGTTTTAGCCGTTTACCGTTTTTGCTTAACCGAAGCGCTCACCGCACTCTTTACAGGAGCCTCTTGCTTTCCTTTCCTTGCCTGTCCTGTCCTTTCCTTTCCTTTCCTCCCCTTTCCACGTAACGACCAGTGCGCTCGTGATGAGGGACTACGACGAGATCACCTCCTTCCTGGGGGAGTGGGGCCCCTTTCAGCGGACCGTCTTCGTCCTGCTCAGCCTCAGCAGCATTCCCAACGGCTACGGCGGGCTGTGCATGGTGTTCCTGTCGGACACGCCGCGTCACCGCTGCAGCTTGCCGCACGTGAACCTGACCGGCTTCAATCTGAGCCGGGCTCTGCCCGCGGAGCATGTCGGCGGCCGGATGGACTACAGTCGGTGCGCGCGCTACAAGATGCTAAACGGCACAGAGGCGTTGTTCGCCAACGAAACTGAGGGATGCGCGGACGGTTGGGACTACGACACGGAGCAGTACATTTCCACGATAACAACAGAGGTGAGAGCTTTGGTTCTGAACTGCACGTACCTGATTTTTCAGTTATCTAGAGCACAGACGCACAACTCCGGTCCTGGAGGGTGGGTCTGCGTGCGGGTTTTTGTTCCAACCAATTACTTTAGTTTTACTTTTCTGATGGCTCTATGAACAACACTGCTTTCACTTTTGCACTTGAGCACAGTAACATCTTTAGGAGACACTTCCAGTTTGCAAATGTAGCTGGTGCTTATGCGCACGTCAGATCAAGATATGACTGAGCAGCTAATTAAATAATTAAGAGCAGAAGTGGGGGGTGACCACATTGACTCGAGTGCCCTTATTAAAGATGGAATAGGGACATGACTAAATGACACCTAGGGAGTCTTTCCATGCCACAGTTGCTCTTGGCTGTTTGATTCATTTATTCATTGATTAATCAGTTAATTGATTCATTGTTCATCCTACCTGTGTTGACTTCTTATGCAAGTATATGAACCCCTGGTAGGTGTGCTTCCCCCTCCTGCAGCCCTGTGATCTGACAGTGTGTGTCCTTCCTTCACAGTGGAACCTCGTCTGTTCAGACGCCTGGAAGGTTCCGTTCAGCCTGTCCGTGTTTTTCATGGGGGTCCTGACAGGCTCCATCATCTGTGGGCAGGTTGCAGACAGGTAGGCTATTTAAGATGGGGGCAGTTGGGGGCCTAGGGGTTTAAGATTTTTACTGACATTCCTTCCTGGTTGACATACGTGGTAGGGAAGTAGTACGCATGTGCAGAAAAAGATAAAAATGCACAGCAATTTTTGTTACAACGAAAAGCCTACCTGAGAGTGGGTGTGATGAGCTCAAATTTACACTATTATGACTTAAAGTCGGCATGCAATTTAATCTCTCGTGCATGCATACTTGTGTACCTCTTATGTCAACTAGAAGAGTGCACTCAGTAGAGTGCAGATCTCCGCCAGGCGTGTCTGTCCGTTTGGAAGCAGTTGTTGATCACTAGCGGCCCCTACCGGCCGGTTAGGAGGAGTGAGGAGTTAGCACTCAATCTATTTCAATGGACAACGATGGAAATTAATTCAAATAAAATACTTGTCGTTGACCGATTTGCAACATATTCGAGAATTCAGGTCCTTGGCCTGCTGTCAGCATGCACAACAAGTATTAGGTTGATCAGCCCAGTAGTATGCGAGATAAGCTGCGGACAGATACACAAACACACACACGCACAAACACACACACACACACACGACCAAACGCATGATCTCCTCCAGGCTCCGCCTGGTGAAGATAATAAGATGGAAGTAAGATAAGATGACATTATCAGTCCTGCACTTGCAACGGCACCACCGCAGCGACTGAGTGTGATTAAAGGTGAACTTCCTCTCCCCCAGATTCGGCAGGAAGTCCGTACTCTTCGTCAGCATCGCGGCGCAGACCGTCTTCACTCTCCTGCAGGTGGCCTCCGTCAACTGGGAGATGTTTGCCACCCTCTACTTCATCACTGGAGTGGGACAGATTTCCAATTACATCGCTGCTTTCATTTTAGGTACGTTGCCTTTAAATCACAAGCCAGGCTTGTGAACCAAAGTATTAATTCAGCTCTCCACTGGAGTTCTGTGCAGTGTTTTTCTTTGCAATACATAAAAACACACTATATCATAGCATAGATAGGTAACCACATTTTGATTCTCCATAGTGGTGTGCTGAATTGTGCCTTCGCTCAGGCAGAGTGTTAAAGGTATGCTCTCACACAAACTCTAATAAAGTAAATTTACAACAACAAAAAAAGGTGAAAACTACATACTATGTGCAAGAGCATAGTCGTCGCTTTTGGTCATGGGTGAGTAACTTAAAAATGACTTTATCAAACAGACTGTGAGCATGATGAACCATGTTGGCATTTGGTCCAGTCACTGTGTGTCTCCTCCCGCAGGTAACGAGGTGTTGGGGGAGTCCTACCGCTTGGCCTTCTCCACCGTGGGCATGTGTGCGTTTTACGCGGTGGGCTACGCTGTTCTTCCTCTGTGCGCGTACTTCATCCGCTCCTGGAGGACTCTCCTGCTCGTCCTCGCCCTGCCCGGATTCCTCTACTTACCCCTCTGGTGGTGAGATACCCTTCCCAGCATGCAAACCGACATGTAAAGGACTTGTATGGCCGTTGCGAAGGATCTTTCAAAGAAAGCGTAATGTGCGAATGAGCTCATTGTCTTCCGTAGTCCCTGGGCAGATTACTACAAATGTCATCAATAAAATATTTCAGCAAACACTACAATTTGACAAAAAAAAAAAAACATTAATACATCACAGTAAAAAATGCAAAGATTACAGCAACACAAAAAAACTATAAAAATGTATGAAGGCGGTGCCAGAGGTAAGCTGGTATGGTTGCTGGTGACTGCAAGACTGATTTGCTTTTAAGCCACATTTTAAGTTTGTGTTTAAAGGTAACTGATAAAATAAACCCAGCACTCTGTACCATCAGGTTTATTCCGGAGTCCCCACGGTGGCTGCTGTCCCAAGGTCGTCTGAAGGAGGCAGAGGACATCGTCCGGGCTGCAGCCGAGAAAAATGGCGTCAGACCTCCCGGGGTTATATTTCGGGAAGAGGATTCCGCTAAACTTTTGGTATCACCTCCATCATTTTAAGAATTGGCTTTTCCTTCCAGTGAGAGGCAACCCAGTAATTCTTTATTTTTATACCTAGCTATTTTCTTAAATAGCAAAAAAGAAAGTCAGTGTGCACACATGCAAAAAGAAACTGGCTTGTATCTTATCCTCTTAATCTGATTGCAGGAAAATGGCTCTGATCACCCTAAAACCTCATACACATACGTGGACCTGGTCAGGACCAGAAAGATAAGGAATATAACCATCCTCAACGTCATCCTCTGGTAACTTAACACTGTATTCTAGCTATGCCCAGCAATAGAGAAATGTTACTATTAATCCCTGGTCTATGCAAGTATTATTCTTATTAGTAACAATAATAAAACAACATAAATTCTAAAGGTTTTGGTAGTTTTTCTTGTTTTGTTCGGTCCTGCACATACGAAATGGCATATGTGTTCAGCGATGCCCCATGGGAAAATGAGACCAATCGCGGTCTTTGTTCTCTGTCTGCAGGTTCAGTGTTACCGTTAGTTACTTTGGCCTGTCGCTGAGCACCCCCAACATGAACGGCGACCCCTACCTAAACTGCCTTCTCTCGGCCGTCATGGAGCTGGTCGCCTACACGGGGGCGTGGCTCCTGCTGAAGGTGGTCTCTCGCCGCCTCATCATCTCCGCCACGCTTCTGATTGGAGGAGCCGCCCTGCTGCTCATTCAGATGGTTCCGGAAAGTAATGGAAGCTCGTTTTGTCTTTCGCTGCCCTGTAGTAGTCATCTCTCCGTCCTGTTAGTCCTTACACTGTCACTGTTCCTGTAACATGATTTATGCTGTAGTCCTTATGCTGACATTCGGAGACTCTCATTGCATTCACTGTTATCTGTCTGCCTTGTAGTTGCTAGTAATAATGGGTTAGGAGCTGGTCTTGTAAGCTAGAGGTCACAGGTTCAATAACCGGGTTGGACACTGCTGTTCTACCCTTGAGCAAGGTGCTTAACCTGCATTGCTTCAGTATATACCCAGCTGTAAAAATGGATGCAGTGTAAGTGCTGTGTAAAAAGTTGTAAGTCGCTCTGCTAAATGCCTGTAATGTTTACAGTAGCTCAAATGCAGCTTCTTTTGCATTTCCACACGGCATTGGTGCCTCTCTCTCCACAGTCTCTCCTGTAACCCCGTAGAGTTCAGCAGCTTCACCATCGGCATGGCGATGGTGGGGAAGCTCGGGGTGACCGCAGCGTTTTCGGTGCTGTACATCTCGGCCATGGAGCTGTACCCCACGGTGGTGCGGGGGATGGGGGTGGGCGTCTGTTCCATGACCTCAAAGATCGGAAGCGTTCTCTCGCCCTTCCTGGCATTCGTGGGTGAGTCGACCCCCCCCCCCCCACAATGCTAGGAACCCTTAGTGCACTGTGTATGTGCCCCCTCCCTGGGGGAGAAGGCGGGGCCTTGGGAGAGAAGGTGGGACCCTGGGAGAGAAGGCGGGGCCTTGGGAGCACTGCCTGATCTGCCTAACGAGGTGGAAAGCTCTGACCACAGCCATCCCTGCGCCACAGAATTTAACTTTAAAGTTTAGTTTTTTAAGACATTTTAATTGTGCAGTAATACAGTGTTATTGTGTGTCTGTGGCGACCGGTTCTCAGATCAATGGGAAACTAGACAGCATGTCAACAAAGAAATCTAAAATGTTTGCATTATGTCCCTGTGGTTCAGACCCTCTCTCTTCTGGTGGTGTGCTGCAGGTACATATAACAAGGCCCTCCCCTACATAGTGATGGGGCTCCTGACACTGGCGATGGGACTGCTGAGTCTACTTCTGCCCGAAACACGGGGCATTGCCCTGCCAGAGGACCTCTGCCATGTACAGGCCATTACCTGGTCAGTTCCATTCATTCATTCATTCATTCATTCAATCAATCAATCAATCAATCATTTGAGTGATGTTCCAGCAAATTTCTGTACCGTACAGCGCAGTACAACGTTGACTCTGTTTACAGGGTTGGCTTAGCAGAACTGCTGTAGGGAAAGTGCGGTTTGTGTTGGGCGTTGGGGAGCCCTATTTTCACACATAATGTCATGCCTTAACGGGCTGGTCCTCAGGCACCAGGGAAAAGACCTGAAATTGAACACCTTAGCGGGGACCTCACTGCTAGGCGAGAACAAAGAGGGCTTTGGAGAGACGTGATCAGTGAACTCAAACAGCTCCCACAAAGGAAACTAGACTCAGGATCTCAGACAAACCCAAACATCATGTCCCACAGAGCAGAGACACAAGACAATCTGCTCTGTGTGTTACAACAAAAAAAAACTAATTCATAAAACAAAAGAGTTCATTCATCGCTAAGGGTATCCTGAATGTGTGTGGTTCAGAGGCACATTCCAGCATCGTTAAAAAAAAGTTTTATTAAAGATTGTGCATCATGGGGTAAAATCTGTAATTCTGGCGAAACAAAGTAAAAATTCAATTTTAACACTGTCCATTAAATCCTTCTGTTAGCTGCTGCTACAGCGGAAAGCCTTCCACAGAACTGGAGGGCTGCAAGAAAGACCAGCTCCATGCAGAAGAAAAGAGCGTGTGAATATAAGAGTACAATTATTGCACTGCGTCTGAGGAAGGCTCAGTTTGTGTATGGAGTGGTGGGGGATGCTGGGTACATTTTTTTGCTGTTATATCTTGTGTCCGTGTGATGTTCTATCCCAATGAGGTCATTGCCTTTCCTGTCTGCTACAGATCTTGTAAGAGCACACGGAGGCGGTCTTGTGGGATTTAAAGTTCAATAAAGAACTTCCATGAAATCATAAATGTGGTGTTTGAACCCAACTCACTCTAGATGAAGTGTATTTGTCACAATGCAAAAGCAAACAATATGGTCTAGGTCTGAGTAGAGAGAGACAGAGAGAGAGACTTGGTGTTCCTTTATTGAATACTGAAACGCAAGAACTTTCCACTACTACCTCAAAACGTACCCCAACCCCCTATTTACAAACCCAAAACCCACCCCTCAACAAAAAATAAATAAAAGGAAGGAGAAAAAAGAAAAACAATGAGAGAGAGAAGATGGGGAGGGCAATACTGAAGGATAGCCCTATGCTTCAGAGAGCACCAACCATTGAGCACCAAAGAAAGACATTTTACAGTGCTCAATGACAGAAGGCAAACGCACTGTGGGGATACGAAGCAGGACTGGATAAGATTGTTTTTAAGTTAAACAAACATTTTACGTCTGTGTTTGTTTTGGACATAGACAAGAACTGTAAATGGCAAAATTATCCTGTTTGCCTACATAATGTAACTTCTTTGCAAATTTTCTTTCTCTTAGAAAATATTTATCTACATCACTGTGAAAAGAGAAAGCTTAACGATAAAGGGCAACAAGATCTCCTGAACCTGTTCAGTCTAGCGTCACTGTTGTACACACAGCATGATCAAACATTGCATTATTGACAATATGCATTCAGTGCTCCAGGCCAACATGAGCCAGGTAGAGTGAACAGATAGTTTTTTCAGCCTTTATTGAAAAAAAGGACGAAAGGCCTTGTTTTTGAAGTATGTAATATGCATATGTATATCGCTCTTCGATTGAATATTGTGTATTTTTGTGCAGCCGTTAGTTTGGATGTAGATTTATTCTGATCAGAGCGCGCACCTCAACCGTTTTCTCAACAGTAGCCTATTCTATACTAACCAAATGGTTAATAGTATGCGGATGAGGACTGCTCGTGCTCATCTTGGATCAGCTGCTGCTGCGCTACGTAGTCCCCGTGCCCAATTTTGAAGCCAGTCTGTAGGTGGAGCTACAGCAAACATCTGGCCGAACCTGCGGGAGAGGAGTGCGGTTTTCTCATTTACGACTTGTACAGCTGGTTGCTGCGTGAAGATGAATCGGGAATAAGGCACGGGGGCATCAGGATGGAACTGCCGTGCTAAAATACTCGATTCTGCGCTCGTGAAGCCCAATGTGAGCAATACATGAATTAGATAATCACAATGGTGCGAACATAACATGGACTGTCTTTGCTCCTAGGCTGGAAACGAGGTAGGCATTCTGGAGTATGTCATGTGCAGGGGAGAGCGACGAAGCCTGGAGGACGATGCGCTTTTTACTGGGGGAGGCTCGTCTGCGAAAGATGCCTGCGAAATAGGTCACCGCTACGTGATATGCTTTATTAAAAAGGTGAGGAAAGTGGCTTTATATCGTTGCTCCGACGGGAGACAGGTTTATTGGGCCAGGGGATTTTAGGCCTGTGGTGATGATTATTAATTATAGCCTGTGTTATTAAATAATTTGGGAATGTGTTGAAAACGCATGCAATGATATTTTTCGTTTTATTCCGAACCGCAACTGGCTATGTCTGAAATAAACGCTCGTTGAATCGATGGAAGGATGTGTTCGTTTTGGAAATTTAATAAAGTACGCAATAAAGCGCCACAGCAGACGGACCGCAGCTGGATGTTGGACGGTGGTATCATTCGCGACACGCAGACTGTAATGCGCTAGCGAGACAATGGATAAGTTTTTGCAGATAGCACCTCACTCCCTGGCCATAGTGCTGTCTCGGGCGGGCGATGAGGAGGATTCGCCCGAGGAACCGGGAGGGGAGAATCCGCCGCCACCGCAGCCGCAGCAGCAGCACCACCACACTGGGTACGAGATATTCGCGGACTTCAAAGCCGAGAACATGCAACATTTTTGGAATAAAAAAGTTACTGACGCCATATCGGAGACCTTTTTCCTGGGGTGGATTGACGAGCACGTGCTGCTGATCCAAGGGAAAGAGGATCACCTGGAGGTGCTGAGGGAAGGATGGATGAGGAGGGCTCTCAAACCGCCGCGAGGATTCGAGATCAAATACCTGGGTAAGCAAACGGGTCCTCATATTCCCCCTAAATCGCGGGCAGACGCGGAAAACACGTGACGTTTGGTTCGAGAATTGCGTTTTTCATGCTAGCTGAATTGGTTGGGCTTTGAACTTGCTCAGTAGGTCCGTTTTTGTGTGCAGCGCAAATGCTCTCATCAAGCTGTATTAACCAGACCACAGCAAATCTATCTTGTGTTGGAAAATAGGAAAAGCAAATATCCACACTCTTGGCTTTATGTTTGTTTGTTTGTTTGTTGTTGTTGTTATTATTATTATTATTATTATTATTATTATAATAGTTTATTTTGTTTTTTACTCCAGTCAGAAGGGTATTCTTTTATTCCTAGGCCCCCTGCGTTTTTTTTTTTTTAAAGGAAATGAAGAAAGGTGGCGTTGTGTCCTAATAGCCAGGCCCAAAATGTTTCAAACTGGTTGTTTGTTTAACACGTCTCGTGAAAAGCGCTGCCTTGATTTGCGTGTTGTAAGAGAACGCTGCAGTGTGAGGCACCAGTGTTGTTTCCCGTTTTCACGTGTCAGGTTGCAGTCTCACTCCACGGTGTTCGGTCATCGTCACGTTTCCTCTTTATGGAGGTCTTCTTCCTGTCATGTCTGTGATTTAAACTGGATAAGCGGCGCAGTCCTGGCGTGCTTTCAGTGTCTGAACGGAGCGAAGCCATCAACGAAACCTGAGCTATAAAAACTGAGCGAGTTTTATTGCGGCTGCATCTCCGCCATGCAAGGGCTGGTGCCTACAGCGTCTGCATGGTAGAAAATGCAGTGTAGCAGTATCCCTAAAAGTATTCGGTTACATTGCTGCTGTCAAATTATATGCTTAGCAGACGATGTGCAAGCCAGACAGGATTTCACGTGTGCTGTGAAGCTGTAGCTTCGGGGTGCGTTTGATGATTAATGTGCTTTTTTTACGGCTACAAAGCACCTCCTGAAATATCTGCTTTTTTTAAAACTGAAGACATTCCATCTATCATACTGACTATGTGAAGTCTTTGTTTTGAATCTGTAGTACAAAACCAGTGAGATCTGGCATGTAGCCTAAGCTGTGAAACAGCAGTAATGAAGGACATTGGTGACATGAGTTTATAGAAACTGACAATGACGAGAGCTCTGAACGTTTGATTTTAACCTGTAAGTCTGTAGAAACTCGCCGGAATTTGAAAACATTGTCATCAGATCACATTTGAATCCCGTAGGTCAGGTGTGCGCAACAAGGTCCGATTCGTTTCAGGATTGTGTGCCAACTTCTGTTCTTAATTATTTAATTAGCTCAATCACATCTTGATCTGACATTTGTGTCAGCGCCATCTACAGCAGCAGACTGGAAGTGTCTCCTAAAGATTTAAGTGTTCCCTCTGGTTCCAGTACAGGAGCGAACCAGTGTAATCTATGAAGCATTCGGAAAACTAAAACTAAGGTCATTTTTTGGCACGCAGACCAGCCACTCCTCCCAGTTGTAGACCTAAACCAGCTCTTAATTTTTGGTGAAATGTCTTAATGCATATTAAACTACTATCCACGGGTAGTGATGTCATTTGCATACCTAGCCAATGATAGTCCTACTTTAAGTTCAAACGCTGCAACTCTTGGAATCCCAGTCTTTGAACAGTTCTGCAGTATTCCATGCAGTTCCTTACAGATTGCAAGCTTTGCAATTATGTCAACTGTAATATGGGCAAATGAGGCTCCTGAACATGAATAAATAATATGTAGCTTTTGTGCAAAGCTTCTTGTGAAGTGTTTCTTTTTTCTTTTCTTTTTTTTTACACATGATTGTCAAGGTAGTGGGAGGTGGGATGCAATTGCAGACCAAGGGAATCTATAAAGTTAACCCCGAGGGGTAACCACAAAAATCACTAAGTGATTGAAAGGGACAGGGGACACACCAAATAAAGAGCTCTAAATAATCGCTCCCTCTACTCACTGAATCTTCTGTCAGTGGACTCAGAAAACTAAAAACTAAACACCGCCGCAGCGTAGCTACCTAGAAAGTAAAAACCAAATAGGAAAACAGAGGGGAGCAACCTACTAAATAAAATGACACTTGCAGCCAGATGGGTCGGAAAAGGTAAACTGAAGAGACGAGGGCAAAATGTCCTCCACAGCGCTAAGAGAAAATCAGCTCAGAGAAGAAACTAAATGGTGGTCAAATCTCGCAGATAGGATCGATGCGGTAACTTCTGCGGATTCTTACACCCCTACACGCCTAGAGCATGACACAGGCTGCCATTCTCCCTACATCTAACAATGAGTCTGCACTGAACCCCTGGAAACCAGGGGCTAGATATAGGACTCCCACACCTGACCCTCATCAGGGACAATTAACTCAAGGAGCCAATGCGTGTGAGGTGCCACCACCTCACAATAGAACTCACTCACCTGCCCCTCATCAGGGACAATTAACCCACAGAAACCAATGAGTGAGAGGTGCTACCACCTCACAATGAGTGGCACTGCTTCCCAAGGTGTATCTGTATAGGAGTCTGTATATGAGAAGCTCAGGCCTTCCTTTCCTTGATTAATCAGAGCACAAGTACATATTAGGACTCTTTTTTTTTTTTTTTGTAGAATAACTTGCAGGTATCTGCTGAAAATATATGGAAATATTATCAGATGCATTTATTAATGGATTTTTTATTTTATTTTATTTTACCCCCAGGCCTTGCCATTGTTTGGTGCCAAACTGCCACCCGTCTTCTACCACAGTCACGTTATTAAGTGTAGCCTGACGGGGGGTTGTAAAAGCCTGAATGAATAAATGAGTGGGTGAATGAAGATGTCTCTTTCGTCTCTTGCTTTTTTTCCTCGTATGGTTTTAGCTGTGGGCTGTAGCGCTGGAGAAAGGATAAAGCGGAGTTTTTACGGGCGCCGGCTAGTTCAGTCCCGGCGTTCGTGGCGGTAAATAGCGCTGTTGCGTATCACCCATTGTGTTTGGCTTGCCGAGCGCGATGGCGCTGCGCTCGGCACCGGGTTTAAGCTCGTCGCTGATGGAGTCCGTCGTTCACCGTGCGTTTGTCCTCAGGAGAGCGCCCCCATCCTTCCGGGAAATTATCTGTTTGTTTTGTTTGTGTCTGAATGGGCCTCTCCTTGCGGGGCTTCGTTCATAAATATATGGCTGCTTTTAAAAGTTCCTCTGGGTGTTTATACACTCTTGAATAACCGGTGATCATCCAGCCGGATGTAAAGGTATCTCTCTCCCTCCCCTGACTTCTGGGGGAGAGTACGGATTGCCTTTCAGGGCCAAAGAACTCCCAAGAAGACTTTGCTACACTCCTTTGTACGTTTTTTCCACTCCACATCTCCATGGCAACATGGAGGTCTTTGCAAACATTTTACCTCTTGCTTCTAGGAAGGTATCTAAATGTCCTGTCCATGAACTGCCAGAGAAGACATCTTTCTCTCTTGTTTTTGCTGCTGAAATGCACAAAGAGTAAACCCGTATGACTGTATCCTTTGGGGGACTAGACAACTAACTTTAAGTATGAGGTTAGACTTGCTTTAGAAACTAAAAACCCCATAGAAATGATGTCATAAGACTGGACTTAAAAGCTTTGTATGGCAGTAAAGAAATCTTTTCTTTTAATCCTGTCCTTCTGTTATTCAGATTTCGTCTCACTGAAAGCGTTGAGTGCAACATCTTCCCCTAATTTGCACTTCTGATGAATACCTGGCTTGAGTCTTGCAGTGTGCACCAGTTCAATTCCAAGACTGTCTGCCTGCAAAATAACCCTTTAATAAGAACATTGTGATTTTGGCTGGGATTAAAATCAGAGCTTTTTCTTCTAACCATTAATTACATATGAAATATTGCTCCTGTTTGAGGCTTTCTTCACAGTTGGGAGTCTTGGTGGTTTAGTGCCGAGCTGAACCCCCCATGCAGTCAATGCAGAGTTGAGAGTTGTCATTAGCAGCATGGTCCAAAGTTCAAAGTTAAGCTAGGTCCTTGTTATTTCCCGTAAGTACCGGGGTGGGAAAATGGTGTATAAATGTACCTGTAATCAAGAGCATAGGATTTTGGGTTATCAAAGAGCATTGTGGGAAGGTTCTGGCGCTCACTATTCATGGATGTTGTAGCTCTGTGTAGTGAAAAGCAGATGTGTGTTGGCTCTGTAAGATTATTACTCCTGAACTGTAGGCCTGCCTGTGACAGAAAGCGGAAGACGTGGTAGTCTACGACCAGGATGTGGAGTGGTTTGATGTGGTTTGCTGAAGCAAAACCTCCCATCAGCATCTCAGTCAAACCAGCTGGCAATTACTATGCATACGTACTGACCTGGCGCTGACAAAGCATTTGGTTATTTTCTTAAGCATGTGAACATCCACGGTCAAAGGCATTGCAGCCACCGCCATTGGTTCAACACGGACCTGCGCACACACACGTTTACTGTTGCTGTGCCCCCCCTTCGAGAAGACATCCGCGTTGTACGCAACTGTGTTATCGCTGCAAACTTTAATCTGCCGCGTGCCTCGTCTGATTCCCTCACGTCCGTTACGTCACAGTGCAATCTTATTTCCCTCACTGTGGAACTCCTGGGAGATGCAGAGATCCATTTCTGAGTCAGAGGGCTTTGAACATCCTCATTTACTAAGTGAAACTTGACTGATTTGTACATTTTGTGTCTCAGCGATATAAAACAGCTGGCGTGCATCGTTACAGGTGTACACAGTACTATTACTTCCAAATTTGAGGAAGCATTTCTTCTTATCTTTCCATCGTGGTCTGTATGCGAACATGGTAGTGTGCTGCCCTCTAGCGGCTGAGGGAGAAAATTCAAGAGACATTTTGTGTGAACTGTGCAAGTTTTCACCTGAGCTTGTTCAGTCAGGTTTCCAGAGGTTGCACATATGAACAGATTGATTTTTATAGCATTTATTAACATTTATCAACGTAAATACCTTTTTTATATTATGCCAGTACAGATTGCTGAGAACAAACCTTCATTGCACCCATACCAGCCACTGTAAATCCGGCTGGTCATCAGAACTGTAAATATCTTAAATATCCTGCCACGCACTACAGCTATTGAAAATATGCAGTAAAACTGATATATCAATAACATTTAAATGAAAAAAAACCTGAGAAAGTGAACTGTCAAATTTAAAATAGCAGTGCTCTGTGTGTACAATCCACCCCACTGGTAGTGCTGCCCTGGCTTGTTAGGAGACGTAACATGATGCCCTCTTGTGGAGTGGGCTGCTGTGGGGGAGCCGCAGCTCATAGCCTGTCTCTGATGAGGAATGCAGCGCGTCTGTCCCCCGGGCTTTCTACGGCCGATAAACCGGGCAGACGCGATGACTGTCGCTCTCACGCCCCAGCTCTGATTCCGCCCTACAGACAAACCGTCTTTACCGCCAGTACGTCGCGCGCCTCCGACATCCGCTATCCGCGCGGCGGAGCTGAAAGGACCGCTGTTCTCACATCAGTTAGTTTTTGTCTCTCTTGGCCGGATTTCAAAATGTCTGGATGTGATAAACGTCCCAATAACATGTGGTAGCCTTCGGGGGTGCTGCGCTACGTCTGACAGTTTGCTTTGCAGGTTCACAGGCCGGACTGCGTGTCAAGTGAATCAATCAGAATGTTGGCATTACGAGATTTTTTAAAGGCTTTTAAAAAATGTCACTAAATGTGTGTTTTAAAAAGAGAATAAAATAACAGCAACAAGTGCAGTGTTTTGGATTTACAGAAAGCAGCCATTTATCTCTCCTACTGATGCAAGTATACATGAAGGGCGTTCTTTTACCACTAGAGGGCATACGAGGGCAAAAAAGGTAGGATGTGTACGAGCTCTATTGTCATATATCTTTTTTGTTACAGACACTAAAATCTTCAGCAAGTGATCTTTTTCTTGATCCTTACAGTTTTGTGCAAATAGTCTGCTCCATGTTAACTTTGAGCAAATCCAGTGTGGTTTTGCCCCTGTCATTCTGGGTTCACAGAGAAGTAATTGTCATCTACTTGTACTGTCTTGTAAAATTCTTGTCGTGATACCAGCTCTTATCCCTTAATGGCAGAAGAGTTGTCAGAGGGTTTTTGTGCCTAACAAACACAACTGAACACTTCAGCAGGCTTAAAGTAGCCTGTCTCCTATAATGGGTCTACTTACGTTGCTTAATGCGACAAAGTCGACTATTAAATGTAAATGCAATGTACTCTACACTATTGAAATAAATATCAAATAAATAATAAACAAAAACATCAAATAATAACTAACAAAATAATGCCAGGCATTTGATTGTTACTACTGTTGTGCGCACACTGTATGAACCTAGTTGCACTGAAGCCAGTTTAATGGACTGCACTTACTTTCTCGTATGCAGTTATACACACGGACTGCTTTGCTGCCACACAAGTGCTATGCTTCCTTTGTTCCAAACTACTGTATATAAGATTTTCCATAGGTCTCATATCCCACCGTTGAAAGTAAGTACAGTGCACGTGCAGACTTATCTAGGTTCAGATTCTGTCAGTCAAGAGCAGACTGTGGAAGCTGAGGCATAGAGGTTGTACACAGAGTTCTGAATTCTTGTGGTGTGCTGAAGTGATGGGCCAGTTTTGACAGCTACTGAAAGTATCCATTACACTTTTTTATTAACACACTGTAATAGGCTTTTTGGAATGTTTTTTTTTTTTGTCCAAAATTCTAAGCCAGTGTTATAGAACTCTGTTGCTTTCAGTTACCAGCAGTGATTGTTACATCAGCATTAGAATGTTCACTTAAGAACATTCTAATCACATGTCTGTGACCTCACACTTTAAAGGGTTAAAAGGGAAACTGTCTGGGACAGGCTCACATGTGGGGGCAACAGCTGTGCCCTCGAGGTGTCAAAATTTCCACGTGGGTTTGGAGCATGCTGGGAAGGGGGTGCTTTTTTTTTTTCATTTTGAATTGTCAAAACATATTTTCTGTTAGTCTGTTTGCTTTACTGAAGACATTAGCTATGAGAGGTTGAGAGACCTGTTATTGATATTGTTATGGATATTCTCTAGGTGTGCCAGACAGAGTATGGGGGAGATTAAGTGCAGAATGCGGTGCTGGTGTCAAGGTTTAAAGGTGACTTTAACACACTGCTGTGTAAAAGAAAACATCCTTGGATAATAAAGAACACTGTGTTCACAACATCAGTGCTTGTGCAGTAGCCTACATCTTTCAGCTTGTTAATAGTTTGTAAAATTATTCATTTGTAAGATTTTGTGGAGATGTTGTTCTATGCAGGATTTCTTCCCCATTATCTATTACAACATGCAGAAGTCATTGCTTGCAGAGTATATATTGTCTTCCCAGAGAGTTTTCTTTTTGTCTAAAATTCCCAGGAATATTAAATATATAAAAATCACTGAGAGACCAGACCAGGTGTACAAACAGCATACTTTAACTGTGTATTGAGGGGAAAAGCCACAGAGTATCCTGGCACGAACCGTTTGCACTAATTCCATGTGACCCGCATCACGAATGGCTCCAAACCTTCAAGCTCAGGAGCACAATGAGGTATCGGATAGTGTGAAATGGCGTGGAGTCGACCGCAGAAAGACCTTTCTCTTTTCTTTCAAACGCCTCGGACCCGGGGTGGTCCCGAATTAGCGTGCATGTGTGCAGATCAGACGGCCACCCGCCTCGAACCGGAGCCCGGCGGAAGCTTCCAGATTCAGGGGAATTAATCCCTGAATGGAGAACACTCCCCTCAGCATCAGAGAGTCCAGTTTCAGGCCCTGTGTGAAGAACCTACGAAGAAATACGGCCTCATTTGGACAAGCGCTTTCCGCATCTTGCTTTCTAGGCTGAGAAATATCCTTGTACATAGAATGATGGGGTTTTAATGCTCTTAATAAGATCGTATGTGATACTTGCTATACCCTGCAAACAGTGTGAAGTGCAGGTGATGTCTTAAAGTCAAATGAAGGGTGAAATATACGTAGAGGTAGACTTGGCTTTCTGTTTACTGAAAACAAGACTCCGTTGTTCCGTTTATATTAATTTGTAATGAATATGAATAATAAATGTGTGTGATCCTCTGAGTTCTGTTTTTGAAAGGATTATCAGCGTTATTAGCACCCGGGTGAATTGCTACCACAGTAATGGTGGCAGATTCACAGCTGCTGGGTTTAGGTGCAGCACTAAGGTCTGCAGCTAAAAAAACAGACTCTGTTTATTTGCTGTTGGTCATGTGACATATACCTGCCCGGCCCCAAGGAGCTGACAGCCAGCTCGGAATCGAAATTTACGAATGTTGTTTTAGCTGATTAGGGAGTGATTGCACTGGGGACCGGACACTTCTCCAACCAAACATATGTCAGGGCTCGACCACTTTACTGTAGAATGCGTCTTTCCCACATCTGTGGGTGCCTTGTTCTGCAGAGGTTGGCTCAGAACACTTAAAAGTGTCAAGTGGCTAATTGAGAGATTTATTGCAGGTATTTTCTTCATTGCTGGAAGCAGAGCTTTAAAAAAAACATATATAAATATATATTTATATATAAATATGTAAAGAGACAAAAAAAACCTCACTTGTGTCAGTTGCAAACTGCATACTGTGTGTATTAGAATATTTCAAATCGCCTCAAAATCTAAAGCCAGTTTGGATGAATGAGTCCCCTCTTTAACGTGTTCAGTGAGTATTCATAAAAATGGATTTGCCAAAGTTTTTAGTTTTTTTTTGGGGGGGGGGGGTGATTTGTTCTCTCTGTGCCTTGGGCTGTCATTACATCACCCCCACCACAGACATAGTACTATTGATTGCGCAGACATTATAAAGCAACCCAGTTTAAGGGGACATGGTTTACATTGCCACAGAAGGCCTTCTAAAACTTGTTTATTTTTTAGCAGGGAGCAGGGATAGCATAGCTTGGTTTTATAGCACTGCTTTAAGACTATTGAATTAACCCTTTAAGGTGTGAGATCACCAATTTGTGCTGATTAGAATGTTCTTAACTGAACATTCTAATGCTGATGTCATAATCACAAATGTGCTGCTCTCTGAAGTTCTCTGTGAAACCTGGTTATTTAACCGAATATCCTCTAAAATAACACAAAGCCATGTGTTCGCATCTTTCTTCCGGAATAGGAAGTGTTTGCAACACTCCATGTGCAAGAGAATCCAGGTTGCATTTGTAAGGATGCTGTTTGTAATTCAGCATGAAGTTTAAGCTGTTTCACACATTTTGTTTTCTCAGTGTGCCTGGATATTTCAGGCGTTGCCATTATTACTGCCATATTTCAAGTACCTGCACGTTGCCATTTCAAATGCTCTGACACACCCTGCAAATTGTGACTTTTTAGAAAGAGTTTTACACTCTCTTACAGGACAAACACCTGCATGCCCCATGGTTACAGCTTTGGGGAATCACAGTTAATTGGTCAGGGCACAATGAAACATAGCTGACACGCGAAAAAAAAAAAAAAAAGTAATCGGGTTAAAGTAAAGCCCTCTCACGAAACTTCCATGGTAACAGAAAAATCCCTTTCTTTTTTTACAGATGAAGTGTATTTTTTCCAAAGTAGAATTTATCAGAGGGTTGAATTCAGATACCATATTTTTATAGTTATCACATTTATTACTTATTTTTACAAGTGCAAATACGCCTGCTATGGTTTGCTAACCCATTGTGCAAATGTGGCACAAGTACTAAGCAAGCTGAAAGTTGTCAACAGTGGTCCCAGTCCTTGGACTTTGTATGGGAAGCTCTACTGCATCCACACCATATGTATTAGTGCAGAATGGCATTCATTCAGTTCAAACTATTCAGAACTGAGCAGTTGGTATATCCTTTTTTTTGTCTGATTCAGTTTTGGATATAGGTAATATGCTTGTCCCGAGTCAAAACAAACTTCTTCCCTTGCTAGTCTGCTATGTCCCCTGTGCTTGGAAAGGCTGCCTGTTAATAAAGCTATCTCATTAGTTTAGCTGCAGTACAGTTTTAAAAAAAGTGTTGCGGAGAGGGAGTGGGAGGGGTGGGGGGGGGGGGGGCAGGTTGAGGGGGGCACATTTCTGATTACTTGACTATAACCAGGCCAGGATTTCAATCAATTCCAAATGAAGGATTCTCTTTGAAATGACTACATGCAGCAGTGGGCTAATGAAGGGCTAGCCGAACAAGGACTTCTCTGAACAGCGGGCAGCTGTGCTTCGACTGTTCATCGCGGCGCACTGCGAGCGCCTTAATATTTATACGGTACTGAGCACAGTCACATTTTATGTGGTAAGACTAGATAATGAGGCGTAGTAGAGTGTATGTGCCTGGAGAACAATAAGCTCTCATCGAGCCTCATTCGTCTGTACTGTGGGCCAAAGTGTTTAACAGACCAACAATGATCATGAAATTAGCCGGACTCTTTCCAATTCTTACTTGAAGGAATAAAAATATTAATAAATCGTCTTTCGTGATGACACCCCTCATATCCTTCTCAAAAATGGGTCATATTTCAAAAAAGGATCGAATAGCTTGTGAAAGCACAAAGGTGTGAATATTCCTCTTTAAGCACAAATAGTCCAATGGCTATTTTCCATACAGTATATAAATCATACTGTAATGTCTACATACAGTAATGTGAAACTCTTGCCAAATGTCCTATATAGGCTTTTAGGATATTGAGTTTCAGGGTGGTGGCTGGTATCTGTTTCGTATATATCATATTGCTGTGTGGGTCACATGGCTTGTTCTTGTCCAATGGTTCCATTTCACAATTTATGCGTTCTTTCAGCCTCATATGGAGGAAATTAGGTGCTGTGAGTTACCACCAAGCCACCAGCATCCCGTGCATTCCAGCTATCCAAGGCTCGTTAATAACAAAAAAAATTATTTTATTACTCGTGTTTAAAAATCCATTTTCCGAATCCCTCCGTGCGTTGGAGTGCTGTGCTGACGTTTGAATTCCTCCCTAAATCACTGCAGAGGGGTCGGTGTTCGGGAAAAAAAAAAACCCGCTAAGTCGAGGCTTGGCAGCCGACGCCACCCGCTGTATATTTACTCCACTAAAGCCCATAATTACATCATGTTTACAGAAACTGAAGTGCGGTGGGGGGGTGAGGGGAGGATGGGGGGGGGGTCGGTCATGGGGCCGGGGAGCGGGGCGGGTGTGGGACGGGAGCGGTTAGCCGCAGAAGCTTCTGGAGCTCCTGAATACCGGGGAGCTCACAGAGCCGTCTCTCGGCACGTCGGTTATGACAGTTGGCCGTCCCACCGTTGGCCTGGCAACGGCGGGTATGGATCCGCGACGCTATGGCCGGTTCAGAACTTTCGGAAATGGACATGGCTGGACAGACTCGTGTAGGGGAAGGTACGAGGTCACGTACAAGTCAGGCAAGTGGGATGAGAACGCGGTCTGGTCTCTGTGTGGACTGATCTCTGGCTTTAGAAAATGGAAATTTGAGAAAATTTGCCAGTTGGAATGGCGACGTGGCAGGGGCATATTTTGTTTTATAGCACATTTCATCCAGACCCCCAAGGAGGTCTGCCACAACTCCTCAAGGAACATGTCTATTTGAGATTTCAAGTCCTGATGTGATGAAGTTTATATGTGAACTAGTTCTGGGGCTTGGGGGGGAGGGGGACACATATGCACTGGGCTCTAGCCTGACCTCCTAGTGAGGCCCGGGTTGGGGGTGGTGGTGGGGGGGGGAGGGTGGGTGAATGACCAAGGGAGTGAATGGGAGGTGGCTCCCAGGGAGGGGCCCCCACAACCTGCTGAGCCCGCATGGGATTGGATCACATGACCCCCCTTCACCCGCGAGGCAGAAAGCATGCGCGCTGCGGCCCCGCATTCCAGCCATCGCAGGCCGCTCTGGCTTAGCGCAGGCTGAAACACGAGCCGAAACTAACTCAGGAGGCGCTGGGGGGGGGGTCCTGCCCGGAGATTACCGCCATCAACCTCCCCCCCCCCCCACCCCCCCCCCCCACCCCGGTACGAGCAGAGGAAAAGAAACAGAGCAGCGAGGTCTTAAGCGCTGCACCAGGACTGTTAACCGTTTGGACGCCGCAGGGCAAGAAATTGTAGGAGAAACTGGTCAGGCTGGAAGCCTAGCAAAGCGGGCTAGTACCGGGCGCTAGGCTACAGCTCATTCGGTAGAATGAACGTTCATAGGAGTACTCTGCTGTTCTGCAGTTTCCATGCACTGCAGCTGAGCTGAAATGGTCAAACTTGGTCAGTCAGCCCTGCTGGAGATTCCAGCTAAAACCAACTGGAATTATAAACTGCATTACGATGGTTTAAACTATGGTTTCTGACACTTAAAGCTGGTCATAGCTGGTCTGTGGCTGGTCAAAGCTGGTCTCTAGCTGGTCAAAGCTGGGCGAATCTGGTTAAGCTGCTAGAGTAAGTTAATGGTCAAACTGGTGGACTAGCTGACTATGTAGGCTTGCTGGCTGGTGAGTGGCTGGTTGACCAGCTAAAAGTATCAAAAATACTTAAACCAGCTTAATCAGGCTGATTTAGGCTGTAATTTTCAGCAGAGAGTACGCATCGTGTTCGTATGTGCAGTCCCCTACTTAGTAAAATAAATTTCACAAGAGTTAATGCTGAATACACTCGAGAGTTAAAGCTGAATGCGCTGATAGTCTGTGTGTATGTAGACTTGGCTGGCAGCCCTTGCCAGCTGACCATGCCATGTTTGTATATGTTTTTGCTGCAGACACATTAGCAGCCTATGCGAGATTTAATGAGGTGTTTGTTAGTTATTTTTACGCTGGGTGAATAAACACATTTATGGCTGGTGAGTGGATGGGGGGGTGCCTGGTGTGAGATCTTTGGCAAACCTGTTTTAATGCGTGGAATGAATCTCAAGACTCGGTAAAATCATGCTGCTTCTGTAATTGCGTATTGAATCCATGCCAGCATAATGAAAGTTTTTCATACACTAAATGGCTTTTTGCCGCTGACGGTGTACGTTGAGTATTGTGCCTTATGGAACCTGTGTTTTGTAGTTGTCCAAATGACCATGATGTGCACTTTTGTACGTCGCTTCGGATAAAAGCGTCTGCTAAATAAAACGTAATCTGTAAATGTAATCTGTTTATGATGTAACGTCTGCTTCCTGAGGGTCCAGCCGGCGTTTTTTCGCGAACGCGTTTCGTCCGTTTCCCTCCCTCTGGATTTCTGCTCCTCGCGATGCGGTACGACTGGTTTTTACGAACTGGTTTCCGACAGCCTCGGAGCACGGGGCCGTGGGACCGACTGCGCGTAGCTCCCGAGCGCTAATCGCGATTAAACGAAGCCGGGCTGCGGTAGCTTCGCGCGGACGACACTAGCGGTAAAGTTGACGTTTAACAGGAGGTTCGCGTTTCGCGTCGTGTCTCGACGCATTTGGAGCTGCTCCGCGTAGCCGCACGTCTGTTTAGCCTCAGCTGCGAGTTGGGGGGGGGGGGGTCTGCTTACCCGGAGAACTCAAAGAATACTGAGAAAAAACGAAGGTGTGTCGGAGCCCAGGGGTTAAACTGCACGATGTTTTGGTGGTTTCACTTGACGTCTCTCATTCTTCTGCCCGTGCTATTGTGTTACGACCCAAAACAGCACCGTTGCCAACAGTGACGGTAGCGGTGTAATGTACTGGTGTACTGCCTCAAAAAATGATGACAAAGATAAATCCCTCCTTAAATCTGAAATAAATAAGCAATATCACTAAAAAGCTGTGAAGAAGAAGTAGTACTGGAGGCTTTTATATTGTTTTGTTCTTTAAACATCCCCCTCTTTCCTTGTTCCGTCCGAGGCTGTCCACCCAACTCTGTCGTCCTGTTGAGCCTTTAATTAGTGCAGCATGGAGGACCCCCCCCTGCCCCCCCCCCCCCCCACGCCCCCTTAAAAAAAGGCACATTTTTGTTAAACTGCTAAACCATTGTCAGGGGAGAATGGGTGGGAAAGTATGGCCGAGGAGGCCTGCATTATCACGGACCGCTGAACTCTGACCTCTACCTCGTTGGAAAAACATTACGCCCCCCATGTTCTCCTTTAGTGAATCCAGCTGGGGCAAAAAAACCAGAAACGGTGAATATGACTTTGGCTAATGGAATCCACCTTGGATATGCAATACATATCCGAATGTTAGTCTCCCCTCCCATTATTACCTTTCTGCATTCTCTATATGAGAACAGACTGAACTGAACTAGAGACTGAGACTCAACTAAATGAGTGGGCAGTTCATTTAGGAGGAAGAATATGCACTGATTCTGTAACTGTGTGCGAGATTTGTTTAGCTTTACTTCGGCCTGATTCAGTGCTGAAGCCTGAAGAGGTACTCTGTCCACCCGTCCCAGTTCCCTGTGTAGTGCTCAGTAAATAATACAGCGTTTGACCACCCCTGTTGACCACCATCTCTGTGGGCAGGGGAGAAGCCCCTTGCAGGCAGCCGGCTAGCTCTTCTCCCTCTCCTGCTAGCCCTCCTCCTTCTCCGGCTAGCTCTTCTCCCTCTCCTGCTAGCCCTCCTCCTTCTCCTGCTAGCCCTTCTCCTCTCCTGCTAGCCATTCTTCCTGCTCCCGCTAGCCCTCCTCATTCTCCTGCTAGCCCTCCTCCTTCTCCTGCTAGCCCTCCTCCTTCTCCTGCTAGCCTTTCTTCCTGCTCCCACCCTCCCGCTCTCCCACTCCTGCTGCTGCTGTGGAAGGATCCCTTTAATTACCTTCCGGAGGATTCCGGCCACAGCTGTTCCCTGGGCTGACCCCACCGGGGTGGGGGGGGGCGGGTTTTCATATAGTGTGTCAGACCCTGTGAGGAGGAGGAGTAGGAGGAGGAAGAGAGGGAAAATTGAGCTTGCAAAAAAAAAGAGAGCAAGCAACAACACTGTGGCTTTTACAAGAGCAGATAAGGCTTTTCTTTTTTTTCTCTCTTTTTTTAACCTCCACCCCCCTCCCCCCCCCCCTCCTTGTATGGGAGGCACACGGCGGTTTGTGAAATTGTGCGGCGTTGTATGTAAATACGGCGGGGTCCTCTCATTGGCTGGGCTGGCAGCCAGGGACTGAACGAGCCTACGGGGGTGTTTTACATTAGAATGCACAGCCTGGCTGGATCAGGCTGTCTAACGTAAGACAACCCCCCCCCCCCCATTAACATGGGACAGGGAGCCCGACTCGCTTCCTGCCCTCTCCTCCTCTCTCAGCGAGCGCTGCATCTGCGAGGGGGGGGGGAGGGGGGGTTCAGGCAAACACAGCCCGCGCAGCCAGTGAGAGAGAGAGAGAGAGAGAGAGAAAACGCTCCCACGACCGAGCCTGTGTGAGAGAGAGGCCAGCCATCGTGAAGGAGAGACAGGAGAGGGGAGGAGGAACGTTCCGTGGCTGGAGGAAGAGGACGACGAAGCAGCTCCCAGGAAACGCGTGCTGCCGCCGCCGCCTTTTGTTTTCACGTTTCTCTCTCTCTCACACACACACACACACACACACAGACACACACACACGCGCGCGCGCGGCTGCTCTCGCGCTCCCGGTCTGTGTCTCACTCGCTCTCTCTCTCTCTCTGTTTTTCGCTCACACACACACGCGCGCGCACGTCTGCGTACAGCCTCGCGCAGCCGACACACACGCGCGGGCGCGCTCTCACACACACACACGCTCACACACACACACGCTCGCTCGCGCACATGCGTGTGTGCAGTCTTTATGAAGGTGTACGGAGCAGCGGCCGCGTAGCAGAGCGCTGGAGGATGGCTTCTGACGGACGAGTCGCTGCGCCGCGGCGGGCTTCCTCGATTTCTTGACTGGATTGCGATCGCGCGAAGAAGCGGATCTTTGCTGGTGGTTTTTTTTTTTCCTCTCTCTCTTTGTTTTTTTTTTTTAACCCCGTTTTCGCCGTGCCCTGCCGCGTCCGGCCCGACGGAGCTTCATCCCTGAACGCAGGGACGCGGCGACTGACGCTGGCTTTCCCCTGACAGCCCGTGGGGCGCGGGTTTTAGGTCAAAACCGGAGGCCGTGGGTCCTCTAATTTGTTTGGGTCTTTTGTGTCCCCGGCTCACAGTTGGCTAAGCACCGCCGTGCTGAATCGGGCTATTGTTTGAATCCCGGGGTCTTTTACACTGCAAATCTCCGGCTCCCCCCAACACCTCCTCCTGCTCCATCCAACCGAACCATCCCCCCCCCATTCCTATCCTTACCTCCCCTCTCCCTCTTCCCTCACGACCCCCCCCCCCCCCCACCCCCATCCCTCCTCCTCCTCCCTCCCCATCCCCACATCCCCACATCCCCCAGACGGCTGAGGAGCCACATTTTATGCGCCTCTCTCCCCGCACGTGAATCCGGGAGCTACTGGCCGGGGACCGGCCGCGGTGTGATGCATCGTGGGACGCGAGCGACATCGGATCCGTCGAGGGAAAGGAAGGCGACCCGTCGAACCCGCAGCAGCCCGGACCGGAGGCGGCGGGGGCTCCCCGCGGCCGCCGCGCGTCTGTTGTGTCTGTGAGAGCGTGTGCGCGTGTGTGTGTGCGCGTATGTGAGTGAGAGAGAGAGGGAGAGAGGGAGAGCGAGAGCGATCGGGAGCCGGAGCAGAGGGAGGGGGGGGGGAGTTCCGCCATGTCTCCCCTCTGATCTCCACCGCCACCCCCGGCACACGGACCGCTCAGCCGCAGGAGGCCCGCCCGATGCGGGGAAGGGATTGAGCCGCAGGTAGCGCTCCCCACCCCCCAAAATCCCCGCCCCCCCCCCCCCCCCCCCCCTCCCATCACCGCCGCCGAGCCGCCATGAAGAAGACGCGCAGCACCAACCTGCGCCGGGCCTGGCCCAGCTCGGACTTCTCGGACCGGGCCTCGGAGCGCGCCCGGTCCCGCAGCGAGAAGGACTACCGCCTGCGGAAACACTACGCCCCCCCGCCGTTCATCTCCCCGGCGCCGCGAGGATACATGACGCCAGGTTCGTCTGTTCGTGTGTTTACGCTCTACGCGGGGGGCTGGGGGGGGGGGGGGGGGGGGCTGGGGGGGTACAGCGCGGTGAGACGCGTGTGTGTGTGTGCGTCGGGGGGTGTGGGCGGGGGGGGGGCGTCTGTTTATGGGCTGCTAACAAAAGCACGCGTGTCTGCTGTTTTGTAGGGCACGGTATCGGGCTGATGCTAGCATCGGCCTGCGCTAAATCAGCCGCTGTGAACGAGGCAGCGAGATGCAGGCATCCTCCATTTTGCTCTCCGGCAAGTTTCCCCGCACGGTGTTTCAATACGGGTGTTTTGTTGCGTGTTGTCAATAAACAGCAAACACCTTGTGCTTTTTTTTTTTTTGTTGTTGTCATTTCTGCGCACGAGATGTAAACAGATCTCGGTGTGCCGATGGCAGCCCTGTGGCACGTCCGAGTCTCCCTCTCGTCTCGGGAATAATCCGCGTTTCGTCGTTAGCCTGGGCGGCGCGGCTGAAGCGGTCCGAGTTAACAGGAATCAGCCGGTTAATGACGAGGTGTCGGGTTGTGCCGTACCCCCGGCAGAGTAGCCTTTCCTTTCTCCTTTTTGTTTTGGCGGGAGAGGAGGGGAGGAGAGATCGCCGGGACTGTGGGAGGTTGCCCGGGGAGGGGGACGCTCTTAAAAAACCGAGCGTACGCTTTCCATCAGGGGCTGAAGTGCGTCTGGGCCTCTTTTATAGGCCACGATTCTGTTCGGAGGAGAAGTGAGCTGTATTTATTTGCACACGGCTGGGACTTTTACATCAGTTCTGCCAGATTCTCCCCCCCCCCCCCCATTTTGTTCTATACTAGGCTTTCCAGAGATCTGTTTTCTATAAATTTGAAAACTCCCAGCTTGTCAGTGCCTTCGGGTATTGCTATGCAAAACCGGACATGCAAATTCAATCGCTGAATGACTCGTCCGACTTGAGATTTTAGTGCATTTTTTTTTAGCTACTGAGGAGGAAAATAACTATTGTTGTCAAGGAATATGAATGAACAGATCATTTAGCTATTTGTGTTAAAAAAAAAAACATTGGACACATGCTTGTTTGTTGGGTTCCATCCCAAAATCAGTAGGGTGCTTGTGTGTGTGTGTGTAATGAAATGCATGTGTGTGTGAGAATATATATAGGTATTTTTTTATGTCTCAAGTAGCTTAAGAATACAAAATGTGAGTTATTCTGAATATGATATGCAATGATAGGCAATGAGTGGATGAAACATGCATCTTTAAAAAAAAAAAAATCCCATGCCAACCCCAGTGAATAATGTCCGGTAAATAGGATGTAATTGTCCCTGCACCATCCGGTGGCCTTATTAAAACACAGGGGCCTCTGTCAGCATTATTAACGAAGGGGCCACAAGTTCTGTGTGCCAGTGTGATTAGTGTTCAGCGCCAGGCTTTTGCCAGGGTTGCCCGTGAAAGGGCCGGCCCTCCCATCCAGAAGCTTTTCTTGTTCTGAATTCTGTCCCTGTGCCCTCTGCCTGTGCCAGAGCCCGTCTCCACCCCGGGCACAAGCTCCGCTCGTTTCACAGGTTTTTTTTATTTTTAAAGTGTGTCTGTTTGCAGACGAGGGCACCCCCAAAACAGCTTCCCGCGTCCCGATTGGTCGAAACGTATGCGGGAGTGGCTGAGAGCGGGGGACAATCCGTTTACTTTAGGCGAAAGAAAAGGAAATGCGGAATATTTTAAGGGTGAAGGAGCCCAAAGATCGGGCCTGAATGGTGGGGCGCAGTCAGGGCCTGCCAGAGTCCACATTGGTTCGGGGCCTCTTCACGTTTCCTAGCAACGGCTTAGGTCAGAGGTTAAACGATGTGGCCATTGATGCACAATGACTACGCTGAAAATAAATGACTGGTCACAAAAAAAAGGCGCCCATTTGTGTTCGTTTTGCAGGTTTAAGTTCTTCCCTCCACAGAAGAGAAAATATTGATGGGAAGGCAATGCAAATTAACTCACAATGAAACCCAACCACGCACTCAGAATGACTCACAACATACTTGCAATAATGCCATTCATAACTTACAACTTCTTTCTGAAAGAATCTTCTCTGCAAAAACGTTGACTCATAATTGTAGTAAAATTCTTTCAAATACAGTTTTAGAAATCAAATATTAGTCAAGTATTATTAAGCCCGAATAACACGTACAACGTTTATTTTTCAACGTACAGATATATGCAGTTTTTATCTGAGGGTTAAGCTTGTAAGATACTGCTAATGCAGATATGTTTTGAGAATATGTTGCAGTTACATTTTGATCCTCTCACTCTCTCTCCCAATCAAATTCAAATGCAAATAGGTTGTATTTGCATGAGAAAAGTATCAAAAAGCACATCTCTCTTTTTCTCCCTCTCCCTCTCTCTCTCTCTTTTAATGCTCATACTTTTAGAGCATTATATATTATTTTGTAGTGAGGGAAAACCCTGTAGATGTTATTAGGAGAGAGTGACATGAATTATGCAATTAAAGGTTGAGTATTCCGAATTTTATTTTGAAATGAAATCATTGGAAGGTCATGTGATTCATATTCTGGCAATAGAAAGCAAAAGCGGGTGCTTCTGTTTTAACATGATGAAAAGTAGCTGCCAGCGTATCATGTAAATTATCAGACAAACTAGAAAACCGAGACAAACTTTTGCATTTCATTTAGAGTTGATTGTCATCAGTCTCAGTAGATCACAGCGTCACGGACTAAAAGACTGGCATATTTTTGCTTTTTGATGCACTAATAATATTATCAAAACAAGCCATAGACTAATCATCGTTTCAATATAATGGGTGAGTGTGGTCACTTATTTTTACCCATGAATTTTATCTGCATTTCTGTGGAAAATGTAAAGGGTATGTTTGTCAGCATCCAGTGAAAGCAGGAGGAAAATTCAATGGAGAGAGTTTCATTGCTTTTATGATGAAGTCCAATAAATTGTTATAGCTACAGTAGCTAATGAAATCCTTGTTGTTCAGATTAGTGCTGCTATATCGACTATATCTGTTTTTCTTCATGTAATTTTTCCACTTATAAATTTGAGCCACTAATTAACTTGAATAAGCTTATATTACAGCTTGTTGTGAAGATGTGCTTGCAAGATGGCGACTGAGAAATCAGTGTACCTTGATCATCTTTAAAGCAAACGAGAGTGATGATCTTCGATCTCTGTTGTGGGTTATCAAAATTGTCAACGCATGAATCGTTTCGTTTTTCACAAACGTGTAGCTGACTGTGACTGGTTGCAGGTTTCAGAAGCTTATCTGAGTGTGTTATTGAACAATCCGTGATGTCACAGTCAGCTCCCCACATTCCGAACCCTGACCGTCTCCCCTGAGTGGGCTCGGCTTCCCTCCGCGGTGGCGCGGTGCGATGCTGGCTGAACGCCGCTCGGTATCTAGGTCACTACGCTCCGGCTTTGCAGCGCAGTCTGGAGCCGTGAACCGGGCTAACGCGGGAGGAACCGCTTCCTGTTTGTCGGCGCGAAAAGGCCCCCCTACGACAGCGTGTGTAAAATGGATGACGGCGTCGTTCTACGGGTGCGGCAGGCGGTTTGTTATGGGCAGAGTGAGGCAGCTGGGTGTGGATGAGGGCTCGCACCGCTGCAGTGCTGTTTGGAAGGGGGCGGGGGGGGGGGCTCATCGGCGAGGAGGTGCGCGCACAATCAGCAGCATTGTTTGGAGAGGAACACTGGGGGGCTTTGGAGACCCGGAGCCCGGAGCCGCAGCTTAGCATGATCCCCTCGCAAAATCTTATCAAAGCAATTATGCCCCTCTTTCATGGGCCGTTACGCAAGGGGCCTTGGCGCGCAGACCCAGATAGCGAGCGGCTGCCGGTCGGACCTGCGCCGATCCCTGCGCCTGGAGGCGCTTGCCGTCTGGGGAAGGACGCAACAGCAGTTATAGACGCTTTGGGACGTCTCCTCCCGCCCCTGTTTACCACTTCACTGCGCGACTTGTCCGTACTGCAAAAGCATGGCCTTTCGGTTTGGGGGAAGAAAAAAAAAAAAAAAAAGGAAACAACTTGGGTTGTGTCAGGTAACTGTGTTTGTTTGAGTTGACATAAGCAAAGGCCTCGGCGTTCGGAAAAGCTTTTCTTACTCTGGCTTGTTTACATGGAAGGTCCATTTTGGAATGATTTGTCTGACCCCGGTCCATGTCAGATTCTCATCTGGCTCTCGGTCAGTGCCCACGGCGTCTGTAATTAGACATGTTTATGCGTTGGGCTCATCGGTCAAAATGGCTTCCATTAACACCTGACGGGACGAGGGGGCTGATCGAAGCCAGACCACGAGCTTTTCGGCAGTCTCAGAGGCGGGGTTACCACAACGAGTTAAACTTTCCAAGACCAGGAAGGCGAGCGATCACTGACGTTTGTTATCGTGATTCCACGTGATTGATTGAGGTACTGCATGGGTTGTGTTACTCTTTTTGTGACGACTATCTTGTACAGTGTCTCATTTTGCAGTTTGAAAGTCACTTGAAAGAACTCGAAAGTCAGGAAGACAAGACTGGTCGCTCTTATTCGTCCACGTGCGTTATTAGATCATACTACAGAGGTTTTCCACCTGATGCCATCACTGACACCTTAAATTAACCTGTGAGGGCTTGACATCCCTTTTCTCTCTCATAGCCCAGAGGTCTTTGGGATAACATTGTCACCATTTTAGACAGATTTACCTCTTTAAGGTAAATTTACACCAAGAGTTGGAACTTTGCAAAAGTAAACTGTCACAGTAAAACTGTAAGTAATAATTAATAATTGTTTAATTGTGTAATACGTTTTCCTCTATGGGAAATCCCATTGGTTCAAATCACTTCCTAGGTCCAGTAATTTTTTTGCAGTGTTATTCTGAAGCTGTTGCCCACTGTTATAAAAAGAATTCTCCAGGAAATGGGAGAAATGGCTTTTGATATGCACATGCACAACTTTAAAAATGATTTGCTTTTAGTTGTGGAATTTCTGTGCATGCAAAACACAGGTGTGATGTCTGACATCCATTTCTCATTGATTACCGATTAGTAATAACAAGTGCTGGCAACTTGTGATGCACAGTTTTGCATGAAATCTGTTGCCATATAGCTTTTCTGGCTATGCTCTTCTGTCAGAAACGGTGGCTGTCTGTAGAGGCTCAAACGCAAAGGCGAACACTACCACTACACATAGGCCGTTACAGGATGCTCTTGTTGTAGGCCTTGGTCTGTTGAAATTACCATCCGGTACGTGTATGCTGTTTTCCTTTTGACATACAAAGTGCATTAGGTCATGTGACCTATGAAGCCTTATAAACAGAGGGGAAATCTAAGCCTGCGAGCTTTTTCTCTGTCGGAGTCGAAGATTCGCTGTCGTTAGACGAGCGCCCCCAATCGTTTTTAATAAATCGGCGCCTACGTGTCTACTTATTTTTTTTGTTCTGTTCGGCTGCCGGTGCAAATCTGTTGAGACAAATCAGGCTTTTTTTTTTTTTGCTGAATTCCTTTTGGAAAAGAGAGATGATTTTTTGGAGCAAAAAACTTTATCAGGAATCTGGATTACTGGTTTTTCCCCGGTATGTTACTGGTTATCTTCCCTTGGCTATCTTTCAGGGCAGTCCTGCCGGCCCAATGAAGGGGCTTTTGTGGCGTACGTCCCACAGCGGACCCCCATTAACCGAACCAAGCCAGGTTTTTACAAAAGAGAACATTTCAGCCCCTTTGTACCTGTAATGACGCTAACTTTAGTGTATGCTTTCTCCACAATAAAGGACGGCTCACATCTCTGTACCTCGTGCACAACCAACGTATCTGGGGAGATGGATCTCTCTGATATCCGTGCCAGAGAAGAAAGGGTGTTTGGGTATTTTTTTAACAATCTACGTGTGTGGGGGCTTAACCTTTTTCTTTTTTACGATAAATGAGGAACATGCAGGATTTTGGGATTTGTTTTGTGAGGAGCTAGGACGAGTTGGCCTTTTTTTTTTTTAGACCTTTCCCTGACTGATACATTCTCGTGTATTGCCATGCTGAGGCTTGTCAAAAGAAAATACATTTGCGAAGTGGTCTGTGTAAACAGAAAGGCGAATTGTTGTGTATCGGTGGTGTAGAAGGACTTGTAGAGTTTATATCACTGGAAATATGGTGTGTAGCTGTAGTTTATAGCAGTGGTAATGACAGAAGGAGCAGCCTTGGTGGTCCATTAGAAGCCATGATACAGTGTGTGTGTGCGTGTGTGTGTGTGTGCGCGTGTGTGTGCCTGTGTGCATGTGTGTGTGTGTGTGTGTGCTCTTCTCTGTGGATCTACTGGCGTTGTAGGGTCAACCAACCACTATGAAGGACCCAGTAAACTGCTCTGGATCTTTGAACCACACAGACACTCTCTCTCTCTCTCTCTCCATACACACGCTCAGTTCCTCTCTCTTTCTCCACATAAACACTCAATCCCTCTCTCTTTCTCCACACAACACACACTCAATCCCTCTCTCCCTCTCTGCCTCTCTTTTCCTCCACACACACACACACTGAACCGGCTAAAAATAATCGCCCACGTTCTGGATATCCCAGATGCTGACATCACTAATGCCGCCCTGCAGGATTTTAGAAGCAGACGAGCAGAAAGAAAAAATTAATAAATATATATATATATGTGTGTGTGGCCACGTTCTGCTCTGTGCTGTGCAGCTGAGGTCACAAAGGCAGAGGGCGGCCATCTTTAAATTGTTCCTGATGCCGGGAATCCCTCTCTTTTCGTATATCTGGTGAAAAAATGAGTGTAATCATAGGGTCTGCATTTTGCTGGTTTTCTGAGCTGAAAAGGAATTTAAATTGCGGCGTAAAGCCTAACTTGGACCTAATCCTTTATGTAAATATGGGAAAAATTGATGTTATTTATCATCCAAAATATAGGGTTTTTACACAATTTAGCCAGATGTTTATGCTGACTGTTCATAAATGAAACCATAATAACCACAATATGTTTATAGCATACAGATTAAATAAAAGGAACAATTGTGTGTTTCATTTATGGTCAGTTGAGCCGATCGTACTTGGATTTTTAGCATCAATAGCTGTGATTTTATGGCAGAAATAAAGATAAATGAAACAAATACAAGTATTTGACCATATTTTTTACATTATGTATAGCTGTATCAGAAGTATATGCTATATGCTTGGCAATTAACGGAAACGCACTGCCCATATGGTGCTGTATTGAATGAGTTATCACGGCAGCTTTCAAGACTGAATTCCTTCAGTAATATCTGACTTATGTGGTTCTTAATCTCCAAACATCCATGAAATAAAAAATGTTTCATGGGAATATATTTAAGTAATACCACATGATGACAATAAACTGTATAAAGTTGCTTTTCAAAAAACATATGCATTACATTACATTTACATTGCTTGTATATGCTTGTCTCAACAAGGCAAACCTATGGTTATTTGCTGACAAAATAATATTTACGTAAATTCCTTTTTCCAATTTTTGTGTAAAATTGTTGTTACGGTTCCTCCATGGACGCATGGCCAAGGAGACGCTGGAAAGGTTATGAGAGAGAACCTCCTGACTGTACCACAAGGTGTTTTCAACAGAGGTGGAAAATCCAGGTTACAGAAAGTAAAAGTTCATCCCAGGATTTTGTTCCAGTCACCTGGATTTGCTAATGAGCACCATTCTTTATGGTATACATGGCAGGACTTCTACTTTCTGACCCCTGGACTTTCCAACCCCTGGTTTTCAATCCACAGCCTATAGGCTTTATCCAAAACACCCTTTCTGTTGAAATGTTTCTTTACAGTTCAGGGGGCATACACCTGTGCTTGCCAGCCATAAATATTCCCTTTTTTTCCTCCCTTGTCAACCTTGGGAGTTTTCCAGATGTCTCAAGCCAGTTTTATTGGCCATTTCCTTTTAATTTCCACAGCCTTCATATGGAGCACATGGAGTGCTGCGTTTTAAACAGGATCTTTAAAAAAAAGAGACCAAATACTGCAATGGATTAATGTTCCTGCCCGTGTCATTGGGTGTATGCGTTCACTTTGTACTTTATTGGACATTGGGGTCGGCCATTTTGCTTTGTCCTGCTGTGACTGCCATAGCACATCACAACTCCTAAATTAAACACTGGACGTCCGGAGATTGACTTTCAGTGCTGCATACAGTAGAAAGCCATGGCTTTTTAAAGGCTGTCCCTTAAGGTTTTTTTGCCATAATAATTATTCACACTGAAAGTCAGTTGTCCATGTAGATAACGTGTTCTTTGCCACCTGTGGACATACTGTTACCCTGTGCTGCATGGGAGTCCATTTAGGCTCAGTGTGATAACGAGGCCCTTAACACTGGCTGCTGAATTGAGAGGTGTGCTGTACACTGTGCCGTTTTTCTTCAAATCACTGGTGTATTCTGGGAATCCTTGCATGTCTGCATCTTTATACCCGTCGTGAAAGTCGGCTACATTATTATTTTGTTTTTGTGTTATGTATGGGGTAATACGATTCACGTCGCAAAAAAAAAGCAAAGAAAAACAAAGGAAAAGGCAACAGAAAGCATGTTTTATTAATTATGCTTTTCTGTACAGACCATGCTGAGCCTTATTTTTATAGTTTTTTTTTTTTTTGAGCTGCCTTTGTGCAGAATGTTCTGGCTGTGTAGAGGGGGGGAGGGGGGTGAAATCATCCCTGGGTATTGATTTGATGTCGTCCTGATGAAGACGTCGAGGCTGTTGATGATCTGGGTCACCAGGGAGAGTTTAGAGAAGGCCCGAGCCGCCCGTGGTCTACATTTGCAAAAAAAAAAAAAAAAAAAAAAAAAAACTGCGCAGATATAAATAATTCACTGCTTTCAGGCTAGCCATGCCTCATTGTTGAGAGAGAAAGAGAGAAAGGGAGAGGGAGAGAGAGAGATAGAGAGAGGGAGAGAGAGAGAGATAGAGAGAGGAGAGAGAATGTATGTGTGTGTACGCATTACTCGCCATTGCTTGTCTACTGTGTGCTCATAAAAATGAGCATTTTTAAAGGCAAGCAGTGAACATGTGTGTGTACACGGTGTTCTCATGGAACACGGTACATGCAGATGGGGGTGGGGGGGGGGGTGGCTGTGACATGGCCATTTCGGTGCGTCATGAAAGCTCGCCTCGTCTGTTAATTCGAAACAAATTACGCTCATCGCGGGCGAGCCGCTGAGAGACCGAGCGAGAGAGCGAGAGAGCGAGAGAGCAGCGAGAGAGAAATCAAAGCCCCGGTATCTGCCTGAAGAGCGATTCAAAGAAATGATGACAAACAATGAAATTAATTGCGTTTATAAATAATGCATGCGTTGATGCGAGCTTTAAATATTAAAAATGTCAGTTATTGTAGCGGCTCCCTCCACCCACATCTCTCTCTCTCCCTCCCTCCCTCCCTCCCTCCCTCCCTCCCTCTTCTCCCTCTCTCCCTCTCTCCCTCTCCCTGCTCGTCTGGTACATATCATCTGTTCCTGACGTGGGTTCATGTGTGCGCTGCGCGCTCGCGGTGAGAGAATTAGGAAAGCAGTGCATGCTGGGATGCCACGAACTCGTTAACCCCGTGCGGCTAACAGCGCGGGCTAGCCTTCGCCTTGCCTGGCTCAGTGCACTTTCTCCTCTCAGAAATGGCTCCTCTTAATGCAGATTCCTTCCCCTTTGATAGCTGCTCTTCTTCCTGAGCTTGGCGCGGCCGCAGATCAGCACCTGATTTACACTAATCAGCTTCTCGCGGTCGGCCAGCGCGTGTGTTAGCGATGGCTAGCGATGCAAATGGAGCGAAAGCTTTTTATTATTCCCTACCTGGTCTGCTTTTTTTTGGAATTCTTATTCCTAGTATAAGATATTGGGGAAAATCCACATGTGCGTTTCATGCCTTTGACCTTTTAGGCTATATAGCTTCACGGTTCCAATTCTATGACTTCACCTGATTAATTAGGCCATACTGATTAGTGAATATTGAACAGAATGCTGATGATAGTTGATTTTTGTTGACAAATCTCAAATTAGGGCTTAGTTATTATGCAATTACAATATATATTTTTTTAAACATTATTACATGTTGGATTGTTAGAATGTCAGACCATGCAAATAAATTGCCCCAAGATATTGTTCTTGTTCATTCACAGACTATGTCGCTCAGGTTGAATAAAATGTGCGTGTGTGTGTGTGTGTGCATATGCACTACTCACACTGTTCGTAGCAATATACTTGCTACTCGGAAGTAAAAACAAAACAAATCTGAATGAGACAAGGATGAAGCCAGGCTATATCCGGGTAAAACCTGAGCTATATCGGCGTTAAACGGACCTAGTCCGTTTCTGTCAAAGCGTCTCTCGACCAAGATTTCCACCCCTCTGGACATGCAGATGCGGGCTATTGGTCGCTGGGAATAAAGTTTTGGTGGGTTTCCCAGAGTTCCTTGCTGCGCTGATGATTGCATGCATGCAAAACTGGAACTGCACGGTCTGACAGTACCTCTCATCACCAGTTCAAAGTCATGCGCTGACAAGAGGACTTTGATTCTGTGCTTCCACAGCACATGAAAGAATAAAGACCTCGAGTCAGAGTTCATCAAAACCAGGAAGCATCAGTCAGGAGGATTAGCGAGTGTATTTGCTAATCCAAAGTCCGAAAAAGAGAATAATGGCAACGTGTAGCATGAAAAGCAGATCCTTATTAAAAATGGATAAAAGGAAGTCCAATTGAGCTTAGCATGCATGCCACTGATCAGTCTGCAGAAGCATCACTCACTGACAGTCGCGCTCAGTTCAGTTGGATTTGGTTAAGCCAATTACCCACAAATGTTTTTTTTTTTTGTTTTTTTCCCCAGAGCTGAACAAAATGTGCAAATGATCAACATTAAAGACAAGTCTGATTTAAAAAGAAAAGAAAAGAAAGAGAGAGAAAGAAGAATGGAAAAGAAGGGCTACGGCGGCAGGGCCTAGCTTGTTTAATAAGAGAGATTTGGGCAAATGGAAAAAACATTGCCTGGAGTTCCGTACATGTCCTGTGGTGGAGTACAAAGAGAGGGGCCGTGCTCTCATAATTTTGGGGGGGGGCGGGGGGGCTGGAACTCCTCTGTGCTTCACTGCAGCCTCTTCACCCCATAAAACTCAGCCCAGTGTTCTCGGTCCATAAACCCAGAGTCTAATTTGTCAGTGGCTCTGGGGGTGAAACCCCCCCCCACACACACGCTGGCATCCAGCATCCAACCCCTCCGTCCGTCCTCGTCCGGGACGAACGTGAGCAGCGCCTGTGCAGTCCTTGTCGGTTTCAGCTCCCCCGCTGGAGGACGTTCCGGAAAAATCTCTCCCCTCATAAATGCATGGATGCCTTATCTCTCAGCTTGTATCTGAAGAACCTTGCTTTTTATCTCCGCGACCTCAGCGGGGGGAAAAAAAAACAGTGCCAGATGCTGGCTTTGCTTTTTTTTTTTTTTTGAACCGTGTAAGATTAGAACTCGCGATTAAACAAATTTCATTTTGACGGACGCGTGTAGAAAGGAACGTGGTACCCCGAGGTCTCCAGCGGCCTGCTCTGGGAAAAGTTTTACGCAGCCCCCGGCTCCAGATGTGCTGTCGAGAGTCGTAGAAATCAGTCTGGCCTGACAGGAGTGCAGCACGATTGGTCGATCTGGTCGCGGAAGTGGCTTTCCGTGGCGCAGGATTTAGTGGACCGACCTGCTGTAGTGCTGCCAGACAACAGCGGGTCTAAAATGCGCCTCTGCGCTTTTGAAACTGCTTGCGATGCGGCACGTCTCATCGTGTCAAGGCGAGCAACGAAGGGAATGTGTTGCGTTCGCGATGGCAATTCCAAATTTTACCGGGTTCTTTTCACCGTAGCTCAGCAAGGCTCAGATCGGCTTGCTGTCCCCTGCCCCCCCCCCCCCCCCCCCAAGTAACTGGCTGACTCTGGCAGCACAGGGTGACCTGTGTGATGTGAAAAGCACCACCGGTGTGGTATTATGGTGGAGAGAGACCCTGGTTTCCTGAAAATATCCAGATCAGCGGCGTCACCGCCCCGTAGTTAGATGCTGCTGGGAAACCTATTGGCTCCATACAGCCCACTTACCGGCAGAGGGGGAAAGTTCAGAGGTTAAGAAGTAAAAGTCCTGCCATGTGTTTCTACCACCCATGAACTCCAGCCATCTGATTTCGCTCATTAGTCTCTGCCTCCCGGCTGAAGAACTGTGCTGATGACCAAATCCAGGTGGATTGGAACAAGATACTGGGGCGGGACTTTTACTTTCTGAACCAGGGTTTTACATCTCGACTGACCAGAACCTCTTGCTGGGAAGTGGCGCTTCAACTTTCAAACGACTACCGCCTGTGAATGCCAACTCTGACATGATTCATAAAATTTCAGTATTATTATACTTTCAACTGTAATGTGTGAATATTTTGATAATAAATCATCCATAGGAATATTTTCCCTCCTTACACATTTTTCCTCTGTGGTTTCCAAGGGCAACAAGGGTGATACGATTAGGATCTGCACGTGGCTAGCGGTGAGGGAGCGATGATGTAATGCCAGAACTAAGCACCGTACTCAGTCAGGGCATCTAAAATAGATCGAATGTATGTTGTGAAAACATGTACTAATGTGAAGTCTAATCACAGGGAATAAAAACCATTTCCTCAAGAGTGATTTTCCCCTTTCGATCAAACGTTTTAACGGTGCGGCCTGAAACTAAACAGGCCTCAGTGATGAATGAGGCGGTAAGACAATCCGTTTGTTGTATTTTTATCACCCAGCCCTCCCTTGGCGAACCCTCCTCTGTGGGCTTTGCCTGGTGGCATTACATGAAGGCAGCTCTGGGTTATGTCATGTGAGATAATACCGTCAGTCGGAATTTAATCAGGAGTCAGGAAATGACCTCAATCTTTGGTAGCTTTGTATCATTTTTGAGCAAGGATTAAAATTTTTTTTTTTTTTTAGGTGTCACTTTTTTGCCGGCTTTTTATCTGTAAATGTTTTTTTGAAAAGCAGAACTTTTGACTATGTGGTAATGTGTGTTTTTTTGTTTGTGTCTATGAAACATAATCGTACATGATGTAAAGTCTTGTGTTCGCATTGGGCACCTTTGAAAGATTGCGTTGGGACATTGGGGCGCGGTGTCTTGAGGTTGGGGGGATTGGGTGGACAGTTACCTTTGGAATCAGAGTTAATGTTCACAACCTACTGCAGGTGAGGTTCATTACAATCCTCAAATCATCCACCTGATCAGTGCCTGGTAGTCAGTCGAAATGGCACACTTCTCAATGTGGTCTGTGTGGTTAGATTCCAGCTTGGTACTTTACACAAGCCAATGAACAGGACTCTGTAACTATGCTAACACCATAGAGCTACTCCAAACTTAGAACAATACTATTAAATGAGCTACCAGTCATACCCAAGTCCTTGACTCTTTTTTTTCTTTCAGCTGACGTACTTTTGCGCAAGTTAATGATCTCTGCTCTGTGTAATTGCTAGTTAAACACGGACTGAAAAGATGGCTGCAAACAGGCTTAAGATTTCCGAGATGAGGAATGTTATGGTTTTTTCTGAAATATGACAGGTCTAAATGAAACAATATGTTTCCCTCCGCGAAAGTATTTTATAAACCCCTTGGAGTAGCTCGTCGAATGTCTACACTGGACCACAGCCCTACAGTCTACATCTCAATGTGTTTCTGATTATTTGACAAATAGCTGCTGCAAATAAAACGGAAAATTGTTTCAGAGTCTGAGATTTATGTGCCCCTCAGCTGTTATGCATTTTTCCACTAAGACCGAATGTTTGCGGACCATGTCTAAACCCCAAATATGTCCTCTGCAGGGGTGCTGTATTTACATTAATATCAATGTTAACACAACTTCTTGATATATTGCTATCAGGAGGGGGATCTAGAATGTTGTATATCAGCAAGTTTGTAGCCACTGACAGATCATGGTTCAATGCACAGGCATGTACCGTGTGAAATTTTGAGATGGAAATAAGGTGCCATGTGCTTCAAGTACACACTAACTTATTCACTGAGCATGTTATTGCCTGAGCTGCAGATACCAAACCAAAAAATGCATCTTCAAGAGTTTTGCAAAAGCTTTTAAAATGGCGTGTCGAAATTCAAACTACATTTTTTATTTTCCAATGGAAGTTTGAGGTCAGGAAGCTGATTGTCAGGTTTAATCTGTGTGTAGTCCCAAAAACCTTGAGTTCATTTCCCTGCTAGATTTATCTTGCGCTTAATAGACCTGTTGCCAAGCCCCATATGGCTTGTATCCCCTGACACCTTGCTACTAACACTCAAAATCATTACTCTTTCATGTAAATAGTTGAACAGGGACTATGGCTTCCTCTCCTGTGAATCTGTAATATCTCTTTTTGCTTGTGTAATGGGTAGACTCCTACTGTCCCCTTACTGTCAGCAGTTAAGGCTGTGCTGGAGAGCTGTTCTGTAGATTTGGTGCTCACTTCCTTGTTTTCAGAGACAACATGGTCAGCATTGACCATGGACCATGGATCCAGCCAGATTCTGAATGTGACAATCTCCTGCCACCATCGTCCCTTGTTGCCAGTGTAATTTTCTTGTCATAAATGTTGAATTACGTGTTTCTGTAACACGTCTTCTTCCTGTCACAGTCAGATCTGGGTAAAATACATATTTGTTTTCGATTCAAATACTTTTCTACGCTTTACTGATCTTGTCTGGTGTATTGGAACCAATGAAATACTCTGAAAAAATCCAAACCCCGCCTTCTGGTCATGTTGGCAGGCTCAGTTACAACAGGCAAGATCAATAGAGCACAGAAATGTATTTGAATCCAAAAACAATTACGTATTTGACCCAGGTCTGGTCACAATACACATGCGCCATATTTGTCCATAAGTGCATAGCATCTGCTGGAATAGGTGGTCCCACGCAGTTCTGACCAATCGGGGCTGGGATAGATTAACGCTGAGGGATTTTTAATGCGTTTGAGGCTAAGCTGAGTTTGTCTCTGTGATCCTGCCGTTGAGAAATGATGTCACCCAGCTTATTGTTTGCCTGCTTGGTGGAAAACAAGGATTTGTGGCAAGAGGCACATATTCTCGCATTAGCCACATGTATGCTATTGTAGCGTGGTGGTTTGAATTTAAGTGTCGTCTACACCATATCAGCTGTTACTGACCGTTACCCGCAGCAACGGACCTTTTACCCAAGCCACCAATCTGAGAGCAGATGAAATATTCATGCTTTAGAGTTTTCAAATTCCATTGTGTTTATTAGTATATCAATGTTAACTCGAACACATTTTAAAAAGCAAGTTCAGATGGTCTGTCTCTTGCACACTTAAACTACATGACAAAGAGCATTCGTAGGGTCTCTCATTTTTGAGAGAACCCTATAATTGTAGGCTCACAAATGGATGTATTTTTTTTACATCCATGGCTGGAACTGAACTATTAGCTGTTGAAGCAGTTAAGCAAGTCTGCGCATAAAGTATAAATCAGCCTGGAGGTGGTTAAATGACAATGTGGTTGCACCAGGTCCCCTTGTAGCCTGTTTTATAGCCATTTATAGCTTGTCAGCTTCTGTTCAAACTCTCCCCCTCCCCCACCCTCTTACAACCTCTCTTTCTGCACCCTCACGCCCAGGCACACACTGACCGCATTGTCAGAGCAAGCTTGCTGTCTCATTCCCTGCTGCACATTTCTGTCCACTTGCACAACGTTGTTCTGGGCCAGATGGCTGAACTGGCTAAACCCGTAAACAGGTGTAATGATGAAGATGTTATTTCACTGCTGTTACATTCGTTAGGCCCCCTTTGCACATTCCAGGTGATTTAGAAGCACTGTCGTTTCCCGACCCTCCTGAACTACCCCAGCAGGATGTTCCTGCTCTGCCCCTCTCTAAATAAATAACGAAAGAAAACTGAAAACCCCTTTTTCTCCGGTCCAGCCCAGATATCTCAAACACGTGACAGGACGCGTTTTAAGGTGAACCCAGAATGCAACGCTCCACCGTTAATTTTTAATTAGCAAAAGGGAGAGATTGGGGGGGGGGATTGTGTGTGTGTGTGTGCGTGTGGGGGTGGGGGGTACATACAGCGGACACAGAGTGCAACTGGGATGCGTTGCCATGACAACGGGTTCAGCAGGCCGTCCACAAGCCTGCGTTGTCAGTGGGCATCGGCTGGGGAGGGAGCTTTTTCGAAAGCCACAATTGTGATTGGTCACGCCTCCCTCGTCTTTGTGCGGACTGGGGCATGCTGGGTAAGACCCCGGAGTGAATGCTCATTTGTCTGAAGGCTCCCGGCTAAAGACCTGCTATTGAATCTCGCAGGGATTAGACGGAGGAGTGTGAGAAAGGGCCGAGGTACTGAATATCTCATTTCTTTCTCTTTCTTTCTTTCTTTCCCTCTCTTTTTTGTGTGTGCGTCGGGTACACCGTGTTACAGGGCAGCTGAGGGGGAGGGATGAAACGAGTTAGAAGCAGTAGGGCTCAGATAAAGATGCATGGACTGGCCGTACGGAATCGTCTTCTATCACGGAACCACGCCAAGACGTTGTTGTTGTTGTTTGGGTTTTTTTTTTGTCCTGGCAGTTTCCCAACACTTTGTGGAGGGGGAAGGAGGGGGGGGATAAGACACCAATGACCCCAAACGTGTTGCTATTTTTGCAGAGGTAACCAGTCCCGACTCTCACTGGCAGTTCTGGTTTTCTGAGATTTCTCCAGCCTTGCTCGGTAGTTCGGTATAACGCTCCATGTTTTTTTTAGAGGTTCCATGTTGTCCTGAGCGCTCAGTTTAAGGTTCATTCAGGGGTCGAGCTGAATAGTTGTCTGAGGGATGAGCTAAGTGTCACCATAGCCCATGTTTTAGATATTCTAGCAGTACTGCTCATCGGATTGCAACACTGCAAAAGAGTTACGTTAATTTAAATGGTTTGAGGGAAGGGATTTCCTCAAAGTAGGGTAAATTAACCTGCTCAGATATTCACTGGTCTTTTTGCAGAAAGTTAAACACTATTTCTTTTTTAAATTTAGTTATGATGACATTTTAAGTTGACTTTGAGTTGGAAATTAGGTTTTTTAGTCTACTCATTATTGTCAAACTGCGGTAGGATGTGTTAGTTTCTGTAAGGACTGTGAAAGACATATTTTCTGTGTTTGTTAGCGTAACTGTGTGTTGAATTTTACAGACAGTATGGCACCTTCTGCGGATAATGTTAATCATTTCTGTGAATTTGTGGTCCTTAATATTTTTATTTCAGGGCTTGTTTTTTTAATTCCGATGAACAAATAGGGTATGCCTGCAATATCTCTCCACACAATGATTTATTTGTTTAAATTGGGCAGTTGAGCAAAAAGCAAATTGCCTCAGTATGGGAGAGGGGCCACCAAGGTCTGCTGTGTACTGTTGCGCTGGCATGGCAACATGGTTATTTAATCCAAAACGTCTGCAGTCCACACTGATGTATTGCAGTGTATGTAATGGGGGGGGGGGGGGGGGGGGCAGAACAGGCACGTTTCATCAGCTTCAAGACTGAGTTCAGTTTTACATTCTCTTTACCGAAATTTGGGGTGCTGCAACATGCTGTTTTCTCTGAGTGGGGGGGGGGGTGGGGGGTGTGGGGGGGGGGGCGGAGGGATTGGGGGGATTGGGAGCGGAAGGTGTACTTATCAGCTCGGCCCGAGGGAAGCAGTCAGCAACAAATTATGAACAGGAGCCTGCATGCACTTCCTATCCCAAAAGTCTGTTTAAAAAGAGGACGGAACATCCAGGTGAATCTGCCGTGCACTTGTGTCAATTTAGTTTGCACTCCTTACATGTGTAAAGGTGATTTTCGGAGAGTGCGCACGAGACGGTCTTTTGAAACGGATTGTGAAACCTGGAGCACACGCTGACACGCTAGCGCTCTCGGTAAACCAGAATTTCTCGTTATATTAATGATTTAAATTGCCTCTGTTCCTCACCTCCCCCTTGCTTTTCTCCTTTGGATATGTCCTCTACCCGGTTAGATTGTATTGCTCCTCGTTTACCTCATTAAAGCTAAAACCAACACTCTCAAATCAAAGTCAATAAAGTCTCCCGGTCTTTACCTTGCCTATTCAAAACCATTTATAGACCTAAACCTTTCTTGTAAAGAGTTTTTTGTAATGTGAAAATGCACCTGGTTTGTCTTTGTTCTTTAGCTTCCCTGTCAAACAGAATTCACCCCTTTCTGGAGGAGAAGAAACGAACAGAAAGCATGTCATGCACTGACATGAGGACAGGGAAGTGTTTTTTTGGGCGGCATGCACATCTGTGCTTTTTAGCCAAGACCGCAAGCTCTTGAGCTCCACTGACATTAAAAGAAAACATAATTTTTTAAAAAAAGCTAGTTACCTTTGAGAACGCTAACCCCCAAAACAAAACGAAAAGAATACAACAAATTTGTCAGCGTTTACACAAAGGAGGTCGTTGAATGGGTGTCAGAGAGGACGAGGAGCAGACGGGAGATCCGGGGAGGAACGGGTCGAGCTCGGCTGTGTCCCCTCAGCGCCTCCGCCCGGATAGCGAGCGACTCCGGACCGGATCTGCGCTGACTCCAGGCCCAGAATCGGGCCAGATCCGGCCCGGCGTCGCTCGCTCGCTCGCTCTCTGGGCGGCTCCGCGGGCCTTACGTCTGGGCCTCACTCGTCGCCGTGACGTCCGATCTCCATTCCGGTCCGTGAAAGACGAGCGCGGAGAGGCCGGACAGAAGCGTCTGTCAGCAGCTGCGCAGGGGCCGTGTTCTCACTTCTAGATCGTTCTAAACCGCACCGTTGACACACCTGGGGGGAGCCAGTTCCGCGGGGCCGTCCGTTAAAACGACGGTCCGAGCGCAGGTGCTGCTTTAGCACCTCGCAGACAGGTTCGAGGTGCGGCCTGCTTAGTTTAACGATCCTTTGCTTATTTTAATTCGGTTGTGAGCTCTACCTGGGGGAAATATATAAGGCACAGTACATATGCATTAATCTAAAAGGCTGAATTAAAATTGCTGATATATGGGGTTATGGCAGAGTCAGCCAGCGAATATTCAGAGTCCGCGCTGTAAATTGAACTTACCTTCAGGGGATTGGATATTGAGGTAACTGCGGTGGTATTTTTTTTTTTTCTCAGGGATATAGAATGTATTGAGAGGTTTATTCTGGCATATTCCCCTGCTTCTGGTCTTGCATTTATTATACGTCGCAGAGGTTAGTGTCGGGCATACGGTTACGATGTACTAATTTAAGCCAAATTCCCACTCGGGGGATTCTGGGAGCTCTTAAGTGTATTTATGGCCTCTCTTTGGAAAATGATCTGTTGTTTAACTTACGGCTATCGTTTAACACGAGTGGTGCTTGAAACGCATGTTTACGTTTCGCTTGCGATGCCGGCGAATTAAGTCGGATGGACCCAAGCACACATCAAGCAAAATGGCCGCTTTGTAAATGTTTTCCACATCCGGCAAACTTCTCCAGACCTGCAGTTTTCCACGGAACAACCCACGCCGCTTTGTCCCACTAATCCATTACTTTAATCAAGTGATGGGATGGAAATTTGCAAACGAAACATCTGGAGATGCCTCATCTTGAACTGGCATGTTTATGTTTGTCTCTGAACTCTTAGTACACTGTATATTTTTCTTCCTGTGTGTTCTTGGTCTTACCCTTCTTGCCCTGGCTGACCCCTGTCTGACCCCCGTACACACACAGGTGACATGACTGCCATCATCCACTTCCTGTTCCCACCACAATAAGATTGACCCCCCCACCCACCACCACCACCACCACGTTCCATATTTGTATTCTCCCAATAGCGTTGGTTGATATTTAGTGTTCGAGTCTCCGGGCTGTGTTCACACTGCATGGCAGTGATCCTGGCTTTGGAAGAGCGTACCAGTAGCCCAGGGATTTTCCCCACGTCCATCAAGGGTGTTATGGGATAGCCTGTCCAGCTTGTGGGAGTTGCGTGAGATGGACAGGTTGTTGGCTGATGTTTAAAATGCTCAGTGGTTAATGTGATTAAGGGAGGCTGTTGTTAGGGGCATTTGGCTTGACCGTGGAGTCCTAAGTTTGGTCCTATATAGAAGGCTGTTTTTGTTTTTCCTAGCAACAGGGCATTTGTTGCTAAGAATACTGAGTGTGTGGTTACACTCAGCGGCGCAAGTTGAGGCTAAATATTTATGCCAAATTTTTAAAAGAACAGAAGCACATAAACAAAACTAATCCAATTACTGTCAGTCACCCGTTCATAGTACTTGAAAAGAAACTTCAATTGTATTGGTGATAATATTTGTGCAATATTTAGCAAATATTTATGTGTAGACACATGAAATCAAACACACACACCACATTATGTATTACATCTTTTTGTGTATGGTGTCACTGTTGGAAGGTGGTTTTTGATGTATAAAATGGGAAATAAAAGACAGTGGGCTGCTATTTGCAAACACAATGGAGCAATGCACTGTGGGATTGCTGGCTCTCTCTCGCTCCGTAGTCTCTGTGTCTGACTTCCTGGCATCCAGGGGTGTGGGTTTGTCACGGCTGTTGATTTTCATTGATGTGTTTCCATTCGGCCGAATGCTTTTGTGTCAAATCGGTGACTGTTAAAACCCCCCCCCCCCCCCCGCCACAAAGAGGGAAATCTGTCACTCATTTTCGTTAATGTCATGATTGAGCGGTTATTCAGAGGCTACAGGAACGCCCAAGACACCGCGCGTATGATTTAAGCCAGGGATTGTGACAACTTCTTGGCACGTCCTCTGAAACGACAGCCCTAATGCTTTACCCCGAGGGCTCACAATGCTTTTGTGTTGATATATTAGCCATTTTATGTGTTTGTACAGCAACTATGGTTCAGCCGATGCCAGAACTGTTCGCTCCGCTTTATTTTCTTTTGCTCCGTTGTGGTCCTCCAAAACAAAACTTGTGGTTCTCGGTGGAAAGTCTGACTTGTGAAAACTGGAGAAGGCATTTGTAGACGGGAGCCAAGGCTTGTTTGAGTAAAATAAGCGATTTTGCACATTTATGGTTCAAAAAGCATCAAAACCTCTGAATAATGGCAATGTCTGCTTGCTTCTTGGGCTGATGCATTTTGTCAGTGCAGCTTGGAGACTTGCAAAGTGAAGGCAGACTTCATTTTAAATATTGCAGCTTCTGCTAATTTTCGGTTTGTGCAGCCAACTTGCTTTGCGAAAGTTAGTTTTGACTGACCCAATAATAATCGGAGCCTAACTGGCTAGCTTTTTATAATGTACAGCAGAGGCGAAGGATCACCCAGTCCTCTGGTCTCTGCAGAGCATTTCAGTAATAATAATAATAATGACTTGTATTAATATAGCTTTTTACAGTGATGAGGTGGAAACTCTCCTCAACCACCACCAATGTGTAGCACCCAACTGGGATATGTACGGCAGCCATTTTGTGCCAGAACACTCACCAAACATCAGCTGAGGTGGAGAAGGGGCGGAAGATTTCTCAGCCAATCAAACTGGGGGGAGATGATCAGGCGGCAGGTTGAGAGAGCCGGGTTGAGAGTTTAGCCAGGACACCGGGGAACGCCCCTGCTCTTTGCCATGCGTTTAGCCAGGACACCGGGGAACCCCCCTGCTCTTTGCGATGCATGCCGTGGGATTTCGGCCTGTGACCGTGGCACCCTCCTGTCTCCTCACAGGTGATGTGTCCCCCATCAGCATGTCCCCCATCAGCCAGTCCCAGTTCATCCCACTGGGGGAGATCCTGTGTCTCGCCATCTCCGCCATGAACGCCGCACGCAAGCCCGTGTCCCAGGAAGGGCTGATGGAGCACTTAGCCACCTGTTTCCCAGGTACAGTGCTAACACGCGCGCTCTCACACTCACACTCACACTGTGACGTCTCTCTCTCTCTCTCTCTCTCTCTCTCTCTCTCTCTCTCACACACACACACACGCACAAACAACACATATGACACATACACACACGGATTAACACACATACGTATGTACATAGACATATATACGCACATGAATACGATCATACAGAATCGCAAATGTACACACCCTTGTCTCCACTGACATACACTGTGTACAGAAATGTAATTATCAATGAGGTGCTGTGTGGTGCTGCAGAATGGCCTTCCCTGCATGTGTTCCTCAGTATGTAACGAATGGTGTGTGGCTCATTACATACAAGCTCATAATTGGTTTTCTTACAACTACTGTACAGAGAATACATTAATACATAAACTGGGGAACAATTATCTTGGATTGTATTGAACAAAACCGGTCCGATCTCAAACTGTGTTCAAGATAACTGAAATTATAACCCTGCAACTTTCCATAAATTTTCCATATTGCCATCACTTGACTGGTAACAGTAGTAAAAATGATCCTGGCTAGTTGAAGGGGTGTTAGCGTGTTGAACGTCACACAGTCACACTTCCTATTTCTGTTCTCTATTTCACATTGTGAAAATGCACAAGACTGAGGTGAGGGACAGATCTGCAGATATACAACATGTCCGTCTTTTTAAAAAATCTGACGTTTATACTGTGACAGTAAAGACGTGATCAACTGCAGTGCCACAGCAGTCCTGTTCTTACGCCGAGCATAAGTCAGTTTTCTGAACTGTATTGTATTTGACGCCTTCCTTTATTTTTTTCCAGTGAACTTGGCTGTTAGGCCAGCATTCATTACCAGACAAATTTAACATGACAGCGGATTGAAAATCATTACTGTCGCACTAACTCAGAGCGATACTCTGGGAATAATAGTAGCATCTTTGTGCCCCTAACCCCATTTAAATAAGAATAAATATGGGGAGCGTTAGCAAAAGACCAGGCCAGCACCCTTAGAAGAGAGTGTCAGGATAGACAACGTGCGCTACGTTCATCCATTATTGGAATCTGCTGGCAATTATCGTAATTGTTGGAAGCAACCGCACAGTGAATTATGTCACGACCACGATACACTACAAAGACTGCAGCCAGAAGCAGCTTTTAAGGGTCCCCTGACAGTGAGACAAGGGTTCGCGTTCTCGGTTTGAAAGGCTTTTAGAGCATGTGAATGAAGTCCTATTGCAAAACTCCTGCGATGCAGATAACTCGAAGTCACAGAAGTTTTAAAGTTTATCGGGCGACATGGGGGCGTGATTTAATTCATACATGCTGTCTGAAGGTGTGTGCTCTAGTTCATACGTGATGCTGAGCAGACACGCGTGTCCTCTCGTCCGCTCCTGAAGCTTTTTGTGCCCCCACACACCTCTGAGGGGTACCATAGTCCTGCTCTCCGTCCACATCAGCACCCCAACCTTGACTGAGGGTCACACTGAACCAACCTGGAGCAGCTGAGGAATTTGGGGGGGGGGGGGAGTTATGGATTATTCAGTCACTGAATAAATGGAGACCGCAGTCCGTTTTGCAGCGCTCCAGTTTGGCTCCAGCGCCTGCTTCAGTAGGACGGCGAGCGTAACTCCTCCGGGGGAAGCCGTAGCCGAGCAGCTCTGCTCAGAATCTCCTCCGGCTCGTCCTCTGGATGCCTTTCGCTTCACTTCCTTTTTCTCATTCCTCAAATGTCTGGGGCGTTTTTTTTTTTAAGTCACCGGTTTTTTGGCGCGAGCTCTCGAGCGCTCATCGGATTACTTGGGCGCATGTGTCTGGCGTGACCGTAATTCAGTGGAGCAGTTCTGACTGGGACGGGACGTCTGGAGTTTTCGCGAAATTCAGACGAAGGTGCGGAGGTCCAGTTTCGGGGACCGCGGTTGTTCTTGGAGGGCCTTCCCGCTGATCTGTTTTCTGTTTGCCTGAGCCGATACGATCACACTTTACAGCTGTTTCCCTGAACGGGGAGTAAAAGCAGCAGAAGTGAACTGAAAACATCCAATATAATTTTTTGGACGTCCACTTTCACGTTCCTTTTGGGTGTCGTTAGCACTATATCTAACACTTTAAAATATTGAAAATATTACCAATATTATATGTAAAATTATATCCAGGTGTGACGACGAGTACATTTATTTTAAAGCATAAAACTGTAAAATTACAGACTTCGGTCTAAGGGGGATCGCAGACGGGAATTTTACAAAATCAGATTTTAAATAAGGCCTCCGTGACCTGCGTGCGTGTTTCATGTGTGTATATGTGTATGTGTGTGTGCGTGCGTGTGCATGCGTGTGAATGTGTGTGTGTGTGCGCGTGTGTGTGTGCATGCATGTGAATGTGTATGTGTGTGTGCGTGTGTGTGTATGTGTGTAGGTGTGTGTGTGTGTGTGTGTGCATGCGTGTGAATGTGTATGTGTGTGTGTATGTGTGTGTGTGCGTGTGTGTGTAGGTGTGTGTGTGTGCGTGTGTGTGTGAATGTGTATGTGTGTGCGTGTGCATGCGTGTGAATGTGTATGTGTGTGCGTGTGTGTGTATGTGTGTGTGTGTGTGTGTGTGTGTGTGTGTGCATGCGTGTGTATGTGTATGTGTATGTGTGTGCGTGTGTGTGAATGTGTATGTGTGTGCGTGTGTGTGTATGTGTGTATGTGTGTGTGTGTAGGGGGGGCTCGGGAGGACTGAAGGGCAGTGAGGACAGTTCAGCGGTGAAACATTGATCAGAAGGTTTCCCAGCCAACACCGATTTCTCCTCTACACAGATTGGCAGATGGATTCTGTTGGTCCTCAACAGTACACAGTACCGTAGGTCACATCCAATAATAAAGAGGACACACATTGGGTTTATCGGAGTAACGTTAAACCCAGAATTATGTCGATATCTCATTACAGCCAGTGGCTTTGTGACGCGCGCGTACCGTAGCCTTGTGGCCGTCCGTCTCAAACCTGGAAGCTGCTTCTCGACGGCTCCGCTGTTTGAACGCGTCTTTTAATGCCACTTCTCTATCACTGTGGAATATACTACTGACTGGCGTCAAAGAACCCTGCTTCTTACCAGAGAGAGAGAGAGAGAGGGAGAGAGAGAGGGGGGGAGAGAGATAGAGAGAAAGAGGGAGAGGAAGAAGGAGAGAGGGAGAAAGAGACAGAGAGAGAGGGAGAGATGAGAGAGAAAGAGACAGAGACAGAAAGAGAGAGAGAGAGAGAGTTGCATCATGTTGGTATGGCAACTAAACCAGCATGATGTAATTGCAGGCAACACTAAACCCTGACTAGTTAAGGCTTATCTGTTATCCTGGCTTGTCTGTGTTCTGTGTGTGTGTGTGTGTGTGTTTGGGAGCGGAGGGGCACACGAGCAGGGAAGATCCTGAGATAAACGGGTGTAAGTAGGGCACAGTGTCCCTTAACCCCCCCGACCCCCCCACCTGCTCGGCCTGTCCCAGGATGTCGGGCGGGGTGAGATCAGGCTGTGTTTACAGGTCCTGTTCGGGGAAACACCAGGTAATGGCAGGCGTGTCCGCCAAGACGAAAGGACACACACACACACACACACACACGCGTACAGTACACACACGCGCACACTTCGGCGCTGAACCGTTTAAGAAGGCTGATGTAATGACCCTCGGTGGAAAGCGGCCGTTAAATCCCGAGGTAGTCTGCCCGGTGACACGGCGACTTCACCCACGGTGCCTTTGTCTGCCTTTGTCTTGCCGTGCAGCGTGACGCGAGTACCATGTGACTCGGGGAGGGGGGGGGTCCTTGTCTGGGTCTTGCTACAGTATGTGCTCTGCAGCATTCAGTCACGTACAAGCACGTCAATGCATGGAATATCAGAAGAAAAATATATTCCGCTGTTTCCTAATGGAAAAAGTCATCTGCTAAGTGTCTTGCCAGGCTTGGTCCCACAGAAAGAAAATATTTAAAGACTTTCTGTGGCTTTCTTGTTCATGTATTTCATCAGTTAAACCTGTCGTCTCAGCTGTCACCGTTGAAGTTGCAGTGGTTCTGGTAGACTATATGACTATATGACAGATCAGGAGCAGAGAAGTGAACGTGACCAAGGTTTCTCTTTTGTGGGAAACCGAAAGCTGCTCTCAGGTAGAATTTCTGCTGTTAAGGAAGAGTCTCTGCGCGCTGTGATTCCTCTGCGCTCTTCCCTGCTGCGGTTGACCTTGCTGACGTGTGCAGGGAAGGCGATGGGCAGCTGTGGCTATGGAGATGCACTCCTGCCGTTTCCTCCCCTGGTCTGAAGGGAAGCCTCTGTTAGAGTCCACCCGAAGTCCTGGCAGTTGCATTCAGTAGACAGATGGGTGCTGAAGGCCTTTTAAACACTCCCTGCATCCATGTGTCTGCATCCATGCGACTACATCATGTGTCTGCATCCATGCGTCTGCTGCGTCCACACATCTGCTGCGTCCACACGTCTGAATTCCTTGCGTCCGCCTCCATGCGTCCACATGCAGCGGCATGCGATTCCCGACATAATGTGAAAGCATGCGTTTGTGTTCAGCGCTTACAGAAACTTGCTCTTTTTTCGGTTTTCATCGCTAAGGAGAACCGACGGCGGCGGCAGCCGTTCCCGGCCTCTGGGCTCCGCGGATTGGTCTGTAGATTCACGGCGGACGTGAATTCACCGCGGGCCAGTTAGCCGGCCGCACCGCGGCGGGTTTCTGAAAAGGGCACGTCGCCGTGAGAGAGCTCTGACCGAAAGGGGGGGGGGGGGGGGGGGTCGGGGGGGGGGGCCTGCACGTTCAGTTCGGGGACGTTGCATCACGCCTGATTGGCTGAAAGGGCACGATGATGTAACCTGTGGTAATACCTAGAGAAGGATAAAGCAGAACCACAGCACGAGAGCGGAGAGCAGGGCGTGTCTATCTCGCTCAGTTCCTGCCAGTCTACCACGCTTATATCTGAGCCTGGGGCGAGGCTGGATGTCAACAATAAATTCTACACTTCTGCGATTAGAGAGCGAGTAATTGAATCCTGAATCCTATATTGTAAAAAAATAAAAAATAAAAAATAAAAAAAAGTACATTTTTACGCTAAAATATTGGCAACAGGCTTGCCAGAGCTTTACCGTATAAATAATGGTAGGAATATGTTCAGCATATGGTAGCAGGCTGTATATTTAACGAATGTTAAATGCATTACGGTGTTTCAACATAAATAAAACTGCTATTTACGTTTCAGCTGTTTACGATTTCATACCTTTACGGACGTTCGCCGTAAAATTCCCTGACGTCTTTTACTGTGTGGGGATTTGTTGGAAAGCCCACCTATATATAACACCCAGTGAAGTCCAACATATCAACATTATGGTTTTGTTTTACAGATTCATTTTAAGGGGCTACCTTTTTTTCTTTGCACTCATTACCTTTCCTTTGCACTCCAAACACTAAACAGAAAAGGTTTCCCCTAGCAGTGTGTTTTCTCTTGTTCATATTATGGATTAATTTGTTATATTAATCCCTAAAAGTACATTACATTACATTCATTTGGCAGACGCTTTTATCCAAAGCGACGTACAAGAAGTGCATTTTCATGATCGTAGACAACTGCTGAACACGGGTTCAGTAAGGTACAGTTATTTATTTTGTACAGCTATTTCTAGCCGAAAAGTACTATGAGATTACTATTATCTTTTAGCTAATCTGCATTGGATTTCAAGTTCAAAGTGTATCGGCCATTCGTAATTAGTATGTTGGAAGTCTTTGTCTCAAACTGATTGAAATTTAATCAATAAAAGCAGTATATGCAGTCATTACAGTACATATCATGTGTTTCTATACTTGCATATATATTTTCTAAAGGTAGCAACACACATGCAAACACAGAGGATCCCACCAAACAGTGCCATTTTGTGTAAGAACAGATTTTTGACTGCGTGCTCTCTCCTGCGTTCTCCTCAGGTGTCCCGACGCCCAGTCCGGAGATTCTCCGGCACACCCTCAGCATGCTGGTGCGGGAGAGGAAGATTTACCCCTCCCCCGAGGGGTACTTCATCGTCACCCCTCAGACGTACTTTATTACCCCCTCGCTCATTAGGACTAATAGCAAGTGGTATCACCTGGACGAGCGGATACCTGACCGACCGCAGCAGCAATGTACCTCCCCGCAGTCCGGGACGATCACCCCGTCCGCCTCGGGCTGCGTTCGGGAGAGGCCCCACCACAAGAACCACTGCGACTCCTACAACAGCTACCGGGACGACCTGCACAGCATCCACGCCTCCACCCTGCAGAGGAAGTCACCAAAGGACCTCAAGGACCCCCACCCGCCGCCGCCGCCGCACCCCCAGCACCAGGCCTCGGCAACGGAAAAGAGCAAGGGCACCATCAACTTCTCCTTCAAGTCCGACACCCTGACCAAACACAAGGAAGGGAGCGGGGGCGGGGGCGGCGGCGGGGAGAAGCAGTCGAAGAAGTTCGGGCTGAAGCTCTTCAGGCTGAGCTTCAAGAAGGACAAGACGAAGCACCTGGCCACGTTCTCCGCCCAGTTCCCGCCGGAGGAGTGGCCGCTGCGGGACGAGGAGACGCCGGCCGCCATCCCGCGGGACGTGGAGGTGGAGATCATCCGGCGGATCAACCCGGACCTGACGGTGGAGAACGTGATGCGGCACACGGCGGTGATGAAGCGGCTGGAGGAGGAGAAGGCCCAGCGGGGCAAGGCGGGGTCGTCGGCCCAGCACAGCGGCCGCAGCCGGCGAAGCCGGGGTCACCGGAAGGCCCAGGGGAAGTCCCGCTCGCACAGCAAGACGCGGGCATCCCGGGGCGACCCCTCGGAGGGCTCCAACCTGGACCTGGCCGGGGTGGCGCGGGACTACCGGTTCTACAGCTCCTCCCTGGTGAGGTCGCCGCGCGACGCCATGTTCTCCATGGAGCGCAACCGGGGCAAGTACCTGGTGCACAGCAACCCCAACATCGTGGAGTCCCACCTGCCCATCGCGCCGGAGTGGGACGTGTCCGGGGAGCTGGCCAAGAGGAGGACGGAGATGCCCTTCCCCGAGCCCTCCAGGGGGACGTCGCACTTCAAGGTGCACCGCAGCCACAGCCACACCCAGGACAGGAAGTCGCGCAACGAGCGGTCCGACAAGGCCAAAGAGCGGTCCCGGTCCATGGACAACTCCAAAGGCCCGCTGGGGGCGGCCTCCATGGGCCTGCTGGACGACTTCGAGTGCGGCCCGGACGACAGGAGCCGCTACTACACGGACGACGGGACGCTGCGGGCCTCCCAGGTGCCCCGCTACTCGCGAATCATGCTCTCCGCCGCCAGGTTTAACTCCGAGGTCTGCGTGCCCGACATCGGGAAGGGCAACCCGGAGGACTCCAAGGTCTGCAGTCCGCTGGAGAAGAACAAGAGCAGAGACAGTCTGCCGGCCTACGGCGACCTGAAGGCCTGCTCGCCCAAACCCGCCGCCGAGGACTACTTTCAGTGCGGCGCCTCGAACGAAACGTCCCTCACCGCCCCGTCCCCTCTGGGAAAGCCCGATTCCGACACTCTAAAACATTCGGATGGGGTAAAGAAGGGGTCTCCCTCCGACCGGCAAACGCCCCATCTCGCCTCGCCCCATCCCGCGGAGTACAAAGAGGACGCGGCGAAGGGGCAGGGCGGCACGTGTCCGGCGGCGGCTGGCCAGGCGGCCGAGCCGATGCCGAACGGACGCTCGATACACCAGCACAACGCCGACCCCGGTGGGGGCGCGGACAAGCGGAAGGAGATCTTCAGCAAGGACACGCTGTTCAAGCCCCCCCACAACGCGCTTTCGGGGGGCTACGCGGAGAGCGCCTACCCCAAGTCCGGCACGCTGCGGAAGAGCCCGCACGCGAAGTCGGCCGAGGTCCCGGGGGGCCCGGAGCACTTCGACAAGCCGGCCCAGATCTCGCCGTCGCCGGGGGCGTCGGCCCCCCAGGCCCCCGAGCCGGCCCCCTCCTCGGCCGCCGCCGCCGCCGCCGCCTTCGACTACTACAACGTGTCGGACGACGACGACTCTGAGGAGGCGGCGCACAAGAGCGCGGCGGCGGAGGAGAAGGGCCGCGAGGGGGGCGGGACCATGCAGTGGCTGCTGGAGCGCGAGAAGGAGCGGGAGCTGCAGCGCAAGTTCGAGAAGAACCTCACCCTCCTCAGCCCCAAGGAGGGCGACAACAGCGGCAGCCAAAAATCGCCCCACTCGGCCCGCCTGGACAGCATGGACAGCAGCAGCGTCACGGTGGACAGCGGGTTTAACTCCCCACGGTAAGGCCTACGCACCTGCCCCTTTTGCCCCTTTTGCCCCAATGTGCCCCTTTGATTTGATTAAAGAAATTAACATTTGTATTATCGTTGCTGCCCTCAGGAGGGTCTTGTATTAAATTAACTTCGTATGTTCTAGTGCGTCTACCCACGCATACCTCCATCCCTAAAAAAAGACTGATATCTCTGCAAGCTTTGTTTATACTGATTTATTTCCAATGGGTTTACGACTGAGACCACACAGAGAGTTGGCCTTACTAGCTTTCAGCTCTTTGCCGTATTTTGTTGAAATCACACTATCATATTGGCACACGTTTAACTCTTTGCTAGCTGTGTTGCAATCATGCTGCTCCACATAAATCCGTTGTGGCTTATTTGGACTTAACAAGCACTTAACTTCTGGCGTCTACACCTGTCTGCCTGTAGGCAGTGCTTAACGGAAGAATCGCGTACAGTTAGAGCACTTTAACAGTGTATAACAGCATAGGCTGTGAGCACATTAGACGGTGCATACACTTTCGCAAAGGACGTATTAATATCCAACACGCATTTTGTATTACTGCTTTTGTGTTACTTTTAACACATCTTGTGTCAAAGTTAATACATTTGTGCGACAAATATACAATTGTTTGTTACAGAGGAAGACTTTTTAACGCACTGTGTTGAAACAACACAAAATGTGTTGTCTTTATCTAGACATAGAGGTGCGTTTAAAAAACATGTTACAGTATGTGTTGTTTTTAACACATCTGTTTTACAGAGTGAACCGAATCTTTCTCTGATACGTTTCTGATAAATTTGGCTATGCCATAAAGAACTTGATATTCTGGGGGCAACTTGAAATGTCTATTCCATTTTGTGGGGGTTTTTTTTGTATTTTGGTACGGATCCAACGCAAGTTCTGAAATGAATAGGTGGACACTCTGTCAAAGCTGCTGGTTTAGTAAGTGTGTCTGGGCGACACGTGTAGATTAATACACTGGCATAGGCAGGCTGTGGCAGGCCTAATTTTAGCCTCTCATAAAATCATCCATTATTTCCTGGGTGAGTCATCTCTTTAACAGTGTCAGTGCGCAGTTTTTTTTTTAGGGCTGCACGAATATAGCTCCTGCCTTTTGAGAGGTTTGTACTTACTGACGTATGGCTGAAGTACTGCAGCACAATTAAGGGGAGTGGTCTGAATGCACCAGTCTGTCAAAGGTCTAAAAACCCACCCTTTCAGACGACACTTTAATGTTTGCTTTAAAAAATGATTCTCCCATTCTCTCCCTTTAACTCATAAGTCTTCAGGTATGCACCTTGATGGTGGTGCTTGTACTGCGTGATTGTCTCTACCGCTAGCGTGGTGTTATGTTAAAATGGTGCCAGAATGTTTCGGCTAAAAGCAACTGTCAGATGACTAAACTGTAAAGTGTAATCTGTGTATACATATGTGTATACACATGTATGTGTGTGTGTGTGTTTGTTCATTTGTCTGTGTTTGTGTATGTGTGTATGTGTGTGTGTGTGTGTGTGTGTGTGTATGTGTGTGTGCACTATAAGTGTTAATGAAGGGGAGCTTCATTTACAGCTTTTAGACAAATGAGACATGGTTGCGTGATTGAGGAAAATGAGGATGAAGTAAACTGCATAATTTGAACTGAAACTAACTTAAGGTGTTCAATTGTAAAGAAAACACAACCCTTTTACTCTTGTCCATTTCAGCATTCAAAACTTTATAACCCAATAGTCTTGCAGGTTATCTGAACGCAAGCTAGACTCTGGTTCTGAGAGTAGATTCCCATCTCCCTTGTTTTCTCAGCACGGTAATTACTACAAGATTGTGTTGAAAAGGAAAAGAGATCAATTTCTCCCCTGCATGGGCAGTGGGGGGATTTGAGTAACAAGCTCCGATGTCTGGAAAGCATTTCGGGAAACCACATGTGACCGATCAAACGGAGTCATTTTACTGTTATGACATGACACACAAATACAGGAAGCCTGTTATAAAACATGCTTTTCCCCTCTCTCTCTCTCTCTCTGTTTTTCTCACTCTTTTCCCTCTCCCCTGTTTGTTCTCTCTCTCTCACTGTCTCTCTCTCTCCTCTCTCCTGCATGTTCTCTCTCTCTCTGTCTCTCTCTCTTCTTTATCTCTCTGTCTCTCTCTGTCCTGTGTGCCCTCTCTCTCTCTTTGTCTCTCTCTTCTCTCTCTCTCTCTCTCTCTCCTGTATGCTCTCTGTCTCTCCCCCCCCCCCCCCCCCCCCCCCCCTCCCTCTCTCAGTACGCGGGAGAGCCTGGCCTCCAACACCTCCAGCATCGTGGAGAGCAACAGACGTCAGAACCCGGGCCACAGCCCTGGACACATCGGCTCCAGTGCCGGGCCCCTCTTCAGCTTCCGAACCGGACCGGAGCCTGCCCCCACACAGCCCGAGAAGCTGCAAAAACCCTCAAACTGCTTGGCTTCCATCACCAGTGTCTGACAGTGAAGAGAACCTCCCCCCTCTCCCCCACCCCCAAAATCGCCTCCACCAACTCCACCAACTCCACCAACTCCACCAACTCCACCAACTCCACCAACTCCACCAACTCCACCAACTCCACCAACTCCACCAACTCCACCACCTCCACAACCACCTCGCCTGTAGGACTCCGAACGCTAAACTCCGGACTGTTAAACTTACCGGCATGACTTTTAAAACCCAACACAAAGACTGTTCCACTTGATTAAGATGTTGTCAAAAAAAATGTTTTTAGGTTATTGTCACTTTCCTGGATTTTGTTTTTGTTTTTTTTGTTTTTTTCCAAACATAAAACAAGTTAGTGAAAGCTGTTTGTTTCTTGTTTTTGTTTTTGGAAGGTTAGAAAAATAGTACTGAATGCATACTGCAGTCTAGCTTAAAAAAAAAAACACTGCTCTTACTTTTGGGAAATTAGTGTAAGCAAGAGGTACTTTTTTAGTTTCTTTCATGCGACAAGTTTATCAGCGGATGGAGTGAAAGGGAAGTGTGTCAGAGACAAAAAATGTTACACGTGCTAATACTTATTACTCAGAGTTGAGACCAAAACTCACTACAGACATATTAAAAGCAGGCCTTTGTCCAGACAGTGAATGGCTTGAGCAGACTTGAAGTGCACCTAGAATGGTTCTCTGGGGAAAAAAAACCCCCAGGGAAAGTTTTTGTATGCACCAAGCCCTAAGCAAACACTATTTTAAGTGCCACACTGGGTCAGAATTCAACTTTTTTTTTCAGAGAACAAATCTAGGTACCCTTTAAAAACACATTTTTAAAAAAACTGAACAAGTAAATTTTGTTTATACAACATGATTATAGTTAGCGGCTAGCTGATTGTGACCTGGCAGTTATAATTCAAATTTAAATGTGGTAACTGTCGAATCCGTAATCTCGGGTCATTCACAGTCACTCTCTCAACCCTGCCATTTCATTGGCTGCGTATAACTCAACCCAGATTCATACACCGCATGTCTCTCGTCACTGCGAGGGACGCTTCTGTCCGAAATCGAGCCTCGCGTGCTCTGTGTTGTTCCCGCTGTTTGACAAGGTGCCAGTTAGGAATAGCAGGCTCTGTATGCACCATTCAAAGTTAAAACAATCTCCCCAGGGCGAATGCATTTGATCACTGGGGGTCTGATGCTGCTGTGGGGTTTTTTCTTCTGCATTACAGTACTTGATATAAATCCAACGTAATGAACTGGGTTCTAAGAACTTACGTTTACATAGGAATCAGGTCTTTTTTGGGGACATCACATTACTGTCTGATGTAAATAAGCATTTGGTAAACTCCAAGTGCTTATTTTAACAACGGCTAATCGGCTAATCATTTCAAAGCACTGTCTGTCTCTTGCCTTTCCCCCGCCCACACTGTCAATCAGGCAAACACAGCCAGTCAGCAGCTTGCAGTGCCACACACCACTGTGTAGTCACCTCCCTGTGTTGTCAGCCAGGGGATGTCTCTACACGTCTGTTCTGTGCTTGCACAGCTGTTGATACTGATAGCACATCCTGGGCACCAGCTCTGTTATAGCACGTATAAGGTGACCAGTTGACTGCTTGTTGCATTGAAATCCGTCCGCTTTGAAGAGAAGGTATTTTTGGAATGGTTTTTTTTTTTTTTTTTTAAATCTTATTTTATTATTTTTAATTCTATGTCATATGTCTATGTCGTGTTCTAGATGAACTCAACTGCTTTCAGTTACAGGTAGCATTATTGTTACATCAGCATTAGAATGTTCACATGAGAACATTCTAATCACATGGTTGTGATCTCACACCTTAAAGGGTTAATTGTGTCACTGTATGCCATGATCATGTTACAGCAGTCACAGCCACAGCAGCTGAAGTCATGTTATTTGATACTTTGTTCATTTTTTGGGGGGGTCTTTTTCCAGACAATTGAGGAATTCTTCATTTCCTGGTGCTAATATCTGTGGTGTCTTCTTGTTCTCTGAATTTGTCATTTGCATGAACAACAAGTGGCTTTAGAACATGAACACAGTTCGTTCGGCATAAAACTCCCTGGCTTTTTATGATCTTTACAGTTTTAGGGTTTTTATTTTTTATTTTACTTTTCTGTAGTCCTCGTTGATTTTTTAACTTAATGTAGATCAGTGTACACACATACATAACTACCTCCACAGCTTATGTGACGGCAAAAATATGAGATATTATGAGTGTTCTGGTTCTGGTTTCCACGTCTGCCGATCTGCGACCCGTCCGATATCGGCCCGGGTTCTTCGAACGCTGACGCCAAGCTGGACGTTCTCGAGACGACTGATTGGTTTGGAGTGCTGCAGTTACCCACGATTCCCGGCACTGCTGAGGCCGATCTCTTGGCGGTCGAGAACTCTGGGGTCCCGCTTAACGAGCTCCGTGTTATCGAGATGGGTTTTCGCTCCACCGATTCTGTGTTCTTCCACCCTACCGTTAAAAGGCTAACTACCAGGACTTTGTGTTTTGCCCTCCAGAAACGAAAAAAAACGAAACTAAAAGCTGTTCTCTCTTAACTTATATGCATTTTTTTTTTTTTAATCAGTTCTCGGACCTCATTTCAAATTTAGGACTATTTCTGTTCAGAGAAAAAAAAAAACTGAAAAATAATAATAGTTTCTGTTCCTGACCTCTTAGTATTATAATCTCACCTCAAAAGTGCATCGATCAGCAACGACTGTTGTCAATGTTCCCCCCGAACCTAAACTGCAGAGTTCTCAGTACAGCATTCAGTATAGAATTTGGCTCCAGTATCTGAAATGTATTTTCCCCGTTTTGTTATAATAATTATTATTTCATATGAAAACTTATCATTGCGGGAGTGTGATCCGGCTGGCCAAGAGGGTGCTTTTCTCTCCCAAAAGGTGCTTTTTCGAAGGCCCGCCGCATTTTGTGAACTTTCTTAAATGTAATCCGTTTTGGGGTTTGCTTTCGAAAGTCAAAAATGGTGTATTTGCAGCCGAGACAGCCTTGTAGAGACACGTTTGCACTTAAATGCCTGGTCTGTGGTTGCTGTAAAAAAAAGTCCATCCAGAAGGATGCTCTGTTTATAGTGTAAAATATTTCATATGAAATAATGAGAGTCCATGAAATGTCTTCCCTTAACATTATGAATTTATAACAGTGTACAATAGCATTGTTTTTAATTGTGACAGTTATATCATACTGTAAATGATGTTTACCTGTCATGCTTAGTACAATAATTTAAAAAAAGAAGAAATGAGGGATTCTTTTGTAATGTCTGTAATATTTGCAAGTCCCTATTTGTGTAGTAATGGTGTTTACTGTTGTTGTAGTGTATGTGATATACCCTTTGGGGGATTGTGTTACTTTTTAAGCCAATAAAATAACATGTTTGGTTATGTGTTGCAACTGTTGCTGTTGATTCACAGGCATATGAATTTGTATTATAATTATGTCTTAATTTCCAAAGCTAAAGGTGTATTTACTGCCCCATTTAAATTTTCACAGCAATATGACTTGAGCATTTTTTCTCTCTAGTTTGGAATGTCCAATCACATTTGACACTGCTGCAAAATTGCAATTAACTAAGTTCACCCATGACCAATTGACCCCATAAATCGTATTCAACATATGACTATGCAGTAAGTCAAAAGAGATGGAATACTTGCATGTTCCGGTTTTGCAAAACCCCACCAACAACGTACACATTTTACCAAAAAGGTTCATCAACCAGTGCTGTTCATTAAAATTCAGTAACCCTTAACATGGTGTATGGTTTACCATCTGATAAAACCTTTGTTCTCATAACATCTGAACTTAGTGAAGGGGATAAATTCAGCTTTTCTCAAATGCTAACATCTTTCATTACAGTTAGCCAAGATTACTGTCAGTTAAAAATATAAAATTGTGAACCAACTTTAAAATACCTACTATGGGGGAAAAGCTATTTCTGAACAAGTATGTATCCGTTTTAATGCTGTAGCTCAAAATCTGTTTTTGTTGAATTATCAATTTTGGGAAAAAAGAAAAATAGACATACAATTCCAATGTAAGTCTGCTGTAAGTACAAACATCTGTGGCATTTTTTACATTTTGTCTAATAAAGTAAAACCTGGCAACCCTGAGGCCAGTACATCCAATTAAAATGTCAGTATCACTAGCAGGTAACGGACTTATTGGGAGATTTGGGGAGTGATGTTGTCACAGCAACTGATCAGCAGAGGGCAACAAACTCACAGCAAGCCTCCCCTTGAGGCAGCAGATTTAATTGTAGTGTCACCACATGACCAAAAGAGGGGGCTCTAAGACCAAATTAGACTCAACACAGCTGAATATAAGTGTTATGATGGCAAACAAACGCAGAGACCGTAATTCAAAAGCTATGCATGGGTCATCATTATCCAAAACCGTGTACACTGCCCTGGTGTAGACAAAACTGAATAGCACTGAATATTTTTACAGTCAGAGAGGGTAAGAACACAGGGGTTCCCAACCTTTTTTGGCTCAGGACCGCAATTTTAGGTCTGAAATTTTTCGCGACCCCAGCCATTTAAAATATTGACATTTCTTTGCTATTGGATACTTTTTTAATATTAAAAAAGTTTTAAAGAGTTACATATGACAGACAGTTACATTTTAGTATACAATCACTGCTAAGAGTCCAGTAAAACAAAATACGTTGCCACTGACCGTTCATTTGAACTCACCATGTCTAATGAGATGGTTGCGGTTGCGGGTTATCAAAGTCGGGGGGTGTAGTCGAGAGCGCGCATCTCATCTCACCTGTCGCGTCTAGCCTGGACCGGTACTTTGATTTCATGCAAACAAGAGCGCTAAATCCTGCTTTGCACAAATAAGTGCTTGCGAAGAGAACCTTTCTAAAGTGCATCCGCTGCCTGCGAGGCTCATCACGTTTTCTTTCGAAAACTGATTTTGGGTTGCCCATGTATTCTTTGTGTGTTGTCTCAAAGTGTCTTTTAAGTTTGTTTGGTTTCGTACTCTCCGCACAATACCGCACAAGAGGCATTTGGGCTTTTCCTCGTTGTTCTCGATGACGCTCGTAAATCCATTCTGAAGAAATGATTCATCATATTTCTGAGACCGTTTTGAAGGTATATGTTCAGTATCAGGTTCGCTTGATGATGTGGATGGAGGAGCTCGATTAACAAATCGGTCCATTTTGTTAACGTGCTGCTCGCCCGCTGCACAGGAACGCTCACTACGCGTTGAATGACAGTTTGCGTCAATTTACGTGAAGTTCAAGGTTCATGCAGCATACCAGTGAATCAAGCAATTTATTTTTAACACGTTTTATGTTTTCTATTTAAAATTAAACAGTTTAAAGACAAACGTGATTTAAATTAACTTAATATTTGTAAAAAAATTAAAAAAAAAACACTAATTTTTTTAAAATGTGTTTCTATTTTCAGCTATTTTCTAGCGACCAATTTGCATATCAGGCGACCCCAAGGTTGGGAAACGCTGGGGTAGAAGCTTACAGTAACTGGCCTGATACTCGCAATAAAAACATTTCCATGGACAATTTTATCTAGGGTGCAAATTCACTGTAAGGCAAAGCAGAACATTCAATACAGAGAAGGAATGATTTTTAAAACAGTGAAAGACAATAGGCCTGGCCAACAAAAAAATATAGTCATCAGTTTCAATATTGAAATGCCAAAATAAGTGATATGATAAGGCCTATGGCAGAGTCCAGAACAGGAAAATATATATTTTTTAATTAATAAAACACATTAGTACAAAGTTGCTTACCAAGAAACTTTCAGAGGATACATTTCAGAGTATAAATTCCCATTGTAAGTTAATAGTTAACAAAAAAAAAAAAAACAAGATAACATAAAAATTTTAAGTGAATAGGTTCACAGAAATTCCAGAATAAAAGAATATTGGAACAGACTAAATTTACATACAAGGTGTTCATTCTATTTTCAAAAATACATGTAGATTTACAAATACAGATACTATAAAATTGCATCCTGTTAGTAAAAGTCATTCTTGGATCAAAACAGTAAAAACTTTATTACCCCTCCCCCCCCCCCCCCCCCCCAATTTTCTCTTTATTAACCCTTTAAGCTTTAAGATCATATGATCAGAATGTTCTAATGCTGATGTAACAATCACTAGTGGTAATTGAATGCAATGGGGTTCTAGAACACTGACTCAGAAGTTTGGGGAAAAAAACATTATAAAAACCTACTCTTCAAGGGGTTAAGTTCTAATTGCTGCTATGCCCTCCCCGCCCACATACCCACATTACAGCTGTTACAGACACACTCTCCTGATGCACTACGAGTGAGCGTAGTGCACCCAACAGTTCACATGGTACTACAGAAGAGAGCTAGCACCGATTGGGAGAAGACTGGCAACCTGTGGGTCTGTTATTTGGTGGACCTGATATACAGTAGCAGTACAGTAACTTCGGGAACCCTACCCGCTATGGGACAAGGTCACTTGGATGCCACTGCTGGGGACCTCAAGTCATATTCGGTCAAGTTTGGGTCCTGAACTAGGCCCCTTGGGAGCCCCAAAAACATTCCTGATGAAGCAAATGTATGGGAAAGGTTTTTTGTACATTGTGTGTGGATGCGTGTGTGCATGCGTGTGTGTGTGGGTGCCTGTGTGTGCGTGTGCGTGTTGACTGACCCTTCCCCAAGAAAAACACAAAAACTGCCACTGTCAACTTCTAAGGAAATAATAAAACCTTACCATGTCTGTAAAAATGATTTGAATTACAGTAATTTGCTTTGTTTTGGTTTTTTTCCCCACAGTATATGCAAGGCCTGCTACAGTTAAAGCTGGCCATGCACCTACGCCCGGAGAGACAGCACCAGCAGCACCGGTCCCAGGACAGAACCAAGCAGTGGGACGGGTCGACCCCCCCCTGAAAACGAGGGGCTCAGCATGTACTCCACCCTGGGCCAGGACCCGTTGTTGGGCAGAGCCCGGATGCCCAGCGTGTGGCACATCAGGTTGTACACATCCACCGTCCGGATCGGACCGGCCCGCAGATTCTTCTTAAAGTCTGTAAAACAAATAAAATAAATCTGCGTGTGCACAAAGCTATGCACATCTCTCTCTCTCTCTCTCTCTCTCTCAACAAGTGTCAGGTATGGGGTGTTCGACCAGCAGTACGTGAATGGAATCATTTGGGTCAGCTGTGTGCGGGATGAACCCCTTTTAGCGCACGTCACGGGGCGCGTCTGTACCTGGTCCCTGCGCCAGGAAGAACCCCCTCATGTCCACGAACTCGTTGTCGTAACCGTGCCAACCGTGCTGCCAGCCCTGCGGCTCTCCGCTTCCGTTCTTCCAGAACGGCAGCTTGGACTTGCTCTGGGACAAAAAAAGCGCGGCGGCAGCGTCAGAACGCAACGCCGTCCAATGGGAGAGGAGAAGCTGAAGGGAGAGGCAGGGGGGCGGGGCTTTTTCTTTTTGAGGGGGTAGGGGGCGGTTATGGCCTGTGTTTTGCCCCCAGCTTGTATTTTTCCTGACAGCTTTGGAATGCCATTGTGCCTGGGGTCTGAGCATTAAGCCCCCCCCCCCCCCCCCCCCCCCCACCCCCGCATTGTGCCTGTGAAGTGGTAAAACTGAAAGCGTGTGATTTTGAAACGTCAAGAATGGGATGATACACCTCAGTCAACCCTTGGAATGGGTCAGAACAAACAGCACGGTGCAGGAGATTCAGGCAGAAAGATCAGAGAGAGAGAAAAAAAGAGAAAATGCAGGAGAGAGGAGAGGAGAGGAGAGGAGAGGAGAGGAGAGAGAGAGAGAGACAGAGCCAGAAGAGGAGAGGGAGAGAAGGAGAGAGTAAAAGCGAGGGCAGAGAAGAAAGGTTGTGTGATGGAGAGAAGAGAAGAGAAAGAAGAGCAGGAGAGGGAGTCGCAGAGGAGATGGGCTCCAAGGCCTTGGAGGCTCCCTCAGCTGAAAGCCTTAAACTAAAGAGCCTTGAGCGAGGGTGTATCCTGGGGCTGCCCAACCCTGCTCCTGGAGATTTACTGTCCTGTAGGTTTTCACTCCAGCCCTAACAAAACACACCTCATTCAACAGCTAGAGATCTCATTGAGCTGCTAATTAGTAGAATCAGATGTGCCAAATTAGGGTTTAAATGAAAACCTACAGGATGGCAGATCTCCAGTAATAGGGCTGGGCAGCCCTGGTGTATACAGACGAGAAGATCTCTTTCCATTCCAGAGGAAAGACAGAGACTTACCTCTGTAATAAACCAGCCAGGGTCAGCCACCAAGGTCAGCGTGGAGACAAACTTGCCGTTCTTATAATGGTAACGATCAGGGATCTCCTCTCTCTTGTAGACATTCATGTTCTCCGCAACACTGAGCCTTCTGTATATCTAAAAGTAAACCAGGCCAAAATTTACATGCAGGTGACACTGAAATTTAGTTCTACAGAGAGGAAGTCAGACTGTCAAGCATCGTCCTGATGGTTAAAAAAAAAAAAAACAGGCAGCAGAATAGAAGACACTTTAATACACAGGTAGAAAACTCTGATTGAATGGAAACAATCGAAAGATCAGATTGAAAGGCAAACCACACAAAACATTGCATCACCAACACTGCCCCCCCCCCCCCCCCCCACCACCTTGGGATTCAGTTTGACACCCCTGCTTTAACTGGACAGACATCATATCATAGTCTCCAATTAATAACTGTGCTCATGAAGAATGGCAAAAAAACAATTTATTGTTCAAGTGACAGATGGCTACATGAAACCAAAGTGAAGGACTGAGCCAGGAACTCACCAGTTCATATTTCGCCTGCTTGGGCCAAAGGCTAACGACGGGACCCCTGTCCATCATTTTGACAATATCTGACATGTTTATGTACAGCTGCAGCTCGATTATTTTGTCCATCCACTTGATGTCCGTCATGCCGTGGTCAGAGAACAGCATTACATTGAGGTCCTTGTGCAGGTTTTTCTCCTGAAACAAACCAAAGGTTTTAGGCAGTTACTCCCACAGCGAGCCCTTTGCCATGTCTCTTCGAAAACAACGATTTCTCATTATGCTAAAAGATATTGTTGTAGCCAAAATGCACTTACTATATACAGTATCTATATATAGATAGCCACAACAATCCAGTAGGCTGTTGGGAACTGCATTCCATGGCTACAGTCAGTCTCTCTGCAATGTGCATTTCATGTTTTCTCTAAGTTGGCAGACCTGCCCTCCCAACAAATCATTAAAAAGTTACTCAGATCTCTCATATTAGAGGGTGGCTCTCTCTCTCTCTCTCTCTCGCTCTCTCGCTCTCTCACTCTCTCCCTCTCTCCCTCTCTCCCTCCCTCCCTCCCTCACCTTGATCCTTTGGTTCAGAGTCCGAAAGGCGAGGTCCAGTCCGCCGATTGTCGCCCGCACCTGAGGGGACAGGGGGCCGTAGTGGTGCCCTTCCACGTCGATCTTCTCGTAGTACACGCCCGCCATGTCCGCCCTGCCACTGCTGATGACATCACAGCACAGGGACACAAGCACCGTAGCCTCGCACAGGCTTCCAACATTCTGATACAGTGCATGGGTGTGACGCACAGATTATCATAACGATCAACATGGTGGATGGTTATCATGTTGGCAGAGGTGGACGATACAGGTTCAAAAAAAAAAAAAAGTTCTCCACAGTATTTTGTTACAATTAACTTGCTATTTTGCACAATTCTTTCAGCCAGGACGTAAACCTAATCAGTGAAATCAGCTGTCTGAGTTCATGGGTGGAAGAAATGCCTGGCTAGATTTTTACTATCTGACCCTTCGATCTTACCACCTCTGCATGTTGGGTTCTACTGTGAGCTACACAGGAGTCAAACTACAAATGGGGAAGAAAATTCTCTGTCCTCAGTAACACTGAAGAAAAGATGAATTGTTGCTAATTTAGGGAAATAATTATGCGCTTGTTGTTGTTTTTTTACCTTAAGGCATTGAGAGCTTTCTCAATGGAGTCGGTAAAGTTTTTCTCAGATGGGTTGTAGACATACTCCTCACAGTGTGCTGGTCTCACACCCAGGATGTCCACCTCGCAACCTAGTTCCCATTTTTAAAAAAGTGGTTAATTGGTATGTGGTGACCACAATTTCTCAAAATGCAGTACACACTTTAAGGAAAAAATTTTGGTCTTTGGAATAAACTCCCTGTGAGTTATAATCAACTCAATTTGAGTGAACATGCGTGATGATCAAACAGACTCTAACCCAGAGTTAAAGTACTGTATTTTTAATCAGCAGCTTTTATTGACCCATAAAGTGCTCTCGGTCCACCCTAGCCTAATCTGGCAGAGGACCTCTGTGAGCTCTGCCTGAAAACAAACGCTGTGCTGCTTCTGCCTACCTCTCCCTCTCAACTTCCAGAGTGACACCTATTAGGTGATGTTTTTTTTAATGGAAACGATGGGATTTGCTCACCAGGCCAGTAGTACATGTAGACGTTCCTCTTCAGCTTCTGCATGGTCACCCAGATCGGCTCCGAGCCGTCCCACCACATTCTCAGGCGGCTGTCGGGATTGGTGCCGATGAGGAACTCCTTCATCGTGACCGAGTCCCACATGTAATTTCCGATAATCTGATGGACTTCACTGTTTCGGCCTGAAAACACAACACGGGGTGCAGGAGTGAGTTTGACTTTGGGGTGGGGGGCGAGGGTGGGGGGGTCACATTTAATCCCCCAGCCCCTACCCTCTGCCTGCCACCCCCACAATAAATATTATAGTTAGTGGAAAATTCCATAGGCTCCACTACAGCCAGCTATGGGGATTACAGATGCAGACCCACACTAGCCTCGTCCGTTGTCAACAGCGAGAGCCGGCTTTGTCGTTCCTTCATTGTTCTGTATCTATGTGAGATGTTTTCTAGTGAGTCATAGGCTAACAGTGGACAACCTCAGGAGGGAACAAGGTTTCCACCTCTCTACGCATCCAAATCCTCTATTGACACAAATGGACTCTATTAAATGTATCAAAACTTATTTATTTACATTATCTGGGAATACGACACAGAGAAAGACTGAAAGAGAGATAGATTGTCCACAAAAGGAAATAAATTTCACAGTTGGGTGCAGGCATATGAGAATGTTCCAAAATCATAACACATACGCAAAAAAAAGAGTCTTGGAATTCCCTTTCCGCCCTCTGAAAAAAATTCATAAAGAATAATATCTGGTTACAAAAATTGCATTCACGATGCGTTGCGCAAGATTAAATGTTGGACTGGATCCATTTTTGGATTGCTTTTGTTGGCGTGTTTTAGGACGAAGGAATGCTGGGAGTAAATAAAATTAAGATGGCCAGGTCAGACACTGGGCCGCCCGACTTCTAACAACAGCCCCACACTGTTAGGAACAGGTGGACAAATATAGTGTTCAATCATCACATTACATTTCGTAGGCCGACGCTTTCATCCAAAGCGACTTACAATAAGTGCAATAAGGTCATCGGACAACTACAAAACACAGGTCCGATAAGGTACAATACTCATCACGTAACATTTATCCATAGCCATAAAGTCCGGTAAGCTTATTCTAGGTCAGAAGGTTACGACAAGTCAAACTAGAATGAGGCATGGCAAGACATGATAGATATGCAACATCAACATAATGATAAAAGTGCAATATAAGTGCTGGACGAAGACCCAAGGGCTAAACGGACGTGCCAGAGGATTACGATAGAACGATACATGTGATAAGAGCGAGCCTAGATTGGGAGTACACTTGCACAGTAAGTGATAGAGCTAATCCAGGTACAGTCTGAAGAGATGCGTCGTCAGATCGATCATGGTTTGTGAGGATATGCTACAGTCGCAGATGAAATGGGGGAGTCACCGGGAAATCTGGGTTCGATGTATATTCCTTCCTGGGATGTTCGCACAAGGCAATTGCCACACCTTTGACCAGGATATTTAAACCCTCACATAATATGGCTGTAATGTTGAGATTCGGGCAGTCGAGGCATCCTCGCGAATCTCCCTTCGCGCATCGTTTACAAGACCTTTTCGGTTGGAAAGTCGTCAGTGTGTTACTTCGCCCGTCCCGACTTGGCTCTCCACAACGAGAGAAAATTCCCTTAACGCCTCAATGGGAGAGCTACTTAAATCAATACAACCTCACCGCTATGCCTATCTGCTAATTGTGTCGTGCTGCTTCCGCTGCTGTCAATGATAGCCTTGCTCTGCATTACGCGTTTTTGGAAAGTTCTAGCGCTCCCTCCACCACCCCAGCATCCACCTGCGGTCTCTGCATGTCACATGACCCCTCTGGGGACGTCTGCAGCGGTCGCTCCGTTATCATTTTGGCTTGTTCATGCAAACAGGGAGTGCCCAGAGGCAGAGCCCCCACACCAAAGTTAACATCGCTCAATTCAAACCCAAGTTGTCCAACCGAAATTATTTATGAGTTATGAGCCAGACCCTCACAGTGAGCTGACACCACCAGTTAAAAGCAAAATGTTTCTTTTTTTTTCATTTTATCTCTGAGTTCTCAAAATGTTGGTGCATTAGTGCACATTCCAGCGATAACCGAAGGACAAGAATTTCAAAACACATCTCACTGCCTGTCCCCCATTAACCTACATGGGAGAAATGCACCCACCTTACAGATTTCCAGCAAGAGGTAATATCAGGTCAACCTTTTTATCTTAACCTAAACAGAAACCTACAGTGATATATTAACTACAAAGTGTTAAAACTAGAACATTCCAGGCACCAGCGCTCAGCATAGGCAGAATATCTTCTCAAACTCCTGCATGACCTGTCTCCTGTAAAGCCGGGCCAAGTGTCTTATCGTACATATTGTACGTCGCTTTGGATAAAAGTGTCTGCCAAATAAATGTCATGTAAGGTTATGTGTCAGAGTGCTCATCTGCTCTGAAGTCCACTCTTGGGCAGCAGTGTAGTATAATGGGTAAGGAACGGGTCTTGTAACCGAAAGGTCACAGGTTTGATTCCAGGGTAAGGCACTGTTGTTGTACCCTTGAGCAAAGGTGCTTAACCTGCAATGGTTCAGTATGTATCCTGATATAAAAATGGATGCATTGTAAATGCGATGTAAAAGTTGTGTAAGTCGCTCTGGATAAAAGTGTCTGCTAAATGCCTGTAATGTAATGTAATGGCATGTGTCTGAGGGGCCTTGCGTCAGCATCCCTTTGTCCGTCTTTTTTGCTTACGCTGTTAATGTCCTTGTGCAGTTGCCGTAGGCGATTCACTTCGGACTGTCACGCTACATTGTGAGGGGGAAAATGTGCTCTGCAAAAACAGCTGACATCAGCAGATACTCCACAACGTGATACTCCAGGGAGGCACTGGATCCAGTCTGTTATGAGAATTCTACAGTTTGCCATCTCAGGAGAGGTTGCTTAAAGATGATGATCGCTGCCATTTTTATCCATACAACAAATATTTAGGCATTACCCCACCCATGTCATGGTGGAATAATATGTGATACATAAATACAATTTAATCGTTTTGCAAAAAAACATGTCTATACATTTGCAACAGCTGGGGTACTTAATAATACTAAATACTAATACTAATACTAATAAAACTAAATAATAATACTTATCTATTTTAGCCTAGTGCCACACTGCAATATGTTAAGCAGGGCTGCCTAGTGAAATTCCTATTTCATGAAGCGAAGCAGGATATAATTGAGTTAGCTGAATAACAGCGCTGAGTAAAACCCACCTTCCTAGATAACTCAGTTCCTTCAGTCCACCTTCCTAGATACTGCCCAATTTGATGCCCCTAACCTTAATGGATAACCATTAAATATTTTCATATCACAGCTTACATGATTCCCATAAGCCTCCTGGAGAGGCTTTCTAAGTATCTTCTAACGACCGTCGTAGTGCCATTTTTGTGTTTTGTTAGAGATTCACGTGCGGTGACAATGACTCTTCTGTAGGCTGGGGCAGGGCTTTCGAGTGGCCCGTTAAGCTGACCTGGAGTGGCGATGCAGGCTGATGCACTGTAAGAGACACACAATGGCTCCAGTGTGGAGGTGAGCAAGGCCAGAGCTGAGCTCCTCACACAGGGAAGGAGGGAGATACACATGTGTGTGTGTGTGTGTGCGTGTGTGTGTGCATCCGTGTGTGTGTGTGTGTATGAGAGAGAGAGAGAATCTGAGCCTCTGTGCATGAGCCTGCCCGCATGCCCGCCTGCCTCAAGGCAAGCTGTGCCAGGCTCCTGCCCGTCAATGGGCATATTCAGCCATCAAGATCACGTTGCCTTTTGCTTCGTTTTTTTGTTCCCTCCTATCCCTAATGTTTCTTTTAGTTCTGTATCTATCTGACTTTTACTTAAAACAGGTACTAAACTTAACTTTCCCTACAATTAAAAAAAAAAGGTTTTGGTGTTTATTGCCTTGCAACATTTATTGAGGTTTAATTTACTCTCTAGCTGTTTTGCCAGAGCTATGCATGTGAAAAAATATATACCCTTTGCACTTTCAGCTCTTCACATATTACCTTGGGCTGAGGGTGTATTTTTAATGTTTAAACTCTGCCCACTTGAATTCAAAAGCAAGAGAGGTTAAACATGAACAGATTTTCACCACAACAGAAGTATATTCACACATTTTATGATTAAATTGAACTTTATCCATGGTGAAAGGTGGACAAGCTCCACCCACCGCTGGAATGAGCTTTATCAATTCCAGATCCTACTTAGATACTGTACATTTTGGCATAATCAGGTCACTAGTTCAAATTTACAGTACAAGTATTATTTGTATGCATTAAGGAAAACAGACAGTAGCAGGTGATGCACAGGAATGTTTTGTTGCATTTCCCAAGGTGGAAAGAGAATTCTGTGGATCAGGTTTCTCACCAGACTTATATCTGTATGCATTAGAGCAAACCGACAGTAACAGGTGAAGTATGGGAATGTTTTGCTGCAATTCCCATAATGACAAGAAAATTCCAAGGATCTCTCCGTGGATTTCTCACCAGACTTTTTACAGTGGGTTCCAGGGAACTACACATTAACATCAGTTCAGGTATGCATAGACAACGTGTAGAACAATTTTTCAAAGGACAGTCATGTTCAACATGTAAAATACTACAGCGTCAAACTTTCACCTGGCCTCTGGACCACCATTCAACTACTTTTATGAAACTAATAATCTGTGCGTGAAAACTGCGTTTTGTCAGAACAATGGCTTCCTGCGTCAAATTGAATCAAAATTCAGTTTAATCAATAAAATTTAATTCTTTCTCTTCTTCATTCAAATTGCCTGCAGTTCATTTAAACGCGCGTGTGGTATTAACGTATTCCAATCAGTCTTCTAACTGTGAGTGAAAAAAAAATTATATTATGAGCGAGTCCAATGGGACACTAATGAAAGCCAGTGTTGTGATGTTAAAATATTTGCGCAGTACTACTGTATCCAACAATAACCGACACAATCAGAATAATGTACAAAAGCGTAAGAGCACACGGTGGTAATGTTAGTTAAATGAATGTGAAAGTCTTACCAGTCATAAGAGAGTAGTAATTTGGGTATGACAGGCTTGGGAAATCGGGAGTCGTGTAATCCACTTTGACGCCATTTTCCACAATTTCTTTAAATCCGGGAAAGGCTTCCAGATCATCGATGTAATCATAACGGAATCCATCGATCAAAAACACAAGAAGTTTTCGGCTAGCAAGGCAGTATCCCGATAAACACAAGATGAAGATGATGACACTCGCTGATGCATGTGTAGTCATGGTGGCCCCTGACTCTACTCTGATTCGCGCTGATGTCGTTGGTTTGTGTGATGAGGCATCAATTCAGTCCGCCGTGGGTGGAGTTCCTTTTTGCACGTTGAGAGCACGGTGCTGGGTGTAGCACCATAGCGTGCCAATTTAGGCACTTTGTAGCCAGATTGAGCGCTTTTGTCCTCCCCAAGCAACTTTCTCCCATTTCCAAAAAGGACCTAACCACAAATTTAACAACTTTGTATTTAGTCTTTTCATCCTAATGAACCGTTTTCGCGTTCATTACGCAAGAGCTGAGACAGCCTCAACTCGCACGCGCGTGTGTACAGTATACGCGCACAAACGTCAAGTTCAGCACCATATAGAAATAAACTGATCAAAGACACGGCAGTCAACGATACAAAGGCTTTGCATTCAATGGTCCTCCATCTTTTCCTTGATAAGTATTATGCGTTCAAAGATAAAACACACGGCGGTAGGCTTATATATGACAGTTGATTTTAGAGAACCACCTACGTGGTATCTCCTTTATGCCTAGTAAAGCATAAACGGGTCATTCCGTCCGACCTTCGCCAAAATCTAATTTAACAAAGTAATTTAAGCGACATTAAATTTATTGAATCTTTAATATGATAAAATATCTCATTTACAACTAACGGCAAGCATTTGTTAATGTTCTGTGGCCTTTACTGAACCAGTACTTAGGATGTCACTAAAAAACTGGAAAAGCCAGGCAATAATTAAGCTTGGGTGTTTGTTACAGAAAATACTGGCTTAAGTCACGGAGCAGTCATGGCAAAGTTGATTTTAAAAAATCAACGGAAAACTGGAAAAATAGGCCTAAAATCACGGAGCGTTTAAAAAAAGCGTTTAATTCCTTACCTTAACCAATATTTATCATGCACAGCAGTGGGAATGGATTGAAATAACATGTGCATGTAGTGACAGTAACAAGTGGTTTAAGTTTCAAAAAATCAGTGGGCAGCTGCTGCAAGTTACAGCAAAAAAAGTGGGCCTAAATGCGGGTGCATTTAATTGCTTTTGTCCATCACGGAAAATACTGTTTGCCTTTAACAGAACATTTCTAGAAAAAGAGCATGCTTAAATTGCTAAAATGATTTTTTTTTTTTTTTTTTTAAACAGGCTTACCCTGTGCCTGTTTGTTTTTTAATTTACATTTGGTATGTGTTGTAGCCTGCATTGCGAGGCTTGAGTCTTTGATGGACCATCTGTTGTCACCGACCGCAGTGGTTATTTTTAATAAGTAAAAATTTCTGTTGCAGTTGAGTTAACAAAACTTATGTTTACTTCAAATTGATATCTGTAGCAAACACTCACTCAGAGAGAGAGAGAGAGAGAGAGAGAGAGAGAGAGAGAGAGAGAGATTAACGGTTAACCTTTGCAATTGGGTTAAAAGGCCATTTTTTTTAACTTCCTATTACTGCCAAGCCTCTTGCCCAGCCTTACCGCATCGATTTCTGCACCCACAGCGACCTAATTTCATAATATTATGAAACAATATGTTGCAAATCTATTTCGTTGAAATAACTGAATGAACAACTGAATAAATTTCAACAGTTGTATTTCTACATTAGCTTTTGCGGTTCTGTTTTGTTATATAGGCTAAGGGAAAAATGGATCAAGCTATTACCCGTTTCTCGATCTCACTGCAGGCAGAACAGATAACGTATCAGCATTATCCTCTAATCGCTCGTACCTGCGGTTTTGTGCCCACTGAACCGCTCATGCACCGCCTGCAGATGGCGCCCTAACCACGCCACCTGTCCGCATGGGGAAATGTTGATCCTATGTAATCATATTCAGACAACTTCCACTGTTCACATCAGGGTTGCGGATGAATGGTGTCCATATATGAAGATAATGGCCGATAATAGAGCTTTAATGCCTGAGTTGGGTAAATGTTTGCTTGGAGGTTGAATATGTCCTTCGTGTTGTGGGGTGTTCAGAAAGATCTTTTGTTTTCTTTTGTTTTGAAAAAAAAAAAAACATTTTAAAACATCTAAAAATGCCACAGTCCAAATGGTACAGCAATCCAGCGCCACGCGCGCGTGCACATACACACACACAGGATGGCTTCCGAACTTTAGCCAGCAAGTAAGTTACTTCAGTTTGAGCGAGAGCAAAAAATAAAAACGTCCACGAACACGTGAGAAGCTGAATCCAAATGTCCAGACTAGCGGACTTCACAGACGTGTTCCCGTGAAGTCCGGAGCACCCAGAGCAGGCCAAATTCTACAATTCATGGAACCCCGCAATGTGGCTCATCTGTGCAAGTCTGCATGACTTTCATGCAGATTCCACAGTCAGCTCGGGACACATAGCCTAACTGACGACAGCTCTGTCCATACAGTCATATGGCTTTGACGCAGACTTCGTCAGTGAGATTACCCGAAATTAATTACAATCTGAATGTGAATATATTACATTATATTACATTACAGGCATTTAGCAGACGCTCTTATCCAGAGCGACTTACACAACTTTTTACATAGCATTTTACATTGTATCCATTTATACAGCTGGATATATACTGAAGCAATGCAGGTTAAGTACCTTGCTCAAGGGTACAACAGCAGTGTCCTTACCCGGGAATCGAACCTGCGACCTTTCGGTTAGAAGGCGTCAAGGCAACAACCCCAGTAAATAAATAAATAAATAAATTCATTCATTAATTAACTTCTATTATTACTATTGTTGTTGTTGTTAGTGCAGACTGAAAAGCAGATGAAGGAGAATTACACTGTGGAAATTTTTTGTTTGACTGTGTTGTCACTCAAGAACAAAGACTTGTTCATTTTGCATTACTAACCCTAACCACACACGCAGACACACACACTCACGTACCATAATTAATTTAGCAATTAAGTTCAGACGCGTTAAGTGTAAACACTCTTAACAGGAACGTTTCCTTATTATCCATAAAAGGAACAAAGGAATGTTCTGCCTTCATAACAGGAATGCACAACCTCAATTTGTGCGGTTTGCGCTCCACACGCTTGTTCCGTTTGCACAACAACAACAAAAATGGAATGAACAGGGCTTGACTTTCTTTGCTTTGGCGTTGCTCATTGCTTCCCTTCCGCTCTGTTGGCAAGGCAACACTTCTGCTCCGTTAGAGGCGGGTTCAAAAGTGAGAGGAAATCCAGTGATCGACAACAGCAACCGAAACCAAAAGACGGGCCAACTGCCGCACGGAGGCCAGCTGCTATCGCATTACACGGTACAGGCCTTGCTGCTTCTCTCTTCACCCCTGCCAGTAGCACTTCTTTGATAAAGTGCTGGAGAGCAGGCGCGGAGGGAATGCCCCAACCTGCCAGGAAATTACACTTTGGACGGGAATGATCTGGCATTCCTGCAGCTTGTGTCTGTCTGAGAAAAGTATTTGTGTAAAGCAACGGTTCCGAACGCTGCTCCTGGAGATCTACCACCCTGTAGGTTTTTTAACAACCCTAACATAGCACGCGCCTCGTTCAACAGCTATAGGTTTCGGTGAGCGGCTAATTAGTGGAATCGGGTGCGCCAAATCAGGGTTGAAATGAAAACCTACAGGACTGTAGATCCCCAGGAACAGGGTTTAGAACCACTGGTGTAAAGGTTACATTAAAAAAGCTAGAGAGAGCTGTGCACACCCCTTATGTCAAGAAGAGGGCGAGTCACTTTGGGTTATAAAAAGTTTGCTGTTTAGACCATTCAGACTTTGTCCCAACATGCCCTCAGCTTCATTATAAACCTGAACAGTAAGGTGTAGTGCAGCCAAGCACACTATACTGACACCAAATGGATTGTTCTATGCAAATATAAAGAGACTTCCAATCAGGTTAGAAAGGATATGAAACAAAACAAAACAAAAAAAAAAGAACTAAATCTGATCTCTCCTGTCTGCCAAGGGAATATAGCACACATGCAAAACATGTAGTCAAAACTTATCAGACAGATCTATACCTGCTGACAAACCATCTCACTAAATTACTGGAGATGTTATTCATTTAATGAAACTGACAAAGCAATAGCATTAACAAAAAAAAAATTATCCACTATAAACTCTATGCCTCAAAACTGCATCACATGCAGTTTAAAAGTGTACTTACTACGACTCACTTTGGTATTCATAGTTCTCGCCGAGTGTGCGCTGCAGTGGTACATGTATCCATGGCTGAAGTGTGTTTCTCGTGGGGCCACTAGAGTAGCCCTGATGTTGGCGTCCATCTTGTGGCCTCTCCTTAAATTAACCAGGGTTATCACATTGAGTTGACATCTCTGTTGCATGTGAGGTCACCTAACGGCTGGCTTCAGATCTAAACCCAACTTGTTAGTCCAGTGGTTCTCAACTCGGGCCAGAAAGGGCCGGTGTGGGTGCAGGCTTTTGTTCCAACCAAGCAGTTACACACCTGATTCTACTAATCAAGGTCCTTAGTAAAGACTCCAAAGGTTGATTAGTAGAATCAGGTGTGCAACTGCTTGGTTGGAACAAACGCCTGCACCCACACCGGCCCTTTCTGGCCCGAGTTGAGAACCACTGCGTTAGTCCATATTGGAATCAGGTAAACAAGTGAGACTGTCTGCGGCTGCTAATTTCATGTGCCTGTTTACGGTACAGATAGAACACGAAAATGTCAAGGTAAAATCAGAACTTTCGGTCAGAACCAGTTTGCAGTCTATGAATCATCAACGACATTTTTTTTCCAGCCATCGATGAATTTTGCTTTCCCCCAGGTGATTAACTGAACAATCAATGCTACTGATTGGCCAGACTGCAGTCACACCTGACTCCCAGGTAAAGCAATGGTGGGAAACCAGCAGTTCTTGGACCTCAAGGGCTGTTATTGTAGTAACAAGGGCCTAGGGAATACCACTATCCACAATGAATTACACATCTTACATTCTTATATATGCAGTCCATTAGTACAGTTGGATACTTACTAACACAGCTCAGGTTAAGTACTCTGATCAAATATACAATAGCAAGACCCCACCCGGGAGATGAATCTACAACTTTGGAGTTACAAGCACAATTTTTCTGCTCGTTATGCTACAGTGACATTCAACAGGGAAGCAGTATTCAAAAGTTCAGCAAAATATTTAACAGAGGGGCTGATGGGAAATTAACTTCATAGATGTGGGTTATGTGTGGGTTGTGAAGTCTATTTAAACTTGTCTTGGAAAGCACTCTGTTGCGAAACATTCGCAGCCCTTGACCTACTGGAAAAACAAATTACAACATTCGCCCGACAGCCAATCACAGTGCCACTACAGGTTAAAGTCCGGGTGAGCTTGTTTACACTGGCTTTGTATTTTCCTTTTCATGTTGTAGCACTCCCTGGCCCAAGAGAGTGAACAGGACCATTTCTGACAAAGATATTCCAACTGTAAGATGTGAAAGCTTTTATGCATTCTAATATAAAGACACCAACATAGAAAAACATTCAAAACAAATGTCTCAAATTTATTTCTGTGTACAATTTTACAGAAACAAGACGCAAATTAGAATAAAAATCTTAATTAAGATTTGTATATTTAATGATCCACAGGATTAATAGCTGCTTATGTATGTGCATGGAAACATAATACATTTATTAATATGTGTCTGCATTATATATGAACATATAATCATACACAAACACATATAAGCACATACTGTACACAAGCACATACATGTTCATGTACATATTCATACATACAGTGCTATCGGAGGCCTCAAAACATTTACAACACATGATTAAAATCATAAACATGTGTCATGTGAATTCAACAGTGTCACAGAAATCACTAAATTCCTTATTCTCAGTAAAAAAGCAAACCTTGGATAAAATATTCCCTTTATATGAAAATACATTTAAGAAAATGTTTCAAGCCAATGGGCCTCATTCACAAAACTTTTCTTAAATTACTCTTACTTTTGCTCTTAAAAATGTAACTACGAAAAAACCAATTCAGACCTTCGTTTTTGTGCACATCCCAGGTGTATATGAGATGATGAATGCTGACTGTTCGTAAATGTTATGTGCAATCCTGTTCATGTGATTAGCATGAGGAAACAGCCAGGAACAAACACAAAGAAGAAAAGAATTATGAATGCCGACATATTCCTGGAAATGTTCTTACATGCAGTTTAGAATCAAATGTGATCGTACGCATGTTTCGTGAATGAGGCCCAGTGTCTCTACACATGGTACAGTGAGTGCATTGTATCACTCTCTCCAATGTCATGACTTTGGACAGAGGTGTGGTAAAAAGATGTTGCCCCATATGATGGTCAACCATACATATCCTCAGAAATTACTTAAACCATAACCAAAGGATCCAGACGTGCCACAGATAACCACATACAGAATAGATACTTTCAGTAAGGTGAGGAAGATTCTAGAAATTATGCAGATGACCCACTATTTACACACTCACACCAAGGACAGTAGAATGGTTTTTCTCCACCCTACAAGTGAGACTGAGATGTGCCACAGTTTGCTAAGAACTAGTTACCATCCACAAGGCTAATGCCTCCCATCCACTAGGGGGCAGCAGTGGCGAGTGGGATCACTTGTCTTGCTGCCATTTCCAGAGGATGGCACCTCTCCTCAGACCCAGGCTAGGCCAGGTGTGTTCCACCCCAAGCAGGTATGTGTAGTTCAGCCACACCTACCTAGAGGCCTGGTCCCAGAGAAGTAAGTCTTTGGAGAAAAAAAAATCCTGGCCCTGTATCAGCACGTTTTGACGCCAGACTTGGAGATGTCAGAGGTCTTCATGATGACGCTGGCGCGGGTTTCGGGGGAGGGGGTGTGGCTGGAAGCGCCGGGAAGGACGGCGGGAAGGGCGGGGGGAAGGACGGACGGGATGTCCCACGGCGTGGTGTTGTAGGCGATGAGCGGGCTCTCCTCCCGGCTGTTGGTCACCCTGAAGTTGGTCTTCCCCGCCGTGACGAAGGTGGCCATGCCGGGCAGCTTCAGCACAGAGTCCTTCCCATCTGCCGGGCACAGATTCCACAGCTCATGAAGGCCCTGTCAATCAAACACAGAGTGGGAGGGGTCAGTGTAGCCAAGACTGACTGACTGTCATGTTCACTCATATGTGCATCCCAAGAAAGCAGCTTATGCTGGACAGCCATCTTGGAAATTTGGAACACCTACTGGCCAACCTGTCTAAGCTCTTGCTAACTATGGGATTGACAGGCAGCCATAACATGGTGCTAGGGCAGAGCAGAATTCTGGGACTCAAAACAAAAATCAAGACCCTTCACAAAGACAGAAAAAGTAAAGCACCGCAAAATAAAATGCTCATTTATTCTGAGAGAGTAAAGGGGCTCCCATCCAGACAAGGCACAGTATTTTAACATTTAAACAAACAAACTTTCCTCTGAGTGCAAAATGCTCGTACTGAGCACCCGGTTGATTCCTGAACACACGCTCAGCCTTTCAAATGGACGTTCGGCTCTTCGTAAATGTTTAACTGGACTGGCTCGATTACTGGAAGCAGCAAAGCAGCACAGAAGACGCGACTGCGGTACGTTCACCGGTACGCACCTCCTTACTGTCCTTCTCGCTGTGAACGCTATCTGTGTCACTGTCTGTGGGATGAAAGCAGAAAGACAAAAAAAACGAATGAAACTGGCAACCCCAATCATTTCCTGACAAACAGGTCTGAGTGGAAAAATGAGATGGTTTGGTGTTTGGCGTTCTGTTCCAGGGGAAGAGAGGAATGCAATCCAACAGATGTAACGAGTTCAATGGTGAAAGTTCCGATCTTGTGCAAATCTGAGACTGATCTACAACAAATTTAGGACAGTAACTTTGAAATCTTGGCCTGTCAAGCAAGGGCTTGGTCAGAATATGACTGAAAGAGCACTTCCCTCCTTGCATAAGGTTCTCAGTGAAAAATTAGTAATGTATTCACGATGAATGGATACTCATTCAAGAAAGCACTACGTTGCCCAGCATGCACTTTTCTCTATAATCCCAGGGTTGTAATCTGAATAATTCATACATACATTAGAGCATAATCACTGCGGGTAATTATTATTACTGTGAGAAACACAAAAAAAAAACGGATCAGTTTTTAAAGAGCACTAAATTATTTCTGAATGGATTATTTCTGTTCCTCTCTTCTCTTTTGCTCTCGTTTATTTCACGGTATGTGCGCCACACCCAAAGGGACAGGCATGACTTGCACTGCCACACCCTCACAGCATCAGCCGCCCGGGACAGACCCCGAGCTGAAGACAGGGTAATTCCCCGGGAACTTTTTCAGTTCGACGTTCCTACGAGGAAGCGGAACATTGCCTGGGGCGCACCGCGCCAACGGTCTCTAAGGGGCGTGGCGTACCCACCGCAGGAGGAGATGGGGGAGATCTGGAGCGGGTAGGCGTGGCTGGAGCTGACGGACTGGTCCTCGCTCTCCGTCGTCACCTCGATGGTCTGGCACACGTCCGGCAGGTCGCCCCCGACGATCAGGTGGTCCACGGCGGAGCCGCGGGTTGCTAGGCGATGGGTGCCTGAGGACGACGCGGAGAGGGGGAAACACCGTCAAAAAATCGAGCAGCTGCCAGAACAAAACATAACCCTCGCTTTAAAATATAATCTTGGATGTTCAATCACACTGAAAACACACAGCAGTAGTACTCAGCATGTAACGGCCATCCAGAAAAGTCACAGTCAAGTGTTTCCGTGGCGATAGGGGCTCACACAAGAATGTGAAAGTGCGTTTACCGATTCAAAAACATTGATCGCATTTTTTAAAATATCTGTGAATGCCTATATTTATTTTGGAATAAATCTGTTCTATTTTTGTGTGTCCGTAAGGAAACAGTACTACCTGCTTGTCTAAGGTTTCAGGTAAGCTGGATATTACATTACATTTTTTACATTACGGGCATTTGGCAGACGCTCTTATCCAGAGCGACGTACAACAAATATTCCCTCTGTTTCACTAAAACGGCACTAAAATGTGGCTAATAAATGCGCAACTGATAAATGTGTGGTTAACAACTTGAGGGGGTGATACGTGTTTGTTGCTGGGGTTCAACAGTGTATTTTCTAGCACAGTTATGATGCAACTGCATTTGAACAATAGCCGTCTGCATCGAGATTAGCTACAATGACATTCCCTTGAGTGTTTTGGGCTTGAAACTGTGTGCTGCTCTCCACAGAACTGTGTAATAAAGGCTAAACCCACTAGCAACAGTAAAGCACAGCCAATCAAATGTCAGCGTGAACACTTCACACAGTTTGATTAGTCTATTCTTGTCTATGATATTAAGAAGAAAAAAAAAAACATCAGCAGTTTAAATTTGGCATGGAAGAGCATGGCCAGAGCAGGTGGAAAAACAATTAGTCCTTCAAGCTGTTTGGACCTTTCATACTTTCATAGAAGTAAAAATAAACCAGCAGTGTGGGGTGTGGAGTGGAGTGATTTCTCATTTAATTTTTTATTTGTTACAATTATTTTATTTTGAATAATTTTATGTAAAGGTTTTATGTGAAATAAAATAACATTCTAGTTAATGTACACACACACACACACACATCTCTGTTGCACTTCCTTACATAAAAGGCATGCAGTAACACTGCCAGCTTCATACGAACGTTGGCCTCGTGTAACTGCTTTCTCAAAAGCAAAGGCAGCCGCAGCACAGCCCACAAGCGGAGCACCTTGTGGCAGACACTGCACCGTTTCCACTGCTGACAGGCCCTTCACTGAGGTACAGTGAAATAATCTGTGCGTGCTTGTAGACCCGCCCATCCCCTGTCACTCAATGGCACTACACAATGCAAACAACGCGCACTGTGAGTCACCGGAATTTATCCTGAAGTCAACAATGAGAGGCTGATTCCGTGAATATGTGAGTGTACTCAGAATATTTTTTGTGCAATTTTGCCCCCCACCTGCCTTGGTTTAAAAAAAACAAAACAAACAAAAAAAACCCTGATGTTATCAAAATGTGGTTTTTCCCTTTTCTGACACAATGTAACTGCTTGAGCGAGCAGAATATCAACCCTTTGAAGGGCAGGTTTTTTGGAACATTTTGTTTTCTGCAAAACTGTAAGTCAGTGTTCTAGAACTCCAATGCTTTCAGTCACCAGAAGTGATAGTGACACCAGCATCAGAATGTTCACTGAAGAACATTCCAATCCCACATTTGCGACGTCACACATTAAAGGGTTCAACTGTTTCATCCATCTGTGTGCAGGCAGGCTGCAGCCCGTCGCCTGCGGGCACCTCGTCTCTGTGGCAGGCTTATGCCCGCGGTCCGCATGGGCATCGGAAAGCCAGGCGAGACGCCCGCGCGGGGCACAGCCCTTACCCGTCAGCACCGTGCTGTCCACCGAGCTCTCCGCTTTCGCCACCTTCTTATCACTCCTCCGCGAGGGAGACCTGGGCCCCACCTGAGAGGGCGAGAGTCCATTTTTACCAAAGAGGCTTCATCTCAGCGAGGAGGAAACCTGGATTTTCACCTGCTGACTGGCTCCAGCTCTCCTGCTCGGTCTTAGACAGAGTAACGGAGTCGCCTTCTGACCTGGTCTATAGATCACGTTTAATTCGGTGTTTGTAAAACCTTCAAGATACCAAGGCTGCCAAACGGCTATGACATACAGAACATACAGTAGATTGCTTGAGACTCTGGATTTATGGAAGTAACCCATAATAATCTAACGCACTACATGCAAACATTCTAAATTTTATTTAGAACGAAGGGTTCATCAGTCAAATGCAGAGCAATCTAAGCACTGTAATCACTTAAATGGACCTCTGTGCATGAACTGCACAATCTATATACCCAGAATACATATGTATCATTACCTTTATTTTATCTTCCCTTTCACCCCTCTTCTTGCCTGAAAATGGAGAAAGCACAGACTCTAAGTACGGTAATCATTCCCTCTCTGTTGCTGTGTTGTTTTCAGTGCAAAAGAAGAAAAATCTGGCTTAATGCTTAATGCAAATGTAATGTAATGCTTAATTGTTCGCATGGTTGAGCCAGCACTTATTTATTTAACCTGTGCAAAAGAAATGACATATGCCATTGCCAAGAGGTCATAAACGAGAAAAGCAAAACTGGAATCTGTGATCATGTCTTGATGTAGAATCATTTAATCAAGTCTTCCTGCATTTACTTGTGTAATCATCCACTCGTGTAATCCCCTGTATTTCTATAGAAACTGAAATTGTTGTTTGTGTTGGAAATGAAAATCTTGGCGCCGGGCACTTGCCAAGGTTCAGCGCGTGCCGAGCTGAAAGAGAGCGCTGTTGCGTTGTCTTGAAATGGGGCGACATAGCTCAGGAGGTAAGAGCGCTTGTCTGGCAGTCGGAGGGTTGCCGGTTCGATCCCCTGCCCTGGGCATGTCGAACTGTCCTTGAGCAAGACACCTAACCCCTAACCCCTAACTGCTCTGGTGAATGCAAGGCATCAATTGTAAAGCACGTTGGATAAAAGCGCTATATAAATGCAGTCCATTTACCATTTACCATTTGAAATGAGAGCGAAAGCTCGCTCGTCCGCTCGCTCGCTCACAGATCCACAGAAGGGAACCAGGAGAACCGGCCCCAGAAGTGCGCGCAGAGGCCGAAACTCATCTGCACCTCACCTCTCTTAGTGGGCCTCTCGGACGGCAGCAGCATCCTGTAGACCCTGAAGGCGTTGGTCCCCTTCTTGATGCTCTTGTCCTTCACCTCCTCGATGTCGGGCAGGGAGTTCATCGCGCAGCGGAAATTGGCCTTCCAGGTTTTCGGGTCGGGCTTGTCCACGCCCGGCTGGTGCTTTCCTGAAGGACACGCGGGGAAGAGGGGCGAAGAACAGAAAAGAAGTTGCACTGATTTAAGATGATGTCAAAAATATATAATAATAATAATAATAATAATAATAATAATGCAAATTTGTGCAAAAAATAAGCCATAAAGTTTGCAGTGAAGCCTTCCTCTCAGTCTCTCAAACTTAGCCAGAGCACTACCAGTTAAATGAGACCACTGAAACAGAACAAAACATTTATGGCAGAATCCTTATCTTTAAAGGCAAAAAGCATAAACTATGACAGCTTGGTTTCACTATTAACCATATACTATCTACTGCCGTTGCAATTCTGTTCTTCTAACAGTCTGTGGCCGTTTTGTAGGTCTGTTATTACTGCCACTATCGTTCATCACAAATGTTGGCGTTCCCTAAAAAAACCCCTCTGTGGGTGTGACCCGTGAGGCCATACCTGTGTGAATCGCCCAGTTCCGGAACAGGGGCGCGTCCTTCTCCACGTCCCAGCCGTGGCGTGCCGCGTGCATCCAGGGAATCTGGAATATTCTCTTCTCCTGCGGGAGAAAACACACGCCGGGTCACCTGACCCACGGAGGCTCCTGACCTGCAGCACACCTGCGCAGTCAGACTGCAAGCCCCTGCAGCCGCTGCACTGGAGCAGCGCACCTGCGCAGTCGGACTGCAAGCCCCTGCAGCCGCTGCACTGGAGCAGCGCACCTGCGCAGTCGGACTGCAAGCCCCTGCAGCCGCTGCACTGGAGCAGCGCACCTGCGCAGTCGGACTGCAAGCCCCTGCAGCCGCTGCACTGGAGCAGCGCACCTGCGCAGTCGGAATGCAAGCCCCTGTAGCCGCTGCACTGGAGCAGCACACCTGCGCAGTCGGACTGCAAGCCCCCTGCACAAACAGAGGGCCCACTCTGCATTGCAAGCCGTCTGAAACCCCTCCACCCCTGGGCGGCTCTGCTCCCCCACCCCGGTGGCGTACACTGGCAAGGTCAGGATCGGCGCCACTGAAACACCGTACTTTAGCCGAATGAGCTACCCAGCAGCCCCGTCTTCACCCTCCTCAATTTCAAATGCAAACAGGACACAGCTGCGTCACCTAGGAAACGTAAGAGAACACCAGCTTGCGTGCCGGTAATCCCTCTGCAAATGTTTGGCTGTTAACGTAATTCCTGAGTACACAAAACGCTTTCGGTTTCTTCCCTCGTTTTTATTTTATTCTGAGGCGACGGTCAACCGCCCTGCAATGATGCAATGTGTGCGCAAAAGGGAGTTTTACGGAGAGGAGTCCCGCTATGTTAAATTGCCGAGCAGATATAGAAGGGCCGTATTTAGATGCTACAGTGTTCCCGGCTGCCAAAATTACTCTGCAGGACTGAAGAGCAGATCGGGTGAGGGTTACAAACATGGTGGACGTTTCTGATACTTGAAAAGCGGAAAGCATCTCACTGTTTCCTGGTGGAATCACACAGTAATACAGGAGCAAGCCACTACTGTAAATGTACAGTAGCGGCTGTACATTTACAGAGAATTACTGAATATACAATTAATCTAGTTATCTATTTAGAGGACAGTTGGTGGTAAAGTTAAGCATGCATAAGACTGGGGTGGGAATTGTACAACATAGAAAGACATTATAATTTTCATATTTATATATCCTTTACATATCATAAAAAATGTCCTCTCAGTAATATGAGATCTGACATGAGGATCAACAGACACAAACATAACAAAACAAAATTTAAGTCTTTTTAGGAGCTTCAGAGATATTTTATTTCCTAACATAAGTTGCGAAATGCTCTTTCAATTTCAACAGGCGTTTTGAAAAAAGAATTTCAGCTATTAATGCAGAGGAGGAAAGCTGTAAACATTTGCATGAACCTGCTGGTGTGTGCCTTCCAAAAATATTTATGTGAGTGACTCACGATGATGTTTGCACATTGAAGGAACTCATTCGTGTGTGTCTGTCATTCCAACAGTGTCGCAAACAAAGCGGTCCCCCAGACCTTCTCAGCCTGTTAAACGCAGTTCCACAGCGAGACTCCCCCGAACAGCATCAAAGAGGAGGCAGATACCAAAACAGCTCACATGACCTGAAAGCGTTTCGGTGAGGCTCACTGCTGAACGCCACATTTAAAAAAATAATAATTTATTAAAGGAAGAAAGTTCAGTTCATTCTGTACTCAGCCTGTTGGCCCATTTCGGTCCTGGCATTCCACCTGATGTTAAAGCATTTCAGCAAGCTCACTGGTGAACGCTACATTTTTATTTATTTATTTTTTTTAAAGAAGGAAAGTTCAGTTCATTCTGTACTCACTCTGTTGACCCATTTCAGTCCCGGTATTTTGTCCGAGTTTATCTGCTCCTCCAGCCACGGCCTCATGCGCATTCTCTCCACCGGCATGGCCACCTGACGGCAGGGACAGAAGCATTTGCATGTATCCTCCACTCACTGTGCAGTACAGAGCCTGCCCCCAGCACTCAACCACATCCGAGGGCCCGGAGACCCAGGCACAAGTACACATCTTACCCGGGTGCCAACAGAAAAAAAAAACAGATTCTATTCATCAGAGAGACACAGGTTTGTAACTTTTTTTCAATGTGCTGGTTGAATAAGAAATCGCTTTTCTCTTTTGTTTTCATGTGTGAATTCATTTTTTAAGCAGCAAGTCTTAAAAAGACAGGGTTGTGTGACCATCACTTTTGACGCAGCTCATTTAAGTTGGCACTCCCGCGGCCTAGTAAAGTGACATTTGACTGTTTTTTTTCGCCATTTTCACTGCTGTCCAGAGTGTTGGTTTGGCAAGAACGCGTTACAGAGATGTGAAGGTGTGAACGTTTGTCGCAGCGTGTTCGGATGTGGTGGAGGGCAGTTAGCGGGTTTCGCAGAAAGCCCAGCGAGAGCAGGTGACACCTGTACAAGGCACACACGCCCCTACACTTTCAGCTCAGAACTACAACCTCCAATGGCTCAAAGTACAGAGGTCCGGTGCCTGTACCTGTGTCTCAAGTCCTCATACTGCTGCATGCAAGCACATTCAAAAACATCACCCCCCCCCCCACCCACCTGACAACAATGTACAGACATATCTGCCACTATAATAATAAATCCTTCTAACTGCTATCTGTCCTCTGCGCCGCCCGTGGTTAATATTCACCTGGTGATAAACATAATAAAACGTAATAAAAAGGTCCACAGTCTTCCAGACAATAAGGCTGGACTGGACTGTGGTAGAGAAATACCATTGTGTATTTTAATTTTGCACTAAATATACAGGCCTATACCTGCCTTCTTCAGAGTAACCATAATATACTTATTTTGACTGATTTGATTCAGATCAGATTATCAAAAGCAAAAAGTAGTTAGATTTTTATGAAACCTGAAGTTTAAAAAATTCCAGTCTAAATATCTTTCATTCCTGCTGTTTGCATGGGCATTTGTATTTATTGTATGTATTATAAGTACCGATACAGTACATGTGTATACCCTACGATACATTCTACTGTTTTTTATAGATATTCTTGTGCTTAGAAATGGTGCCTCAATAATAGTTTTTCCTTCCTCCACAATCAAACTGAATACACAGTATACGCTTACAGTACATACATTAATAAGTAGTTCACAATCAGTACACTGATGTCAAAGCACTGTAATGACTAAAAAGGATTTCCTTAGTTTTGGACAACCCCCCCCCCCCCCCCCAAATCTGAAATTGTACCATAGGACCTACTTTGCGGATATGAAATATATATATATCAACTTGGAATGGGGGGAATGGAACAACACTGTTCACCTATTTGGCTGTATTCTGGAAAGGGCAATGCATGTGAACCTCTGATCACCGACAGTCAGCACACCCTAAGCTCTTTGGCATGGCAATTAGCAGAGCCTCTAGGTACGCGCCCTCCCAGAACTGGTGAAGAAGCCTCTAGACTTAAAGAGCAAGGCTCCGTGTGCTTCTCTCCAAGTTGACTGTTAGTTCCTAACGTATTTTTATTTACTGTACTGAAACGCGCTTTTCAGAGGATAGCCTACTAATTTCAACTCTCATGTTGAGCTTCAGTAACGCTGTCACGTGGGCAAGTTCCTCGGTAGGGCGGTAAGGATTGTACACTGTCACTCTAAGCCAAAGATGAATGAAAGATTTCACTAACATATGTACTTTGAATTTACAGTATGTATGCACTAATAGGCAGGCTTACCCGTGAAATTACGAAAACTATAAACAGTGATGGTTGAACGAACACAACAACGCATTGTACCTTGGACACGCGCGGTATCTACAACTCCACGATTGCTTCTACAACTGTGTTGTTCTAGACTACGCAGTTGTTACCCTTAAGTTTATACAATGTTTTAAAACATGAAGGGCTTTTTAGTTCAACTTCAGCATACCTGCACAACACACGGACAGGTGACCGTATTGAAAACCGAATCAGCCCCAACTGTTCAAAAGCAGAGAGGAAGAGTATCTCCGAATTTCACTTACGTAGCCTACACTAGCTACAAACAGCCCTGACCTTGTCAAAAGCCGTTTTGACTGGTCGCTGACTACGGAACCTTGTTGGTTTTGCTGGTGTAACCTTGATATACGCTAGAGTTACAGAAAAAGAAAAGAGAAATATTTTTCGAAGGAATAAAAAGATTGCTTGTCAAACACATTCAACTCAGACAGATTACACCGACGTTCATAAGTCTCTGTACAGCACTTAATGCGCCATCCCTTGTTCTAGAATTAAATGTGCAAACGCGTAACCAACTAGGCTACAATCTCCAAAAAAGCACGACTTATTCTTCAGATATTACAAATGCAGAAAAGACAACATTAGAACAATTTGAATCAATATAAATCACAAATAAGTATCCAGTAACGTACCAACACTTATTCGTTCTTATCCCATCCCATGTGACGTTTCTGAGCATGACAATTGTTCTCATAATCACAGGAACATATATCCATATTTAGACTTTTGCATGAATTATTACCGCTGGTTCTGGGTTCTTATTCAATTCATATTGTTTTTTTTAGACTGTTGCAATAGCTTACATCGTGGGCAATAACCAAATTCGTCATGGCCAAAGTTACATCGACTAACTGACAGCTGCGAGTTGACTATCGGTAGACAAACACCGTCCTAGACAGTTTACAGCTCGCTTCCATTCTAGTGAGTTGAAGCAATCCAAAAGTGAAATCAAACCTCTGCCTTGCGTTTGACTTCCACTTCCATCCTTTCGCGGGGATTATAGACGATCCTTTTTCGATGAAGCTTCCTGTCGGTCAAAACATAATAGACAAATTCTTCCCTATCCGAAGAGGGAATGATCTTACCTGTGATAAGGCAAAATGTGCCCTGTACAAACGCGGCGAATGTTCTCACAGACTTCAAATCAACAGTTAAGTTTGTGGCCCGTGGTTATAAAACGGAGATTTTTAACTTCCGTCTCGTTCGGTGTCCAGACCGAAAGCAAAACAAGTAAAGGAAACGGTGATCTGGAAATCCCCTCCCAACGCGCTTGTTTCGCTTCAGTTCATGCCTAGAGGGCGTAGTGCAAACGTGTGAGCGTAGGAAGGCTTCTGTGGTATATTATTGGTCTTCATTTCTGCGTATTGTCGGAAACCGAAATTTCGTTTTCGCTTCGCAGTGACTTAAAACGCGACCGAGGGGTTCTGCTTTATCAGGGTAACTGCGGAATTGTCACTCAGCGCGTATGTCTTCATGTAATAACTCCGCAAACGCACTTTAGCTACAGGGAAATTCCTCTACCGAAGTGTTTTTGCATTAACAATTGTTTTTGCAATACCAACCATTCCAAGCTGTTTTCAGCGTACATCTAAGCCACACATTGCATACACCTGCAACACAGTCCCATCAATTAAAATTAACGACTTAAACCACCTGCTTTTTTCGTGACTAAACAGTGTCATGTAAATACACAAACAGCTGTCTAATCCCATAAAGCCTTCCTCTGAAGAATATTTTACCATGAGATGCTACGAGAATTTTATCAATAATACTGATGTATCAAGAATAGTTAAACACTTAATTCACCAGTGATTCTCCGTCTCTGTAGGTTCCCAAAGAGTGTCTGTCTCTTTGTAAATACACACTAGGAGTCCTAACTCCTGTAGACAAGAAACGGGGGCTTATTAGTGAGAGAGTTCCGTTAACCCCCGTCTGCTCAGAGGTCTGAACGTGACTGGATTTGAAGCAGTGATGCCCTCCCAGGGGCACTATGGTCCTGAGCTCATACAAACCACGTACTCATTGACATTCGTGTGACTAAATATCACTCCAGCGGAAAGGCCCCTCCCAGTGTCCAGCCGCATGTCCGCACTGTGCTTTCGTGGTTGTTTCTGTACTCTACGTGTGTCATTTGGTCGCACGCTGCTCAGTGGCAGGCGAACTTGAAAACCTAAATTTACTTGCAGGTCAGTCGTAATTTGCATATTACTTTGCAATGTGTCAGTGTTTTTTATGTTTCATGTTAGAGACTGCAGTGGCATCCACTGTCAGGTCAATAAAGCTTTACTCACATTCAGTTTGAAAGCTTACAAGAAAACCAAGGTATTGCTGTAGACAAAAATATAATAACTTCAAATCATTACATTTTAAAAAATATTTTTATATTTTATTTATTTATTTACTTAAATGGGAGTACTCCATTGAGATAAAAAAATCTCCTTTTCAATAGGGACCTAACATAAAACACAAGTTACTGAACATCAAGTCACAAACATCAAACAGGGAATCAGATAGTAGTGTAACATAAATTAAAGAACAAAGCAGAGGTCACGAATTACGTTTAAAATCAGCAATTAAAATTTGTCTATTAATTAATTTCTAATTTCAATATAATTTCTAATTTTTTATCATTGTTTGTTGTACATTGTACGTATCGTACTTTATTCATTTGGTGACAAAAGTGTGTAAAATCTCAGACACTTTTGAGATTGCTGTTAAACATTGAGGAAGAGCTCTTTTGTAAGTGTGGACATAATACAGGGCATTTGTTTTTTCCCACTGGTTTGCCAGTTGAAGGTGTTTGACTCAAAATCTAGCGCCACCCTGTGGTTGACCCTGGTCAGGATCTTTGTTATTTCCAGGCCTCTGTTCTGACTCAGCATCTCACACAGATATCTGATGTAAATCGAGCCAGTTCCTGTGTTCCTCCACGAAAAATAACCTGCAAAATTAAAAATGCAGTGAGAGCATTGTAGCCATCTTCAGTGTGTTGAAGTTCTTTTTTAAAGCCTTGGTAGTTTTCTTATTTCACATTTGTACAGTCTGGGCGGTTACCTGGAACTGTAGAAAAGCTGCACAGGAAATCTCCCTCCAAAATCTCTGACATTTCCGAGGACTGTTCACCCTCCGCTGAGTCCACTTCAACTCCAGGATCGTAGTCATGTCCCCTGCAAGCCTGCAAAGAGCACGAGCGGTTGGCTAACTGTCACCTAATGGATGGATTTGCTGGCGCCCGTTGCGTGAAGAATCCGTGTATTATTTTGTGTTAACGGTGCTTCCGAGGCTAGAGCACAACAAGGATGGAACTCAACAGAACTCTAATGAGTCAGTTACATTCAAAATCTGCTTAACTGAAATTAGTTTGTACAGGGGCACATTTTGGCAAGGGGTTGTAAGAACAATTCTAAAGGTTCTGACTGACAGGGGCCCTCAAAAAAATAATAGAACATAGAATTTTCTGGGGTAGTGGGACCCATGATGAAATCTTTTCACTCAGGCCCAAAATCCCTGATGCCCCGCCCAGTCTGAAACCGTAGTGCGTGTTTGGTAAAGGCGAGAGCTGCCATTCTCTACCTGGACGAAGAATAATTTGGGCTTCCCCTTCAGGGTCGGGCATCTCTTCGCGGTGAGGAGAGAGGTCAGGGCCCGGAGAGGAACCTGCCCGTCCGTTCCGAAAATGGTCCCGTCCGCCCCGTGGCTGAGCAGCACGCAGACGAAGCACGCCCTGTCTCCGTGGTCTTCCTCAGACACTGGGGCCCAGGGGAAGATAGCAAGGCAGTGAGAACGCAGCCGCGTCAGCCGTAGGCGTACAAAATTCTCCCAAAAAACACTGGGAAACCTTCACCTTCCCGTAGGACCCTCAGCATGTCGCCAACGGACAGGTTATTCTCCTCCTGCACGGTGAACTTGAGGGATTCGAACGTCCGCCGCAGCAACTTCCTGTCCACCTCCGTACCGTTCCGTTGAGGCATATCTTCAGAGGTGAGAGACAGGAAGTGGATCCTTACAGCGCTGGTTATTAAACTATTTAATATTGTGACCCAAATTGGAAGTACTTTTTAGTACCGGGACCCAAATTACAACTTTAGTACCTTTCAGGGACCCATGAAATATGCATACTAGCACAGCCCAGGGGGATGTACTGTATGTAGACTCATTCCCACCTCACTGACTCCCGTGACCCATTGTGGGTTCTGACCCAAAATGTTTAAGAGTCACTGACTTACAGAACCACTATCAGTGAGTTTCCTCTCTGAAATAATAGTACTGTAATTTAAGATGTACATCTATGCTAAAATACAGTTAGCATTCATTCACATTATGCATAGATCCATACAAAACTAATAAAGTTGTTTATTGATTTCATACTCAAATCTACTGTCTAGGTATATTGTACCACCCTACAAATGTCTCCATAGAATAAAATGTTTATGCATTTACGGTCAAAATCAAACTGTCACAACCATACACTACTACACAAACAGCTGTCTGAACTGATGGCTCTGAATATCAAATGAAAGGAGCTTTTGTCCACTGTAGTAATGCACAGTTTTAATTTTGACGACACTCACCAGTAAAGTCTTCGTTGTTGATGATGAGGCATTTACCCACATGAGCATAATCCCTGCGGTACTGGAAAAGGCAGGGACTTTCCTGAAAGCTAATAATATTAATAATTAATAATAAAATAATTCAATATTAAGTTTCACACACGTCAAATATGTATCGTTCTTATACATTTGCTTGTTTCTGGATACCAAACTGCCATATTCGACAGGCCTGTAAAAAGAGTTTTAGAATTGTAGAAGCAAAGAACTGACAGGTCAGGTGAGCCTTTCATTCAATGCATACATTGTGACATGCAGCATGTGATGAATCAGAAAAAAAGGAACTGATTTTTCTGATTCAAAAATTCCACAATTTTGAGCCCATTTTGCTAATGGCATATTGGCAATATATAGCCAATCATTGTACTTTCACATATTTAAGGTTTGATAACAATATCCCAACGTGCATCTACCAAAAGATGTTAAATTAATTAAGATGATAAATTATTTTGGGTTCATTTCTGATTTGCAAAGGATGCAACATTTAGACTTAAAACAGAAACAGAAATATGTGTCAACATTTCTCCTCTGTACATTGTAATTTCCCCCATCAATTCATAATTACAAACAAAAACTTGTATTACATTGCACTTAAAAAAACCAATGATAATTATAGCATAATATATACTTATTAATGATTAAACAAAATATGTAGTACATTGATTTATAGTGATTTCAATAAAAACAGACTCATCCTAGCATAACTAAATAGATCATGAGAATAAATGATTAGTGCAATATTGTACTATTCAAAATAGCACAATTCAAAATAGATATTATCTTCATATACCACATAACCTTTATCTTCTCATTATTGACAGTCATTTGTATTTATACTGTACCATTGAGAACGCTGGAGATTACCAAATACAGACAACATGAGTCACACATAACATACTTGCCTTTTCTCTCCTGTGATCTGCGATGCAGAATCCATTAGTTCTCTCTCTTCAGTCTTTCACAGAAAAAAAGAGCTTTGAGGAATAACTGAAACATGTGAATGGGTTCTTGATTTTATTTTTCCTCTTTCAGTTTTAAAGTGATGATGTAAGCGAGCTAAAGACACACCTCCTTTTCTCCAGACGTGTCTTTATTGCCCAGTTGCACTTTGTGGGGATATTTGCAACTCAATTAAACATTAACTGCAACCGTGTGGTTACAGGCCCCCAATGTCGTGTTAGGCAAATGTCTTCATATCACTCCACTGTTCAGTAATCAAACACAAGGTTTTCAGCCATCAGGTGCACTGATGTTTCTCCTGCATTGTAAGATTATTTGTAAAAGTGCTAAATTACTTTAATGCAATATAAGCATGGAGCTGTTCAGTTTCATGATTTGTAATATAAACCACAACAAGTGTTAACAGCCAAAATAATGGTACCACAGCCGATATCTTCAATCTACACTATAAGCAGGTTAAAGCAGGCTATTTGATATGCTACATGAATTTATTTGTATTGCTGTGTCTTTTGCAATATTATTGAACTGTCATTTTTTGCAGACTTTCACAAGAACAGTGTTGTCACTAAGATAAGGTGTGCAGAGGAAATTAGTGTTTATACCATAGACTGTATAAAAATAGGTTTATATGTATTTTCATAATACACTCATTCTATTATTTCCGCCTGTCAGTAATGACAAGAAACAGATTAGTTCGAAGTTAATCATTACCTAGATGAAACAGTCTCTTTTCAACACAGCTCTGAATTTGTCACCATGTTTTCTAGAGAATCAGACTCCAAATACATAATTAACAATAATAAATATAAATAAAAAAACCCAAACAAATGTTGACTATAAAGCCGCTTTCACAAGAATCAAACGCTGCGTTCAACGTCAAGTAAGGCGGTGACGACACGAAAAGAATCGAGCGCCGCAAAATTTGACGTCATCCATCCAGAACACCGGTAGGTTCGGAAAACTGTAACAAGCGGTGGTAGGAGCCGGTTGTCTGCGTTGTAAGGCTAAATTCTGAATCCGCTTTATGAGGCCGAAAATCTTGGGTTTATCCCAAAATGTTGGCACGGATGTGATTGGACGCACTACGAAAGATCAGGTTCAAACAAGGTCAAAGTTCCAATTAATTTATCCTTTGAGGACCGCAACTTGTGTGCTTAGCGTTGCTGTCAAATCGGAAACCTAATTGAACCTAATTGAAATTAACATCTCTTTTTCAAGGGGGCGAATTCACATGTAGCATACACACAGTAACAATCACAATGACAAGACAAATTTATTTATTTATTTATTTATTTATTTATTTAATGTTTATTTGATCGGGAAAGATACATTTAAACATAGCTTACTGACAAACAATATCCAATGCAATGTATCACAGCATTTATAGCATATGCTAATTTCCGATGCTTGCTAATGGAACAAGACAAATCACAATCATAAACAATGGATAAAGATTTAAAAACAGGTGCACTTTTCAGCAAAAAGCATTAAAGACTAAATGATTAAAATCATTACATGATAAAGAATCACAGAGATTTAGTTAGCGTTAGTGTGAGAAATACAGCTCTTTGGTGAGCATAGAGACGATGGAGGGAATCTGCTTCTTGGCATCAAGCTCTGGTTGTAGGTTGAATGACTGAAATTCCCGTGCCACCATGTTGTTCACACGGGTCATAATCTGCATTATTTCCAGCTGTTTCCCATACTTGGCCAGCATGTGACACAGGGACTGGATGAACCAGGAGCCTTTTTCAGTGTTCCTCCAGGCATAGTACCCTGGGGCAGAGAACCATCAGAAATCAACGACAGAACAGTGAAAACCAATCAGGAACATCAATGCACAAATGGATGACAGTATATTTTATAAAATCTATAGTTTAAAAAAAATATACATTTAAAATATTAACGTATATTTCACATAATTCTTTAGAGAAAAACAAATGCCAAGACTGTTGTAAAATTATTTATTTCGGATGAAGTGCAATGTGAGACCATAGGGGTCAACATAGCTGACTGATTGTCAGATGCATTGGTCGTCCAGGCTGGCTAGGATTCAAGCAAGTAGACATTACAAGATGACTCAACATTGCATGGGGATGTGAATGGAAGTAAATACGTATGTGAAGATGCTGCAAATTCTAGAAAGGGATGGATACTTCCAAGTTATTTTTAAACAAAGTTATTTTAGTAACCATAGTTTCAACGGAGATTGGGGGGGGGGGGGTGGTACCTGGAGCGGTGGAGTAGGCGTAGAGGAAATCCGCCTCAACCGGGATCTTCACGGGTGATCCGCTGTCCGTCTCTATGACTCCGTCATCCAGATCAGTCCCACGGCACGCCTGCCTCACGCACGGGGAAAAGTTCAAAAAGCGCGCACGTCGTTTGCAGTGCACTGCCTACTCAACACTCTTCCAGGTCTGATACACTGTCTACTTAACACCCTTCCAGGTCTGATACACTGTCTACTTAACACTCTTCCAGGACTGAGTGTCATCCCACCTAACCACTACACTAGCATACGCACACACACACACATATATATATATATATATATATATATAGATATCTGACTCTGCTTACACATTACTCAACTCAGTCCAGCTACTGGTTCATTTAAAGAACCACACTGGTGCACAGTCTCAGTCTCTGTCTCAGTCTATGGCCGGAAGCCCTTAAGGGCGATGCGTAATTGGCAGTTGCATTGCCCAGGGTATGGGAGGGTTCAGTCGGTCAAGGGTCTGTGTTTCTTTGCTCTCCAGTGACCCCCGCAGGGTTAAATGAGCACTGTGGAGTGCATTTCAAAATGCCGCGTACGAAAGGGCTTCCCCCTTCCTCCCACTCCACTTTGTGCAAGCCGAGAGAGAAAGTTCTCAGAGGCGCAGCTGAAAACTGACTCTTCAGACTGAGGTAATTCACACACACACACTGAGAGAACAAACCTACAAATTTGGGGAAAAGACGTAGGCAGGGAGACGGTTGCGGGACGGTACCTGGATAAAGAACAGTTTGGGTTTTCCCACCAGGGTAGCGCAGCGGTCTCCTCTGAAGAGGCCGGTCAGTTTCGGGAGCTCCACGGGACCATCGGTCCCATACAGCATGTTCTCTTCCTCCCCGTGGCTCAGGAGCACGCACACAAAAGAGGCCGATTGGCTGTGGTCCTCCTTCGATACTGAGCACAACGCGCAGCGTTAATGGCATCAGTTAATGGCAATACACAGTGTTGATGCTATCAATCACTTTTTCCTATTAGCCTGAGGTCCTTAAAGGTTGACTGCTGTTGGCCAAGTTTTTCATCTCAAACAGCAGCCGTGGTCTTCTTTTATTATTTTTCTTTATTGGGCAACTATAGGCAATTACATGACGTGATTAAGTTGAAGTGTGCCAGTATCTGGTGCATCGCCATGGAAACATTTTGAAAGAGAGCGTGAACTAGGAAAGTGAAGGTTGATCCCAACGTACCTTTAGTCAGCTCCTCTACTATCTTCGCTACTGTCAGGTCGTTGAAGATTTTAATGTCATAACCCAGCCCCTTGAATGTTTCCTTCGCAAGGCGTTCATCTATGTCTGTGCCATTGCGGAAGCTCAATCCTTGTGAGAAAAAAATAATAATACAGAAGAGAGATGTGACTTGTCCATGGTCAATCAGCAGAACAATTGGAATTCCAGCATATATTTATTGACACATTAGCAAATGATATAGATACTTTCGCTAATACCTCCATAATTAAAACTCTTTTCTGAAACATATACTAGAATCATATACTTGCACGTTAAAAACAGTTTTGTTTGTTTATCACATGGCAGATACACAGACCATCTACATAAATGTTACCTGTCTCTTTGTCAAATCTTTTGTTGTTGATGATGACACACTGCCCGATTCTGGCGTAGTTCATGTTGTATCTGTACCTGTCAGAATCAGACTCTCTCTTCCCCCGTGTTGGTTCCACCTGCGCCCTGGAGGAGAAAGGTGCAAAGCCGCATTAGTATCTTTAAAAACAGGAAATGAGGCAATAGAACACCACGACGGTAGCATCAGTCGGTGAAAGGTGTTCTACCATGACATGGAACACATTTCTTCCCTTCTTTAAGACAGAAGCCAGAAACACACCGTGCAAATTATCGACGGGCTTTTTATCAAATTATCGACCGTACCAAAAATACATCTACACGAAGTTGCACATTTTTTTTCAGCAAACCACTGCGTTTTACTCAGGTTTACCATGCTAGTAAAGAACGTACCATGCCACTTCAACAAAGTACCGCTACTAATAGCCTACTAACGAGCCAACCCTGCATTGTGTTAATAAGCTTAAAGGGGGAAATTATTTACACCGAATAATGACCTAGAATATTGATTCCCCTCGTTCCGAATTTGATCACTTTAATATTTCTTTTTATACAGCTGTGTGCAATGTAGCACAGTGTGTTGAACATGGGACTTTTATCTTAAAAGCATACATAGTCAATTCTGACATAATCTGGCCCCTTCGGGAAGAGGAAACATTTCAAAACCTCTATAGTCAACAGTCCATTGTGGTTGTTGAACATTATGCTCGCCTATCGCATCGATTGACACCCTATGTTCAGCGTCAAAAATTTCCAAAACTAGCCCTAGACTTCGTTAATAGTGTCACCGGAAAATGCGTTCAATTCAGTTCAAATTGCTATGACCCGAGTCGCGTTATAGCGGTACACCACAGCAAAAAGTCCGTTCATAAGGTGTAAGAGAAACGAACGTGTTAACTTACATTGACCTCCTCGATTTCACTATATAAATCCAGACACTATAATTTTTGGCAGCTACCTTGCTAGGGCGGCTATATATTACTTTCTGACTTCGTCAAGACCGATGGCAGGTAGGTACCCGTAGGTCGGTGGACTACCACTTTCTGTTTCATCTCCGAATTGAAAGTTTCAATGACTACAGTCAAATCCAGGCTGCGCAGATGTATCGCCAAGGTAGATCTCTATCTATACCGTGACGTAATTCTCCATGCCCTGCAGCCAAGAAGTGCGGAGCATTGGCTTTCGTGAACAACTCGTTGACACCGGTAACTTTCCTTTTGACTGTTCATTAGAAGGAAGAGGGGACACGAAGTTTGGCAGGTTGCGCCACATAAAATAATAACCTCTTTAGTCATTGTTTGCGCACTTATGAACCGTCTGTTTATAATCTCTCTCACGTACACACACGCAACAAGTTAACTCAACAGTTAATTGGAGGGGAAATTCCATATATAAAATTATTGTTGTAGACCCAAAATGTTTTTTAGTATTTTTTATTATTGTGCATTCCTGAATTATGAGCAATTATAAATATGTACTTAAGACAATAGTACATAAACTACATGGGTCCCCATAAACACAACAGAATAGTTAATGATGGACGTTTCTTTTTACCCATAGTGCATCCTGTTCCAAAGTTATCATAACGTAATAAAAGGGCAAATTCTAAATAACACAATCCTATTATACCACGTTGCGGTAATGTTTTTATGATACCCTCGGGATTACACCCAGCATTCATGCTAATTTAGGAAAGCTCTGAAGTGAAAGACACGTGTTAAGATTCTGGGGACCTACACAACATATGAAGCACACATGATCTGTGGGCTAAGAACTTAATGTATGCATACATGACCTTATACTTTTTAATTTCAATAAGTATTCTGCATACATTTTATTTACACTGACACCTCCACTACTTCCACGGCTTTACAAATTTTACTTGAATTAAAAATCTCTCTCCTTCCTATTTAATGACATCAAGTGTCCTGAGAGGTCGATCAGGAGAGGCTGGGCAGCACAACTGCGATTGGCCAGAGGGGTGGATCTGCCGGAGAGTTCAATGCTGATTGGTCCCAGAGATGGATCTGGCGATGAGCTCAATGCCAATTGGCACCAGAGGTGGACCTGCTAGAGAGCTCAATGCCGACTGGCCGGAGAGGTGGATCTGCTGGAAAGCTCAATGCCGATTGGCCCCAGAAAGGGATTTGCTAGAGAGCTCAATGCCGATTGGCCCGAGAGGTGGATCCACTGGAGAGCTCAATGCCGATTGGCCAGGTCCAGGGCCTTCTGCAGGCTCTCGTTGATGCTCTTCAGCTGGCGCTCGGCTCCCAGAACCCCGCGGGCCTCCAGCAGTAGAGCCGGCGCGCTGGAGGGGCCATACTGAGGGAAGGAGACACAGCGCCACACTGAGGAACAACAATGCAACTGCACCATGTCTACATCCTCACATCCTGCTGTAGGCCAGCTGGACTCTCATTCATCCAAGCTTCGAACTGAACACCTGTCCATTAAAATATAAATAAATACATAAATAATAGTTTTAAGCTGCTGTACATGTGCTTCTGTGTTTTGGATTAAATTAACTGGCTGTGGCAGAGCTCCCTCTTGCCCTCCCCCCCTCACCACTTCCTCCTGGGCGGGGTATCTCTGACAGTGAGCCCGGTATTTCCTGTGCAGGTCCTTCAGGGCAGACAGGAAGGTGGTTCCCTTCCGCAGGTCGGTCAGCCTCTCCTGCAGCCGCACCTGCTCCTTCTGCAGGTTCCTCAGCTCTGTCTCCTTCCTGGGGGTTCACAGGGGAGTTACCCAGGAAAGACCTCACCCTCACCCTCACACTCAGCTCTGTCTCCTTCCTGGGGGTTCACAGGGGAGTTACCCAGGAAAGACCTCACCCTCACACTCAGCTCTGTCTCCTTCCTGGAGTTCACAGGGGAGTTACCCAGAAAAGACCTCACCCTCACTCTCAGCTCTGTCTCCTCCCTGGGGTTCATTGCATTACATTTTATCTGGCAGACGCTTTTATCCAAAGTGACAGTAAGTACAGTAAGTGCATACCGAAGGTCATCGGAACTACAAAACACAGGTCCGACAAGGTACAATACTCATCATGTAACAGTTATTCATAGCCATGAACACATTAATTCCACTTCATTACACCACGTTCAAATCTGGCAAATCTAATTCTTCATTTATAGTTTGGATTTAAAAAAAATATATTTCCAGGGCTGTCTATCAATAACTTTTCCCACATATGTTCCCAAAACTTACGTTATCAATTCACTTTTGATCTCGAGTAGTCTGCTGCGTTTCTTGTTAATGGTGCCATTGACCTGAGTTGAAATAAAATATAAAACGGAATTATAAATTTATTTGGTTAGAATAATAAAGTCATAGAATAATAAAGTCATAGTAGGTCAAATAGAGAGCCAGTGATGAGTCTCAATAGCAAAGAAAATCTGAAATTTTTTAAAATGAGGGTTTCTTTGGATAAAGCTGTACAACCACAGGTTTAATAATTATATTTTAAACTAAAGATGGCTGTTGCAACAATTCAAAAGCCAACACAACCAAAATGTACATTTATGGGGAAATTGTCGTTTGGTTACACCTCAGTGAAATTAAAACCAAAACGTATTATCCAAAGGAATTTCAACAAAAAAATTCAAGCATGGCGAAATTTTTACCTTGACATTTTCCCTTCTCAAGCTGTTCAACTCCTTTGTGTTGGTTATCTAAAACAAGATTTGTTTCAGAAAAACAGTTACCACCCATAACAGGAAGTCCTTTATTATACCACAAAATAACCAGCTCAGATCATAAACATGGACATCGGACCACATGTACATTTAGCTTCGCTCCCAGTTAACCGCTGCTACTCACCAGTTCTGTGAGCTGATCCTCAAACATGTCTGAGACGGCATCTATAGCCTGTTCGACTGGGCCTGAGCCAACGGTCTCCCTGAACGCGAAACAAAGGGTGGTCCAAAACCGGAGAAATCAACCGTTATTCCTTAGTCCGCGGATAATGGAGATATGGCAGAAAAAGTGAGTCAACACGCCGGCTAGCTTTACCGTTAGCTCAGCGGTGTTTGTACCGCACCGAACTAATGATGTATACTCACTTGTAGTGCGACACGAAATCCAGGAAAGCGTCCAATACCACGTCGAGATCAATGGGAGTCCTGACATCTCTTTCCCGCCGTTTGTTCTTATTGGACGGGCCAGCGTCACCTGGGAAACACAACCATCACAGTCTTCTTCACGGCTCACCAGATCTGGAACCCGAGAACAATCTCCACGCCGGAGTACCTACCCGTTAAACACGTCCTCAAAAGGCAGCCCTATCCAGGCAGACCATAATATTCACAAACCAACACGTCCCCCATTCACGACTTTTGAAGGTCAGTTATTCCACGGTGATGTCATAATGATCACACCACATGACCGCTCACATGGTACCTGAGGATCCAGAGGAGGACTTCCTCTTCTGGGGCCCCGGGTTGGGCCTGCCCCCAGGCGGCTCCCTCCGCTCCCCCGCGTGCGGCCCGGATGACTTCCTGTCTGGCTGATTGTGCTGAGGACAGAGGTTCTGATTGTGCTTCTGAAGGAAAAATCTGCCCAGTGGCACTGCTACTCTGATACAGCACTCAGAGAAGAGCCAATCAGGCTCAGCTTGAGGACTGAGCTGAATGAATCGCCTCCAAAAAGGATTAAAAAAATTATTTTTGTGTGTGTGAGAAAGTGAGCACGCCCGATCTTACCCAGCTGGGGTCCTCCTCGGACAGGTCCTCAAAAGACAGGGAGGAGCGTCGCCTGCGGCGTACGGCGGCTGCTCTGGCGCTCGCTGGCTGCTCCCCCGCTGTGCTGCTCTCTCTGGGCCCGCTGCCCGAGCTCCGCGAGCGACCCATCTGAGGGCACACAGTCACTCACAGTGTTACTGACACAACATTACTCACACCGTATAACTGCATTACCAAAATTGTCATACTTCACTAAATTTCATAACCGTCCATGAAGACTACAGAGACGTCTAAACCAGTGATGTCAGACGGAGGGTTCCCAAACAGAGGGTTCCCAAAGCCCATACCTCCTGCCCAAGGGACGAGGCGGAGCCGCCGGGCTGAATCGATCGCTTCTTTTTAGGCAGTGCAGGAGCTGCCTGACCTCTGACCCCCTTGGTCCGTTTGGGAGGCGGCTCCTGTGCGGCAGAGCCTGAGGAGGCGGAGTCCTGGAGCATGACACACACACACACACACACACGACAGTGAGAGACGTCCCCATTCAGAAAAAAACCACAACTGCAGCCAACCTGAAGCACATAACCAAGGGGTCCAACCGACTGAGCCGCTTCACAGACTACCTACTGCAGCAGACACAACCAGACCGACATTACCAAGCACCAAAACACAGAGCAGCTAGCATGCAGCTTTCACCAAGCATAACCAGCTAAAGAGCTCGTTTTAACTAGCGTGCGGTTAACAGGTGGAACAGAGAGAGGTGGAGACCGTACCGAGTCATCTGCGCTCTCTTCTCCAGAGACAGGTGGAATCAGCTCGCCCGAGGAGGACGACGGTCTCCGTCTGCCAGTCGCCTCGCCCGATTCGGGCCCCTCCGAAACCCTCTGCAGAGCCCTGAGAAAGGTACAGACAGTCACGCGAGAGGACGGGTGTGTGGGGGCAGCCGCATTCGCGGTGGAGCTCTGGTTATGCAAGGAGGGGGGGGGGGGTAATGCAGTAATGCCAAACCTGCTGCTCGACTTCACCCCCAGGCTCTTTCGCCGGGCGCGTGGCTGGCCCCCCTTTGGGGCGGAGTTCGTCGTTGGCGGCGGGGCACGGGCCCTTCCCGGGGTCTGCCCCTCGTCCAATCTGCGGACCCTCCGCGGCGTTTCGGCACGGCTAGCCCCGCCCCCTTCTGCTCCCTTCTTCTCCGGCGCGACCTTTTGACCCTGGTTAGGGCTGAAGTCATCCTCCAGAGCTGTGCTGTGCAGCGGGTTACCTACGGTGGGTGTCAGGGGTTCGCTGAGAAACATCTTTACCCTTTAAGGTGCGAGATCACAACTAGAGTACCCGATTAGAATGTTCCCTAGAGAACATTCTAATGTTGACTTAGAAAAATCACTACTACTAACTGAAAGCAGTGGAGCTCTAGAACACTGAAAACACTCAAAAAAAACCTTCAAATTATAGAAATGGACTAAAGTCGAGTTTCAGTTGACGGCACTCCACAGATTAAATGCATGTGTACCCACCGACCATGTCAAATGTAAAAAGTTTACTCTACATGAAAGTGAAATTAAGGCAAATAAACTCACCAAAACTGAGAACTTCTTCATCTTCAAAGGAGCTGGCTTTCTCGATGGAGGACACGTCCAAGGGAGATATGGGCAAGACCGCCAGTCCTTTCGGCTTCCGGGGCTTCTTCGCTCCAGAATTCTAGAACAGACCAAAAATGAATCGATGGTCGGGTACAAAAAGGCTTTTGTGGTTTAAACATATGAGGAATACACCTATTTCATGCACAGTTGCGCAGGTATATCGGAGTGAAAACGAGTGACGACAAATCAACTTCATCTGCATAGCCCATCACACTATGTAACATCACATAAGCAATCATAAAGAGCAACGTTCAACGTAAACTGCCGTTAGCTACACATATGAAATAAAGTAACGTACCAAAATTTCCTTCTGAACACTGTCCAGCATCTTTCCCATTCTGCTCTTCTTCGAACTTATTCAAAACAAAAAAATAGGAAAGGGTTGATTTTAACTTGAGATTACGATGTAGAAAGCAATGATAACGTTCAGTTGCATTGATTTCCTGGTTGTTGCTAGTTTAGATTCTTTCAGTCAGCATACACTTAAAATAAACAATGTTAATTTCAATCCTCAAAAAAAAAAAAAAAAAAATCAGGTAACGTTACAGTAACTGGCTAAATCTGCTGAACTAGTACATCAAACGGAGAAACGCCCATTATTAACTAGCAAGTAGCCTAATTTGAACACAGAAATGTCGCAAGTTACCTCATTCTGTCAGATGTCAGCTGGTTGCAAACTGCGAAAAACAGGAAAGAAACGGTACATACATTCTGATGGTTAGCAAACGAGATAGCCCGGTTCACTAACATTAAACAGACTGATATTCAGCTAGTCTCTCTGGCAAACGTTAAGAGAAGCTTAAGTGTTAAGTCCGCTAGCTAAACTGCGTGTTACATTGCAATCTGTATTTCCACAACATGTTAGCTACTAGCTAAATTACCTCGCCAGAATGAAGAAACTAGATTAATTCAAACCCAATTCACCCAGGCAAACAGCGAATAGATTCATTGCGCATAGTTAGTTAACTACCTTAACAGCAATTAGGTTGTATATAGCTAGTTAGATAATTCAAACACTAATTCATACCACGTATCTTGTTTGCTGTTTATATTTTTCCCGCGAATACAATTCAGTTTGACAGGGACTGCACAATCGGTACTGTTAAAAAATCCGGGGTGATCTGGTTTAATTATTGTCTTGATATTGACATAAACGCCAAATCTCACCTATATATGTAACAGTGATACAAAACACACCAAAAAGGAAACTGTTTTCACAGTAATTTTAGGGGCAGAAAAGTTATACTGGAAAACGTAAAAAAAGAGATTTCAATATTCACCTCATGACGCGTTGGACTATTCCATTTGGAAAGACTGGAGTTGGTATTTCTGCCACCTAGTGGTCTGGATGGATGGCCAATCACTATTTTGCGATTAACGTTGGTACATTATTCTTAGATGAAATAAAAGTAAACGTGATCTGTGATTCAATCATATATACTGTTAAAATGAACCACAATGGAAGTGGTCAACGGTATATTTGTCAATGACAAAAATATGGCCATAACGTCATTATGTTGACAGCAAGATAACATGTACTACAATGGCTGGGTTCAGGGAACATCAATTAGTAAACAAAGTTTGAAGTAATTCAGTATATAAAAAATGTTGTCTGATAATGTATGTAACCACTTATCTGCAAAGGTTTTGAGAGGCAAAGACCAAAGAGCAGTGTTTATTTGATAATGCTGCTTTTAGGAAACATATGCATCTCATCTCTATAAAACGCAGAGACACGATCTTGAAAACCATAATTTCAAATGAAGACAATTTATTTCAGTCACCGTTTAATTTAAAATCTTTATTACAGTCTCATAAACGTTGCCACACTGGCTTAGCACATAGAAAACAGCTTAACATGCACCATTAGTCACCCAACATTCAGTGCAACCTTCGTTGACTGTTTACATTTTTTAACAATTATAATTTCTTTCTTCATTTCATACATGACATTTTCCCCAAAAAACTTATTTCTGCTAATTCATTCCACATAGTGTATATTTTCATAATAAATGACTTTAAAAAAAGATACAGATCTACATCTGGTTTTTGCCATAGTCCACTCACGCTGGTGCAGCTCTGATTCACTGAGATTCATTTGAAAGCAACAAACTCAGCCACTATTTCATCAAGAGCCTCACTTTTCAGAACAACTGAAGACAAAGAAAAACGGAAATTTGAACATTTAAAATAAGCCATTCCCAGCGTACATGTCAACTCACCTTGTGGTAGCACAACTGCAATTCTGTGCCACTTTAGCCTTTCCTTGAACTTACTATACCCTCTGTTCAATAGCTACAGCCGATAAGTGATGTTTCTGTATGGCTTTCAAAAGAGGCACAGGGGTACCCACCCATATCACCATGGTTACTGACCTTTGACACATAGAAAACAGGGGTCCATTCCTAACAGACACTCTACTGAGGTCTGGTAGCAAATCCTGAGACAGCAGAACAACATTACAGACAACCAGAATACGCAAGAGATTTTGTGAAAGAGTGCCATGTATCCTTTTATGTCTGTTGTTAGTGATTTTGTGTGACAAGAGTTCTGCAATATAGCGGCTTCACCAACTCTGCGTTGGCACCCTAAGTGGTTCACATTAGATTACAACATTTAATTAAATAAAACTCTGATAAGAGCCACACACCAACAAACCCACAATTCAAATTATTCAGTCTATTAAGAGTTCTATAATTAACATTAAAATAGCGAGCATTGTTGGGCTGAATGGCCTGTCCTCGTCATTATGTTATGTTATGCTAACATTCCTATTTCATCAAACATCACAGTACAAACAGTGCAGTCCTGTACAAAAAATTCCCTTTATCCGCAGAAAATTGTGGAGTTCGAACCACGAGAAACGAGATGCTTAATTGCATAATTGCATAATTTAAAACCCGCTCTTGACATTACATAGTATTCATGAATTTGAAAAATTATTACTGAAACTTTGTACACACTTCTAATTGAAAACCACAGAAGAGTTGTCGTCGTAAAAAGAAGTACAATTCACCATTTCTCTCACTGTATGGTTCCTTTCACTTCTTCCAAAAGAAAAAAAAATAAAACCCCAAATAAATAACAGGATGATGCTAAATTCCTTCTGCGTTTTGGAATAAGACTGTGCTTGTACAGACAGGAGCCTGCAGAATTGTACGGCTACATTAACGCGTATGGGTGAGTGAAACAGCAGCTCTAGCTGAGCTGAGAGGTACGGTCATGATGAGGTAAGGTATCTACTGACACACCTGGGCTCATGTGGCAGCGATCCCCCCCCCCATTTGATCCTCTCCACCTGTTTGTTCCTACGGTAACAGTTTAGACTGAGTGTGAACTTCATCTCCACCTCGCTACATTCGGTATTAAAGGCATGGCGTTGTCCGATTATCTGGCTTTTTTTTTTTTTTTTTTCCTCTCCCTGAAGTTCAGCGCGCGGGCTGATTTTTCTTCTCGGTCGCCACGGCTACGCGTTGATCCTGGCGTACAGCTCGTCGATCTGCGGCCGGAAGTAGTTCCGCAGGTCGGCCCTCTTGGCCTTCATGGTCGGCGTCAGCAGCCCGTTCTGCACGGAGAACATCTCGGGGTGAAGAGCGATGTCCTTCACCTGCGGGGGGACGGGGGAGTGAGGCTCAGCGACGGCTCGTTTCAGATACAAAATCATAAAAACTATGGTCACTCAAACACAATCACACACACTGTAAATAGGCCAACTGACAAGTGCCCGGATCGAGACACTACTGAAAGGCTCAGAAATAATATTCACCCGGAGAAAAGTCAATAAATAAAATACAATACTAATAATAATATCCCCTTTGAGTCTGTGTGTGTGACACACTACTGACAGCCTGTACCATGTGGTTAAAGCTACAGGTGCACTACTATATGAATGAACACCTCACCTGCTCAAAAGACTTCAGGCCTGCATCTTTGCCCAGTTTCAAGATGTCCGCCAAGATGGCCTTCTTCAGTTCCTGCGCGGACAAAAAGTTTGTAGTTACGTACTAAACGTACTAATATCACTGCAAACGGTCCGGTCCTTGTTCGGAAGACCTCCTGACTGCTCCACAACATGCACCACAAAAGCCAATCAACAGACGTGTACAGGGGGCTACAAGTCCCTACTGATCAGAGAATCAACATAAAAAGACAGAACTCCAGAATTCCCTTTCTATACCTGGTTTTTACACAGCTCTTCATAGGAGCCCTCTAGTCCTTTCTTCTTGGCCCATCCAGGGCAGAAGTCAGGATCGGGGACGATGATAGCCACCAGACATGCCTGTAGGGTGAGAGAAGCAAAACTGAATCAGACATCACTTCTCCAGTATTACTACAGAAATCTGCTGATTCAGTCTCACAACAATTTTCTATGGCTGTTTCTTTGAAAGAATTCCTCACCGAGACTCAGATAATTACTGATGCCTTTACTACCCATGAAATGTACTCGAGAAATATATCCGTTGGGATGTTTTTTAACCTGTTTCCTCATACACACATACACTCTGTTCACTTCTGTTTATTTCCTGTGCCGATACCCCACAGTTAACTCGTAGCTCCAGAACGAACACCACACACACAGGCTGACCTGCAGACTGTCGCCGTGGACGAAGGCCTGAGCCACAGGGTCGCTGCGGATGTAGATGTTCTCGATCTTCTCCGGCGCGATGTACTCTCCCTGAGCCAGCTTGAATATGTGCTTCTTCCTGTCCACTATTTTCAGAGTGCCGTTCTGCGGATTTACACACAATCAGAGAAAGAATGCGTTACCACAAAGCAATATCATTTAAAAACCCCCTGAAGAGTAGGCCATTTGCAATTTTTTTTTAAAACTCCACTACTTTCAGTTACCAGTAGTTACTGTGAGATCAGCATTAGAATGTTTAGTTAAGAACATTCTAATCACATATCTGTGATGTCACACCATAAAGGGTTAGAACAGGAAAACAGCATATGTTAATGGCGAGGGAAGCAGAGAGGGCAGGCTCACCTCTAGCCACTTGCCGATGTCCCCGGTGTGGACCCACCCGTCCTTGTCGATGGTCTCCTCGGTTTTCTCTGGGTCCTTCAAGTAGCCCTGGAACACGTTTGGTCCTTTCACACACACCTGAAAGGCGGGCAGAGCCGTTATTTTACTCAGTTTTATTGTCAGGGACAATGCACCAATTTATAACACGTTTCATGAATCCCACCATATTTATCAATGGCTACTTTCCATCTGAAGGCCTGTTGCACATTACAGTCCACAAATGTGTCCCACAATGGCAAAAGAAAACAGAAAAAGAGTACATACCCATGCAACAAGAGGCTGTAGTTTGCAATAAAGAAAAACAACTTAAGCAGTGAAAATGCGGGTGTTCTGAAATGCATCCATGAACGTGTGCTGAATAATTAATACCACTTAAATAAAGTATTTCCCAGGTGTATCTGCCAGGTGAAGCTCTACCCAAATGCAGGGACAGTACCGCACCTCTCCCTCTCCGTTGATTGCGTAGTAGTTCATCTCGGCCACGTCCACCAGCTTCACGGAATTGCAGGGCAGCGGAGCTCCCACGTGACCTGAGAGAGAAGAGCGGGGTCATTCTACGGGACGGGCGCACGTTCCAAAAACCCCGCCCTCTTCGCTTTCTACGCCTCGTTTCGCCTACGCTGCACAGCAGTGTGTGTGAAAACACTCAAATTCCTAAAACCTTGTCCGTAACAAAAATCCTGCCTCAAAATGACATGTCTTTAGCTCATGTGGCTAAATATAGAAAACATGACAAACATGTCCCACAAAATTGGGACACTGAGGTAGCAGATAACAAAAAACAGTATTAAAAAAAAACAACTTCCTGACTGACAACTGATGTCACAGATGCAATAATCACTGGAGTCTATCTCTCTGAAGCCACCTGTTAGCCACCGCCAAAAGCAGCCGCTCAAGAAATATGGTGGCAATCCACCAGTCCCAAATCCTGAGCGGTTTTAATCATCTGTGGATGACAGGTGACCCTGTTCCTCTGACAGAAGGTCAGTTAGGCGGATTTCTTTTGTTTTTTTAGGAAACACACCGGGCGCTGGCTTGTGTTTACCTGCAGTCCAGTCCCCGGGCATGGATAAGGTGCAGCCAGCAGTGCATTCCGTCTGTCCGTACCCCTCGTAAAACTACCGGAAAACAGACATACGGACAGTGGTCAGCGTCTACAGAAACAGGGCCAGGTGTTAGGGGATGAACCCCAACAAGGGGAAAACACAATGACCTTGGTGGGGACTGAAATAGAAGAAATAAACCAAGTCTGACGCATACAAGTACATGGAGAATTCTCCCCTGAAAGACAGGACAGTTGCAATGCAGGCATTCTGTTAATCATTACCCACTCCCTTTATTGGACTGATAATAGGAATCCTTATCTGAGATTACCTTGACCTCCACAATGAAGCTGATTTGACATTTCAAACAACTGCACGCTCAGTGGAGACCTAATGCCTGTTTTATTTACCCAGAAATGCGTTTTGAAATCATTTGAAACCACTAGAACGAAAAAAAGAGGGGATTTCATGCGGCAACAACAGGAAAGAAAGCACCTGTAGGCTCATTCAGGAGAGCACACCTCCTCCTTATTAGACGTCGGAAACAATGGTGACTTGGTAACAGCCAATTAACCCATCAAACGATACCATGATTCCCACAGCATTGCATTACCAGAAAGAACATCCAGTCCTTCTAAAGAACAACAACTTCACGCAAAACAACGCCATCTGAGAGGACGCCGTGTGACCCCGCTGCCAGATGATTGTGGGAATTCTCTGCTCGCCGCGCTCACCTGGCACCCCAGGGCCGCGCGGAGAAACGTCAGCACAGCCGGGGACACGGGGGCCGCCCCGGTCACCATCAGGCGCACGCGGCCTCCCAGACTGGCCTGCAGGGGGCGAGAGAGAGAGAGAGAGAGACGGCGCCAATCCGTCAGGAACATTTTCAACAACCAAGAGGAAATCAATACACGCATCTCGGGTCCATCCACATATTTAGCTGTGGCGTTCTGTTCAAGGCGATGAAGCCCATTTGATTTGACTATGGCAACCTGTAGCTCTAGCCTGCAGCAGGCTTGGGTGAGAGCAGTGGACACAGCAGTGCAAAAGAACAGCAGGTACAGAAGAGCTCATTAACCCTCTGAGGTGTGATGTCACAAATATGCAATTAGAATGTTCTTATCTGAGCATTCTGATGCTGATGTCACAATCACTACTAGTGACTGAAAGCAGTGGAGTTCTAGAACACTGACTTCTCACATTAAACGTTCCAGAAAACCTGCTCTTCAAAGGGCTGAAGAAACGCTGCAGTAGCTATGGAGAACAGCGCATTAGCGCTACAGTGCAGCAGATACCTGAACTTTCTTAAAGATGAGCTTGTCCCACAGGCTGTCCCTCCTCACGATGCCGCTCCTCATCTCCGCCTCTTTCCTCCTGGAGGCGAACTGCAGCACCCACCGCTTCAGGGGGGTGTTGGCCTGCCCGAAAATCTGGGGACAACGGCAACCGTTATGCGCCGCGGCGGGGGAAGTGGAGGACAGAGGCGTCAAATCCCCAGCATGCATCGCGGCGCGTGACCCGCGGGCGACGGGACGCGGACGCCGGCGGGCGACGCGCTCACCTTGTCGAACATGCGGTTGAGCAGGCGTGGGACCACGGGGAAGATGGTGGGCTGCAGCTCCTTCAGGTCGTCCATCAGCAGGCGGATGTCTCCCTGGAAGAAGCCGATTCGGGCTCCGTGGCACAAGATGATCGCCTGAGGGCAAAGTTCACCGGTTACGTCGCCGCCCCCTCACCACGCCAACGCCACGCTCACACGCACAGCTCCGCTCTGTCCTCTTCTGACAGCGCGCACCGTAACTTCCGATAAAACACAAGATCTTTAGCCAAGGCCGCTGACTGAACTGACCAAAGCACCAAGGAGAAACACAGAACACGCAGACTGACGAACACTGAGGATACCAGTTTAGCTCTGGGACACAACCAAGCGTCCTCCAGTCAGTGACCACGGACGCCGCTGCCTTCCGTAGTGCAAGTGGCGGTCCGATATTGCCTGACACTGGCAGCAGTACAGGAAGTGACATTTCCATGGAGTGTGTGAGGCAGGTGGCTGACGTGACGTCACACACACAAAAGCACACATACCTGCACCATCCTCTCAAACATATGGGCGAGGGGCAGGTAGGAAATGTGCGTGTCGCTGCTGTAAATGGAGGAAAAGCCCTGGAAGATAGAGACAAGGTCACACACAGAGGGGGGGGGGGGGGCCTCAGCCACAGGCCCGGGGAGCCTACCTCCACCACTCGCTCAAACATGTGCGCCAGAGGCAAGAAGGAGATGAGCACGTCCTCTACGCAGGGAAGCCGCAACTCCTACGCACAGAGAAAAGAGGAGGGGGGGATGGAGGGAGCGGAGAGAGAGAGAGAGAGAAAGAGCGACAGCGGAGGAGGAGCGAGAGAGAGAGAGAGGGAGGGAGAGCGGGATCAGTGAAGGAGTGCGGTGGCATGGAACACAGAGGAGATTCACAAGCGAAGCGAAGGTTGCATGAAAGAATGCAGCAAGCGGGCGGCATCTTCCACTCAACACACGCACACACACACATACGTGCATGTTTACAGGGCTGGGCCGTACACCACAACGACAATCACCGAATGCAATAACGGTCATCGCCAACGTGTGGTGCATTATATCTCTTTTCCTCTTTCTGTTTTCAATTACACCTGATGCCGTCATAAACAACCAAACTAATGAGGCCGTGTGAAATGCTTCCAGAATAAAACAATTTATCTATTGGGTGTTGATAATACAGCCAATCAGCAGCAAGGTCATAAAGCTTCCATGTGACCATGTGATGTGTTTTAATCGATCACATGGACGCTGCAAGCCCTGGCTGCTGACTGGCTGTGTTATGGTCACCCTAAATAGATAACAGTGATTACGTTTTTTCCAGAAGAATTTCACCGTGCCTCTGAAGTGTGGTTGTTTATGAGCGCATCAGGGATGATTAAAGAAAAAAAGGAAAGATAAATACGCCACATGGTGGCAAAGGCTGTTACTGCATTCGATAATTACCGCTGTGGTATATCGCACAGCCCTACATATTTACAGACACATTACAGAAATATACACAGAAATACACACAGGACCAGCCTTTAAACATTATACCATTACCATTCGGCATTCATAAGTGAAACTCAGATGGATGTAAGTGCAACAGAACTGTATTTGGCTGTAACGGCTGGAAAGATTAAAAATGTTGGGAAAAGCCATTTACGAATTCTACCAGCTTCTACCACGCGCCCTGCGTCGAGCACGTCCCCCCGTTCTCATCGCACCGTTTACCTCCGTTATCTTAATGAACGCTGAGCTGTTGGAGACGATGTTCCTGTGCGTGAGCATGGCGCCCTTAGGGTTACCTGAGAGACAAGAGAAGAAGAACAGAGGAACAACACCTTCCAGAATCCAGAATCCGGGCCGGGCTTTAGGCAAGCCGCGCGGCGAAAAAGCCACCTTTTCTCCAGGTGCAAAGTGTCCCGTTACGGAAAGGTAGGGATTCAGGGACCACGCTGCACAGGTGTGCCATCCCACGCACGCACGCAAGCGCCTGAGGCTGACATATCGAGTATCCTCGCCGTGATCTCTCTACCTGTGGTGCCGCTCGTGAAGCAGATGACAGCCAGGTCTTCGGGCTTGGGCGTCTACAGGGAAACACACAGGCATGAGAGCAGGGAACTCCCCCCCCCACACAAACACACACTCGCCACCTTTTGCCCTCAACACACTACGTTCAATACTATAACCCTCTACACGCTGGACTCAACACCATAACCCTCTACACACTGCACCCAACACCTTTACCCTTTACACTCAACACACTGCACTCAACACCATAACCCTCACCACACTAACCCACACTCAACACGATAACCTCTACACACTAACCCACACTAAACACCACAACCCTCTCCACACTAACCAACATTCCACATCATAACCTTCACCACACTAACCCACACTCAACACCATAACCATCACCACACTAACCCACACTCAACACCAAAGCCAGCAGACTGAACACACTCACCACTGGAGTTCTGAGGTTGGCCTTGCCGACGTCCTGGAAAAGAGTGCGGATACGAAGAATGAGAAATGCTCTTATGTGGAGAACCACAGAGGCTGTGGTTCGGTTAACCGTAAAACTCTCTTCCAAAGAAAAGTCTGGATGCTGCCCTTCGGTTAACGTTAAAAACACGGCTGTGTTCACCTCTGCTGCTTTCAGACTGATGATCTCGATGCCGTACTCCTTGCCTCTGGCCACCAGGGCGGCGTTGAAGTCCTCCATCAGGATGATGGTCCTGACGGTGTGCTCCCTGTCCGCCATGCTGTCCAGGATGAGCCGGGCCTTGTCCGGGACGTCACACACCACCGTGGAGATGGCGGCTGCAAGGCACGGACCCACAGACCCACAGACAGGCAGACAGACAGACAGACGGATGGACGGACGGACGGACAGACAGGCAGAGGGGACCAAGTAAGGCACAGACATGGACCACTCATCTACTGTACGTTCATATAATGGTACATTATAAGCTGATACAACAGGGGGATTTTGGCTCCAGTGTCATTTACAAGAGAGGGAAGTGTAGTTAACAGGATAAACATCACCCATTATGGACTCAATGAAGTAATGACGCAAACCAGCCAAAATACTCACCCCACATGAACCCAGGAGAGGCTATTTTGAGTGATATTTGTATATGGTTCCATGTTTTTGAATACACAGTCAAAACAGAAATGGGAAGTGCAACTGGAGGGCTGTTACTTCACCTCACTTCTGTTCTGACACAGGTTAATGCGGTAGCAGCCGCTCGCCCACCTTTGTCGATGATGTAGCCGATGGCCTCGACGCCCAGCGTGTCATAGAGGGGCACGGACACGAGGGAGTACGTGTAGCAGGCCAGCTCAGCGATGGTCCACTGCGGGGGATAGCAGGTCACGTGACACAGTCAGATCACCACTGCTCCCCTGAACGCTGAGTCGGTTTTCTAAAGTCGTAACCCCTGATCCTTTTTTTGGGCTCAATTTTAACGGCCAAGCTAACAGTGCGCTTTCTCAGAACTTCCCAAGCATTCTGGGCATTCCTGGCTGAAAAAAAACATGTAATAAAAGAACCTTCCAACAGTAATTATGACATTAATATGCAAATACAGTTTCTTAAAGCAAGGCAAATAATTAGACTTTATACCATTTCACTTTTGCCATTTTCTGTTTTAAGGTTAGCTAGCTTGCTAACGCTACCTGCCACCACTGACTGAGTCGTCAGAGCGAATGTAACATCAGCTAGTGAAGGTGTGCGGCACTGAAATCTGCGTTGCGATTGGGTCCGGTAGGGTACCGGTCATACTGGAGCCGGTCCCACAGTGGTACCGGGTTTCTGTACCCAACCCTCTTCTTACCTCTGGTCTGTTTTGTGAAAAGATGCCGATGAACTTGTCGCCGGCGTGACTGTGGCCCCTGTGCAGTAAAGCTGAGCCCAGGAACTCGGCCCGGTCCGCCACCTACAGGGCAGGAGCCAGGCAGACCGTCAGACATTAGCCTGGCACACCGGGCACAACACTGACCTCTCACCCAGTGCATTGGGCCTGCCTTAACCAGGGCCGCCCAACCCTGTTCCCGGAGATCTACCGTCCTGTTGGGTTTCAGTCTGACCCTAATAAAGCACTCCTCATTCAACAGCCAGAGGATCTCGTTCAGCTGATAAGTAGTAGAATGAGGTGTGCTTTGTGAGGGACGAAATGAAAACCTACAGGACGGTAGATCTCCAGGAACAGGGCTGGGCAGCCCTGCTCTAACCTCTCTGTTCAGACACAACTTCCCACATCCTCCACAGGAGCTCAGCTATACCACACACATAGTAACAGCCTCGCCATCTGGAAAAGGGTCTAGTTTCAGACGGCTGCTTCTTTTAATGCGAGGTCAATGCGCTGGCTCAGAAGTCTGAAGATCCTACATGTAATTACACACACACACACACACACAAACACACACACTCTTATCCCCCTGGCAGATGTAGAAAGCTGTGAGCGGGAGAAGAGAGCTCAAACTGACTCTCTGTGACTCATCACCTCCTGATAGGTCAGCCAGACGTACGGCCCGCTCGGTTTCCTGGATCCCAGGCAAGGCCCGTTATCTGAAAATCGAAAATACAGGAAAACGCTGCGATCAGTTTTACAACTTTTATACATCATTTTTAAAAAATCCATGTAATGTTTTTTTTTCTCTCTTCTGTTTAAAGTGTTAATTAAGTCATAAGCTTTACTACTTTCAAATTTCCTTTCGTGTCACTTCCTAACATGAGCTGGAGGTCAACTGGAGGCTTTTCCATTCTACAGATATACACTTCAGGTGTGAAATACCACGTCCGATATAAAATAAACATGGATTCCACACGACCGGTACGAAACCATCCTGCAGTGGGCCGAATGAGCTCTCTGCTGCTTTCAGGATATGTAAGAAAATAACGAAATAAAAGCTTCTCGTTTTAAGAAGCACACTCACCGGACACGCGCAAGCCCCGGCGGAAGATCTCGTACAAGGTGGTGGCGTCGCTGTAGATGTTCGTAAGGTGCTCGTCGCCTTCCAACAGCACTGACCTGCGCGCAAATTCCCCGCCCTGAGGGAACGGTGGGAGACAGGACAGGTGAGCTCTATGGTAAACTGACACAGAAACTCACCAAAAAGTGCCCAGAGAGGACAACGTCCTTCACTGGGGCGATACAGGCATAAGAAATTGTACCCATAGCTATGGGTTTAATAATTCATTTTAAACTTTTTTTTTTACATTTTGGAAATTTGATCCTCAAATTTATTTCAGAGAGTGTACAGGGACACCAAACCAAAGTCCCTGCATGGGGTCTGACAGACAGCGACAGCGGTTCACACAAAAAGCAGAGCTTGTTTGGGAGCATTTAACACAGAGTCTCTCTTTAAATGATAAGCCCTAGAAGCCGGCTCCACAGTTCTGTTTCCTGGCCTGAGCCAAAGTCGTCTCTCTCTCTCTCTCTCTCTCTCTCGCTCTCTCTCTCCACTCGTTTTCTGATATGACATTCAACGTGGCAAAAAGTTTCCGGAAAAGAATTACGAGAGCGAAAGAAAGTAGGGCTTAGAATTTCGCTTTATTTGTGTTGTGCTGCAATAGGCGTTACAAAACCGGGATAAAAGGTGAAGAAACCCCCACTGCTTACGTAGAGTGGACCTGCACAAAAGAAATATTTGTGCTTCCTTTGTTCTGCTGACATTGCTGTGGAGAGCAGCCAAATGGGTGACCCCAGGAGCTAATACACAGAGCTAACGCACAGCATCGCAGGGGAGCCACAGTCAGAGCTACGCTAGCTAGTGTAGCAGAGGAGCCACAGACAGAGCTACGCTAGCTAGCATAGCAGAGGAGCCACAGTCAGAGCTACGCTAGCTAGCATAGCAGAGGAGCCACAGTCAGAGCTACGCTAGCTAGCATAGCAGAGGAGCCACAGTCAGAGCTACGCTAGCTAGCGCAGCAGGTGCTGCAGGCCAGGCAGGTGACCAGAACTGGCTGAACCTGAAATGCAGAATAAATAGGACGGCAAGGTGAAGCTAATGCCTGAAGTGCGCTCTCCAGTCACAGGACTGCACTCCACACCAGCGCTGTGGCGGGGCGACGATGGCTGCGGCTGGTTTCAGTCCAAGGCCGAGCGAAAAAGGGCACAAAAGCAGTTCAAAAGTTTTTTAAACATAAAAGAATAAAAGAAAAACTTCGGACTCTGCTCACAGGCCTAACAGTCCTCCAGTGCATCACACATACACACACACACAAACACACACACACACACACACACAAACACGCACACACACACACACACACAAACAGACTCCAGGAGTATAAATAGCAGACCATAAGCAGCGATCCAGGCTCGACATCCGAAGCGGACCCCCCACCCTGACCCCCCGTCCCGCTCCCTCACCTGGATCTCCACGGACTGCATGCTCAGGTCGCATCGCGGCTTCAGGGCCTTGGGCCGGCACAGGTACCAGTAGGTGCAGAGGGCGGCGACGGTGCCCATGCCCGCCAGCGCGTTGGCCGACAGGCTGCGGAGGTAATCCCGCACGTCCGCCAGCTCGGGGACGCGCAGCTGTCTCAGGAGCTCCTGCGCCTGCATCGCGGGCCGTCGGTTCGGTATCTGCACAGAGAGGAGGGGGGGGGCGGGGGGGGGGCGTTACGGTGAGCACCACGTCTTCAGAGGGCCCGCTAGAATGCTACACGCTGCTCCAAAAAAAAAGGTCTTCCGGTAACGATGTGTCTCGGAAGCGGTGCGTTATCCGAGCTGACACCCACCAAGGCGGCACTGAGCAAACGTTAGTGCGCAATAACAGACAGAAGACTTCTGTTACTGAAGAAGACTTTCAAACAAACAAGCTTTTATAACGGAAATAATTCTGGTCGTCGCTCTCACTGTGCATTATTTTCCATTAAACAAAGGTCAGCGATTAAACTTTGATGCACACGACACTACAGATACCAATAAAAATTTTTTTTAAAAACATACACCTGATCAGAAAGGTGTGCTGACATTTTTTTGCTCTCAGAAACGGGAGCACATTCCACACAGACCCAGATCTGTAACGTCAGTCCACTTTCCACTGCGATCAGGAAAAACCACATATCACATTCTGCTCCTGAAAGGGCCATGTTCATTCAGTAAGAGTTTAAGCCTACACTGTAATTTACCCTACTGTGCTCCTCCCCATGGCGCCACTCCAACATCTCCCACCGTGTAATGCTGATAGTCTGATACACCTGTTCCTGCACCTCGCGTCAAACCCAAATTACTGGCTGATGAAAATCCTTCTCGGGGAGCACAACGGATTCACACGCAACCACCAGAGAACTACCACCACAAGTCTGAGGAAGACTTTAACTACCTTCACTAGTGTGCTATCGGGCAGAGGCACTAAGCTGTGGTGTGGGAGCCAGTGGTTGGTCAAGAGAGGGGTTTGGGCAGGCTGCGAGATGCTTTACGTGTGTGTGTGTGTGTGTGTGTGTGTGTGTGTGCGTGTTCAACATCTTAACCATATCTTAGACATTTAACACAGAGCAGTCAAATTCAGCACCGCAGAAGTAACCACATGTCCTATACTGGTCACCACGACAACACTTCTTCTATAATATGTCAAACATGTCCCATTTTAATGTAGTAAAGTAGTAAAAGACATTCTCTCATTTGGAGGCTGCTGGCCTAGAAAAGGTGTGAAAGTCCTGCTGGAAAGAAGATGCCACTGGCTGGAATTTTATGTATGTGTGTAGGTATGTATGTGTGTATGTTTGTACTGTGTCCTTAGGCAGCGCAGGTGCTGTACCTGGATTGGAATCCAAATGGCTGCCCTGACCTGTCATGACTGCATTTTTGACACAAGAGAACTACGCATTATTCTAGAGAGCTGGCGTCTATCAACCAACCCGGCTAGCCGCACTTGTAGTTCTGGACAAGGTGTCCGCAAACAGTGAGGCGCGCATCAGGTGAACTGACCTGAGCTCTGGCAGGACAGGCTGCCCTGCCATGTAACCCTCACCTTTACAGCTACCGGAAAAGCTGTTTATTAAGTCCTACGCTGTAAAGAACTTCCAGTCTCCATGGCTCAAGCAGGTTACCGAACAAGCATGAATAACAATAATAATCATGTCTACTGAGTGTAATAATCTCTTTCACACCTTGGCCTGTACACTCACAACATGCACAGAATACATCCTCGTATTTTTGTAAGTGGCAATGCTGGTGCTTGTGATTTCAATATGATGCCTTTCGACAGTTACCGGATTGTCAATTTATAGCATATACTTCATTTCCTACTACTGTTTGGTTGTAATTCCCGGCGTAGATCATGTGCACGCTCAGAACAGGTTGGTTCCTCAGCTCGTAAATGCTGGTCACTAAAAAAGAATTACACTCGGACCCTGCTGGATACACAAGTCAAAGGTGACGTGTGGAAATTCCACAGTCTTGTAAAAGTTTCGTAAAAGATCCACACAGGTCACCTTCGTCCAGCATTTCATAATGTTGATTTTTCAAAATCGCTTTACCAAATCACCCAGTTAAGTAAGCATGTTACCGACAGAACGACAAAAAAAAAAGATCAGACTCCATTCTGAGCAGGAGGAGGCTTCTCTCGGCTTGTCAGAAACAGATCTGGACGCTTATTGGTACGTGGACTTTGAAAGGGACGGAGTGTTCACATCATTGACACATAGCCTAATCAAAGTACGTTTCGGTGCATATTATCTATTTGCAGCTCGTGGTTAATTATTCCAGCACTAAGCACATCAACACCTGTTAGTAGACTACCTTTGTACAACCTCGTCTTCTACAAGATCACAAAACAATGGTTAATAATTGCAAGGACGTGTTATGAGTCCCGTCTATTTTTGTTTCGTTTTTTTTTTTTTTTTGGTATAGAAGGTTGAATCATATTTTTACAAAACAGTAAAACCATAAAGAAATATGATGGGCACGTGATGTTGTCCTTGTCGGAAAAATACACGAAAATAGAACAAGACTCTAGCTTATAGCCTATCATCTGGATAAACCTAAGAAACAAGGCTACATTAAAACTACAGGACCCTAAAGGAAAGAGCTATAAGGTAGGCCCACTCCTTTCCATTAAGGGGCTTCACAAACTGTAATCACAGAGCCAGAAGATCTCTCACACAATTTCCCATGTTCAGTCGAGGACTGAAACCTCCGAGCAAACAAGCTGAGCTTTTCCTTTAAGAATCATTTACCACTCAAAAACTCTCCTCTCCTTACGGGAGTAGTCTAACCAAGTCCCGCTGTAGTGAAGACGCCACTAGACCACGGTAGCACTCTAATGTCAAGCTGGCCTTGGCCACACCTCCAGCCTGCCTCTCACTGTCCCAGAGTGCCTTGCAGGGGTTCTCACAAATCAAAAGCCCAAAAATATAAATAGCTTTACCTCACAACCTCACAAGAGAAGTCAGGCTGCCGGGCTGCTGCACACCAACTCTGCAGACTGAACACTGTTCAGCTAGACCGGGGGGTGGATCCAGCGTGTCTATAAAAGTCTGAGGACCACTGCAACTTGACTTTCCAGTTAGATGACAGGTAAAACAGCAGTGATAAAGTTAAGGTTGACGTACAACCCCTGTAAGATTGGACTGGAGGGGCACCACAGTGTGAACAGCTATATTAAACACAATGCGGTACAAACGTATAGACCAAGGAATGGGGGGAGAGGTGGTGGGGTTGCTATCCAGCTGTCGTCTCTGACACACAGACACGTTTATGGAGCAGGCGCTGTCAGTTGCTTGGCCAGGAGCCAGAAGCACAGACCCGCAGACACTGCAAGCTCACTCTGCGCTGTGCTTTTACACTACAGAGCACACTGCACTGACGTAGCCATTTTACACGGCAAGCAACCCCCCCCCCCAGCTACTCTCCCGTGCTCTGCTGGGATAGAAAAACCTTCAGAGGAGTAACTTACAACTCTGGTCCAAAGTTTTCAGGCAGAATTCCCTGAGAACCTGACTGAAGTCTGCTAGTAAACAAGCTTTATGTATAGCACACAATATCTGCAGACTGACGTCCATCAACCTGCAGATTATCCACACAAGCGTCTGCAGGCGTCCGTTCCTGATATCTGGGCCAATGTTAAAGGCAGTGATGTGCTGGCCCGCTCTCTCTGTCCCCACACTTCCCATAATGCCTCAGTGCTGGCCCGCGTGTGGCTGTGCTGACCCTTGTCCGGGTTGCCCAATTACGCGGTCCTCCCCCCATGATCAGCTGAGGTCTTAGAAAGGACACGCCAATCACAGGGCCAGCTTTCATGCCCCCCCGTCGGCTTCCAGGTGAAAGGTAACTCGACCACCCCCGCCGTCACCACCCCCTCTCCCTCCCCCTCCCCCTCCCCCTCCCTCGCAACCACTTAAGCTACCAGAAATACAAGCCAATGGTGAGAGGGAACACAGGAGGCCGGCTCGAACCCATGTCAGGGCAGCTAGGCAGACCGGGTCGAAGAGGGGGGCGGGGGGCGCCACAGTGTGAACAGCTATATTAAACACAATGCGGTACAAACCTACAGACCAAGGAATGGGGGGAGAGGTGGTGGGGTTGCTATCCAGCTGTCGTCTCTGACACACAGACATGTTTATGGAGCAGGTGCTGTCAGTTGCTTGGCCAGGAGCCAGAAGCACAGACCCGCAGACACTGCAAGCTCACTCTGCGCTGTGCTTTTACACTACAGAGCACACTGCACTGACGTAGCCATTTTACATGGCAGGCACCCCCCCCCCCAGCCCACCCCAGCTACTCTCCCGTGCTCTGCTGGGATAGAAAAACCTTCAGAGGAGTAACTTACACCTCTTCACTCTTATTTAGCCTACATTTTCTTACTCATAATCGAAAGGTATAAAATGGGAAATGTCCATTTTGTGAGCCAGCGGGCGCAACAGCACAGGAAGCAGCTCATGAATACAGCAGAAATGCATGATGGGAACACCCACGCTGTGGGCCTGGAGTGCACTGCACTGCTCCATTATGTAGCTGGCAGCAGCGTTGCATAATGGCGTTACACCAGAAAGATGGCTACCAGCACAAAACTAGCGAAAATAATACATTTTACATGCATAATAATAAATGGTGAATGAATGAATGCGTTTACCTTTGATGGGAGGTACCTGGGACAGGACTCAGAATGGGGGTTCTTAGGCTTGCCCTCTATCCAGCTCTAGCATAACGTCCTGGATCAGCCAGCGAGTTTCCACATACAGCCTTTGTCAGGGTGTTTAGGTATTTAGCAGAACAGTACTGCTTCACACTCTGAGTATAAGAGCTAAAGGATTGTACTAGAAACTTCAGAACGGGTAAATTCCATGCGCGCATGCACACGCGCACACACACACAGACACTAACACACTCACAGGCAAACACACACACACACACACACACAAACACACACACGTGGAATGGAACATTTGCACGTGATAACTGGCCCGTGACATACTGCTATGTCGTTGCTCCTCTCACACTGGTTCTGGTGAGTTCTGCTTATAAAGGAGGCGAGATTCATTAGCCTCGATCATGCAGCAGCCCATCTACAGCCTCTGGAGAATTTCAACACCGTGCTTCTGTCACTCAGTTCACTTCAAACAGCCTTTCAGATGTATCACCATCGTAGGTGATAACAGCTGTCTGTTGTTGTACATGATCATTAGAGGGGAGAGGCACTAAATCTGACCTTTCGCCTACAGAGAGACGATCATTACGTAAAATCGATAACCCACAGCTTATTACATGCATCCTGCAGACCGTATGCATGCGCTTCTCAAGCCAATAACACCTTCAAAGATGCCTCTTTTCAACACTGCGGGTCGTCTGCAACACAGTTTCTTTGGGTCATTTTGGTTTGGATCCTTTGGAAAAAATCCGAAAATTAACCTAAATGATGATAAGACTCCACTGGAATCTAACCACACGACATGACTCTAGTACTGATCGGTACAGGAAGTCCAGCTGAAAGCGCACAGGCCAGTGACATCACAGTGCGTGCTACCGTTGCTACTGCTACGTCACCGTTGTGAGAATAGAGATCTGGGAAGCGTAGCTTCCCACTGACTGGCCAGCAATTTCAAGGCTCTTGAGCTGACCTTGAGGGGTGACAGGGGAAAAAAACCAGGTGACCGGTGCAAAGGGCATAGACAGAATGATCACATGACCCTACTGCAGCCGCCTGTAAACTAGAGGAAAGGTCACCTCTGCTCCAGGGTGATTCACAGAATTCAGCCACTCACACTGAATCTTACTCTATTTTCCACAGTGAGTATGAATGTCCAATTAGCTCAAATGGGCAAATGTTAGAGCTGGCTCAAGATGACTCAAGAGCAGGTTTTGTGGAAATTTTTTTCTTCAACATTCTAAGTCAGCGTTCTAGAACTCCACTGCCTTCGGTTGTCAACAGTGACCGTTACATCAGGATAAGAACACTGTGATCGCACATTTGTGACCTCACGCCTCAAAGGGCTAATTGCCCTGTGCTGTTGAGCCGCTATCCGGTGTGCCGGATCAGCTGAGCAGCTATGCCCCCGCAGAACACAGAGGAGTGAGTCAGCTGTAAACACACAGCCCCCGGGGGGCCTGCCCTGCAGTAACCCAAACATGGGAGTTGGCCGTCGGCTGTTGCTAAGGGGGCGGGGCCTCCTGCCGCACGATGGGTTCGCCCGTGTCACCGTGCCCCTCTCTCCCCTCACCCTCACCCCCCCCTCCCCCCCCCCACAGGTCACGGAGTGAGCTGGCCCACGTCCGAGTCGGTTGAGACTACTGCTGGTTCACCTACACGTGCCGGACACAACAACGGAAAAAAGGCCTCTCGACAGCTATCTAGCGTTTTTACTGGGACAGTTCTCCTGCCCCTTCTCCTGGCACTTGAGGTCAGATTTACAAACGGTTATTGCATGGGCAACAGGCAGCTATGTCTGGCAAAAGCGATATTTCCGCTGATTTCACTGGTCACAATAGTGGTTAGCGTACGAGAGATGCTAAAGCTAACGCTGCAAAAAAGCTCACTGTAAATCTAGCAGGGCTAGACGTGAGCTTCCCTAAATGATGTGTTCGTAGCGCGACGATGTTCCTCACTCTGTGTCACCCGCCTGCCCAGAGAAGACCATGCCTACTGTGAAAGACACTATGGAAAAAAAATGCCGGTCATTTTAACAAACCATGTCCTCCTGGCCTACTGCCAGTATGAAGAGCGATAAATACCTCATTAAGGACCTGTTTTGGAGGGGTACCTCTCCTTTATGTGTGATGTCAGCTAATGGAGTTCACACATCTCATTGACCGCTAGCTGCTAGTGGCGTTTCTGTCTCATTTCCCCTTTTCCCATGTGCATGAAATGCAAAAGTCAAGGCTGAGCCGCAGACAGGCATCTTACTCAGCGAGTTCGCCCCAGAGTTGACGAAACTGGGGAAGTGCCCGCGAGCTACCCTGTTCCAGCGTACATTACATTACATGACAGGCATTTTGCAGACGCTCTTACCCAGAGCGACTTGCACAACTTTTTATCGGACAGAATAAATGGACGCAACAGGACACCTGCAACAGTCTCACCAGTGGTTTAAAGATCATTTTGAAGCCACAGGTCGACTTGGCTAATCAAGTAGTAATATTCAAACACTAACTGGAATATCTAGTCCAGTTCGAAATACAAATTAATTTGTCAAAATGACAAAGGTCACTACAACTGGCCATTAGGTTCCTAAAAGACATTACATTACAAGCATTTAGCAGACACTTATCGAGAGCAACTTACACAACTTTTTACATAGCGTTTACATTGCATCAATTTATACTGCTGGATATATACTGAAGCAATGCAGGTTAAGTACCTTGCTGAAAGGTGCAATGGCGGTGTCCTACCTGGGAATTGAGCCTGCATCCCTACTCAATGCTGCAGCATCCTTTCAGTAAAAACACTGCGGTCAATTTCACAAGTCAAAGAAAACATACTCACGTTCACCTAGTTCTGTGTGCAAGGCAAACTTACGTTTTCATGGAACTGAATGTCATGAGCTTGGCTATTTAATGGCTTCCAAATGTCTTCTGCTTTGGCTTAAGGAAGAATTTTAAATTAGTTCTCTTTTTTTTTTTTAGCAGAAGGGCACAGTTATAGCAGTAAAACGCCACTCCCAGCCTATGGTTGAGCCAGAAGGTTTCCAGAATTTTTTGTACTTTTGCACAGGGAGACTGTGTTAGGAGGAATACCATTGCCAGGTGATAACAGGGTGGTGCGGCCGAACACCAATGAGAACAAGCCACCTTTTCCCTGAAGAGCAACTGTGCCCCATGTGGGCTGCACTAATCGAGGTAGAGAAAACCCCAGAGGATTTCTCTAGCAACGCTGTGTCAATGATGCATTTCCCTCAACTCTTGCAATAAAGAACAATTTGCCATTCACTGCACAAAGTTCTGTTTTAAGAAGAAGAAGAAGAAGAAGAAGAGATAAACAGGAGGACCAGAGACTAATCTCAAACCTTTTATCTTTGATTACCAACACTTCATTACCCATTCCAAACGTGCACCCATTCACAATGTACACTGGCACGCGCGTAAAAAAACAGACCGGCGTAGAGCCAGATATTTATGAATAGCCTACGGCTGATATGGTTCACGGAATGAACAAGCAAGCAAGCAAGCATGCAAGCAGCAACGGAGATAGACACGAAGCACACACCACTGGGTCGAAGGTCTAATGCAGTTTTCAGACCACTCTGGCCTCGTCTACTCCAATAAGAATAAGTTCTATTATGCATTAATCGCATTCATACTCCTGTAAAACTGAGACGATGTAGCCCACCGATTTATTATTATGCATGTAAAATGTATTATTTTCGTGATGAATATCTGTACTAGTATTGCATTGAAAAAATATATACAATTAAACGCCAGACGGACACTTGCATAGACGTAGGCCTATGTTCTTTACCGAGGATCAGAAAACACGTGAGCGCGCATGAACAACATTTACAAAACTGAATTTGAACAATATTAAAATTTACAAAAGTTGAATCTCTACAATATTAAAAGTCATTGCAGGAAGTGATAGCAACAATAGATAACGGTCGATATAGCTAGAAAGCAAGATTTCGCTGGTAGGTGAAGACACAACGCCGTCCTTACTGTAATAACTTTGAATATACAGCAACATCACACTCGAATTGTTCTCTTCTAGGAAAGAGACGACTGTCTCACATAGACCCAAAAGAGACACCTTCCCCACAGTTAAACAGATCAGATAATCTGAGATAGCTAAATAGCTACATTTAATCACATAACAACAGATGATGTATTCTTATGAAGAAAGCAAATTTGTAAACAAACAGGTCATTTGTAATATATGAATATTTCATTAACGAACTGTTAGAAAACATTAATGAATGTTAATTAAGAGATAATTAATGAAACGGTAATACGGCTTAGCTTTCAACAATAAGGGCGAAATAGTACGTTAGGGCTAATAGTATTAGAACGAAGTTGGCGAGTTCATTCACTCGGTCTCATTGGTTATGTAGAAATCTCAATCGCAAACATTCAATTGCACTAAAATCCAAAAGACAACCATATAGTTTACGGAATATATGTATTGAAACATGCATTATAAATAAGCATTTGCGAGTTGGTAACGTTGGTGCTCGTGTATTACCCACCTGTTCAAGAACACTGCAGCTCCGAAAGACCATGCGGTTCTCAGGGGGACAACAGGGTCTTTTCTGTTGGTGTGCCGGTGTCTTATCCAATCGTAAACGCTGTAAAATGTGTTTTAACTTGTAATCCTGTAACGAGACTTACCATTGGTTTAAATTTGTTCTCATTTACATTGGCGAACATGTGTGACCTTTATACATACATTTTGGACATGTATTGTGCACATAGTTCTAACACTGCGATCGTAAGGTGATACACATATATTATGTGTGCGACCCATTCAATATGGTTATATGTGAATAACTATAACACGTTTTTGTCATGACAATAGATATTATATAAATTGATTTCCATACATTGAGCTAAAACCACACGTGATAAGGGGTTGTCGTGTTCTGAAGGTCACCCTGAGTACTGTTCCTCGACAAGTATACAAGAGAAATAGACACGCGTGAACACACACACATGCACTCACACACACGCACACTCAATATCACTGTTGTAAGTGGACACATGTTTATGATCTTCTATATGTTTTCTAATTAATGTGCGTCCTCTGATATTTGTAGGTGGAAAACCCTACATTAGCCTATAGCTGAATCACTAAAAGTTAGAAGAGTACATGAAATAAAATCGTGAATTTTAGTGTTGTAAGACGTATTCACGCAAAACTAATTTTATATAATTATAAATTATTTTGAGATTCGTGATTATGTGTGTGGTATGATATAATCTGAGAAGAAGCGATGCAACTGAAGACGACACACAATGAAAACCGATTGAGATGGAAAAATACAGCCTAATTGTTGATTCAGGTTTTTCAACTTTTTAAACGTATGTATGTTTAAAAACATGTTTTCCTAATGTCTGTGCTATCATTTTGAAGTATAAATAATTACAGTAAAAATATTTTGAATGACAGCCCATCCACAGTGTTTTGTAACACTAAATATGCATAAATATATTAAATAAATACATAAAATTAGCACTAAATATTGTTCATGATTTTATAGATGTTTGTTGGTTAATTTGACTGTACTATGCACTACGTACATATTTTTGTTGTGTAAGTTTAGAAATATTACCTCTAGCCCAAAGCAAAGACAAGGTAGCTGGACAAATGATGCTTTTGGGATTGAAGAAATCAATGCCTAAACTATTGCCATTTCATTTTGAACATTAGCTTACATTTTTAAAATATTCCAAAAAAGCATTATTACACAATATATTTATTTTTTCTCTAGTTATATATCCTCTCCAGAAATATTATCTCCAGAAATATATACAATAATATCATTTCCTTTTCATCAGTACTTAATAATTCATTACATAATCTAGGCATGGCGATATAGCCACAGCGAAATGATATTCTAAAGCCTATTGTGTTCATATATCAAATGACTGAGTTTTTGCCTTGTAGCTATTTTCGCTATTACTACCATTGTGTCACAATGTTGTTTAGGAGTTAGCACTCCTGACTGAACCCAAATGCAGTTTCAATATATTTCTATGAATCAGATTGCCAAACCTTTTTTTCCCTATCTTTACAGATCACACAAAATGGTATTCAATTCACTGTGTTCTGCCAAAGGAGATTTATATGCTGGTAGGTTACTTATTACGTATGAATTAGGTCATGAGCGATTTAAGTTCAGTTGTGACACAGCCTCCATTGTTTATATTTAAATGCACTGCAGTGTACATTTAAATGTATACAGTAAAAAGTCCAGTGTTAATTGAACCATGACAAAGTATCTATGTGTCCAATAGTAGTTGAGTTTAACACTGAACATATTAGTGTGTATGCCTGTGATATTGGTTGATGTGTCTATATGGTTCTTGATTCATGTTTCAGCTCAAAGGATAAAGACTTAACTTGCCTGTAATGCGCAGAAAGTAATTTCTGCATCAGAGCCAACAGCATATTATATCTGGTACAATTTACTTATTGTCTGTTTCAAACTATAGATCCTGTGATGCGTAACCTGTTATACTTCTCAAGTTATGGTCTCATATATTCAGGACGCTGCTGAACTATGAAAATATCACTATCTAGTGGTCGGATTTGTAGTGACAATGTTTATACAGTCTATGATTCAGAGCCGTTGCTGAACTATGACAATATTACCATCTAGTGGTCGGACCATTTTTACTTTACTGTTTACTGTCTATGGGTCGGACTTGTAGTGTTTCACTTGTCATCTTGTCATATGGTACAACATACTGTATGATAAAAATATTATCCATGTCTAGGACTACAATCCAAAATCAATGGAAAAAATAATATCAAGTTCAGTACATTCTAGTTGTCTATTAGCTTTGTGATTCACTAAACAATCACATCTGCTGTCATGGAATGATGTGGCATTGTGAAAACTTGCACTCGGTGGAAAATGAATTCCCTGCATTTCATGCAGAATTATTATTATTATTTTTTTGATAATGTTGCCTGTCAGCATTTCATAAACTGATCGTAATGTAAATAGTGCAATGTTTTGCCAGTGTAGTTCAAGCATGTACCAGGGGCGGAAGGCTAGAAGTCCATTCTGTGAAAAATACACGCCCAGAGGACACGGATGGTGAGGGAGCAGCGTTGCTGCCCTTGGTTACACCATAACACAGCCATTTTAGGCAAACTTCAGCCATAACTGACATTCAGCCAGTGAGTGACGTGATGGAAATGACATAACGGAAAGGCTAAACAGTATGAGGAATATCTTTCCAACATTACCTCGAACAGAAGTTCTTCAGGCGGCACTAGTCTGACCTATTTGCAGGGGCGTGTCTAAAGGGGTGGCACGGGGTGGCACCGCTCCCCCCTGAAATATGATTGGCCCCCTCTGGTGCCCCACCAATGCCATTGGGCTAGAGTACTGTCAATTTGACAATGCCCAACGCCATTGGATCAGAGCGCTGTCAATCGCTGCCTGATTCATGTAATACCACCTGTATTAGGGCACAGGGAACTGCACAAGAGCCTGAAAATTGTGCCCAATGTTTTCTAAGCCAATTTTCAACGCTGTATTTATTTATGATAGAATTTTCTGATGCCCCCCCCCCCCCCCCAGATGGTTCTTGGTCCCCCCTGTGCCACCTCATTAAAAAAATTCTGGAATCGCCCCTACCTATTTGTATGTGCCCTTGATGTTATTTGTGTATACTGTATATGTATATGTGGCCCCAAGATCTAGGACAGGGATACTCAAATTTTAGCCCTTGAGGCGAGTAATACTGCTGTTTGCATTCTTCCACTGTAACCAGGGACTGATTTAGACCTGGGGCAAGTGATTGGAATCTCTGACCAAGCCGTGACATCAATCAATCAACAAACAATCAGGTAGAAGAAAAAAAAAAAAAAAAGAAAATAAAACAACAATACTCCTTTTTGTGAGGGTCAGAATTTGAGTATATGTGGTGTATAGTTTCTTCGATTGATAGTAGAATACTTCACAATTTCCCCTCACCAGCTGCTTTTCCATAAAATGCCATAAACACGGGAATCCAAGAGTTTAAGTTTGTATTCTGTTCCTACCATAACTGCCTCTGCTTTTTCCTGTTTTACTTTTCTTCTGGTATTTGCAACAGCTCACAAGTTTATGAGCTGCATACCTAGCAAGATAACTCACTATTGGCTGTAAGAAGTGGCAGTAGCATGGCTTTCCTGAAAAAACATCAATAAAATGTTATGTTATATTGTAAAAAGTTGTGTAAGTCGCTCTGGATAAGAGCGTCTGCTAAATGCCTGTAATGAACTGACAAGGCCACCGTTGGCTCATGGTCTGTTTCTGGTATTCTCACACTTGGTCCCATTAATCCAGTATTCTATGAACCCATCTCATGTTAGAACATTGCTACTCGTCGTGCCCCAGTAAACGTCATCCAGCCACACCCCAGTCGGTTATACAGTAAGGATCTGGAATATTTTCTCCGGTTGGTAGTGTGAGTTTATGAAGATAATTTGCCCGATATGCTGCTTTGCGTGGTCAAACAGCTGTCTTTCCAACATTCTGTTGCCAAAATCTGAATGCAAGGGGGTCTATTAATCAGTCTTAAGCATACTTTAATAGCCATGAAAGTATCTGCTAGCTAGACAAATTGTGGTTTGGGTGATCAGGGAAAAGGATGTTGTTGATGAAAATGTATATATAACAAGCATATGTATATAAATAAGGAGTAATGTTGGTGCACTGTCCACACATGACCTAAGTCAGTCATATTAGTGTTGCTAAGAGAGCCTTCTTTCACAGTTCTGATGCTGTAATTATTTCCATAATTGTTATGAGCCCAGCACAAAGGGAGACATCCTGGGGGCAATAACAGGTCTTTCCAGCTATGTGTGGACTCAGGAGCCTAGTTCACATCCCATGACTAGAGTACCCCCCCCCCCCCTCCTCTCTCTCTATCTCTCTCTATCTCACAGAGTGAAAGAGTGCCCAGTAAAGGACTGACACAGCAAGGAGGAGATGGGCAGAATGACAGCTTTGCAGATTAAATGGTAATTCTGTTTCTTCAAGAGCAGAGGAGGAGAAGTCCCAGGCATACAGTACACCATTAGAGAGGGAGGGAGAGCCCACCACAGTGTATAGGAGTTGTGCTCTCTACACTGGTAATCAGCTAGTAACTGGTAACGTGGTGCTGGCGAGGGTGTCCCTGCTTCACGGTGGAGCTGTAGGATTCAGGATACATCTACTGAAATGGGAGGGCAGAGTCCATAGAGAAGCTCAGGTGAGTAAAGAATGAGTAAAGAGAGCTTTTTTTATGAGTAAATTGAGAGCAAGGACAGCTTTTTCTTTTGTCTTCTGGAGCTTCAACACAGAACAGGAACAGTCTATGAGGCTGTTCCTTTATTTGAACAGGAACTTGATACAGGAACTGGTGTGTTACCATTGCATAGTGGGCAAAAAACAGTCACAGATGAACCAAAGTGGATTGAATAGCACGAGGCTGGATGCTACTGTTGTAAATATTGAGCTGGTATATTGTTTATAGAGACTGTTGAAAAACCAAGCTTCTGCACGGCTTCAAAGTAAGTTTAACAAAATAAAAATTACAAGTATGATATGTGTGTGTGCCTACAAGTAGGAGTGTTCCAGTTACATGCAAATTTTATAGCTTTCAAGTCATATTCAACATGTGCAAATGTCTCTGAACTTTCAGGTTCTCTGTGTGTGTGTCTGTATGTGAGAGTGCATGTGTGTGTGTGTGTGTAGGTGTGTGTGTGTGTAGAAGGATAATAATGTGTACTGCTGGGGCATTTACACTTTATTTTTCCCTTAAGGCAAAGCTGACCAACCTTAGTCCTGGAAGCCACAACGTTCGCTGGTTTAGTTTTTTCACCTTAAAATCAACAACCAAGTCAAGAAGTCAGGTGAGACTAGTGAATAGTGGAAACGGTTGCTGTAAATCGATACATTACATGGTCAGTGACAACAAAAACTAGTGCAATTCTTAGGAACCAGGGTTTTGAAATAATGAAATTATTTGTTTTGAACAATGCAAATAATAACAATGCTTACTTTCAAGTAAGTTGAAAGTTTAAGGAAATGTATTTTTAAATAATAATAATAAGGTTTTTGGTCCGCACACTTGTGTCTTGTGTGTGGTAAAGGTCTTTTTTAATTGCCGTTTTGTTACAGAGATGAGTCTGGACAGCGATCTCATGTCGGAGGTGCAGTTTGAATGCTCCATATGCCTGGACGTCTTCTCCAACCCGGTGTCCCTCCCGTGCGGCCACAGCTTCTGCCAGGCCTGCATAGGGGGGTACTGGGACAGCACCGACCTCTGCCTGTGTCCCCTCTGCAAGGAGTCTTTCCAGGAAAGGCCGAAGCTTCGAATCAACCGGAGCCTTTCCGAATTCGCCGAGTTTTTCAAGAAGAAGAAGAAGAAGGGCGGGGCGAGCGGGCCCGAGCAGCCGTGCGCCAAGCCGGGGCAGGTGGCCTGCGACGTCTGCACGGGTCCCAGGCTCCGGGCCGCGCGCTCCTGCCTGGTGTGCCTGGCGTCGTACTGCGAGGGGCACCTGGCGGCTCACAGCGCCCGCTTCTCCAAGCACCTGCTGGTGGACCCCCTGCCCAACCTGGAGGACCGGATGTGCCCCAAGCACCAGAGGCCCCTGGACCTGTTCTGCAAGAGCGAGCGGACGTGCGTCTGCGTGCAGTGCGCCAAGCCCGACCACAGGGGGCACACTGTCGTCTCCGTGGAGGACGCGGTCCAAGAGTTTAAGGTGAGCCGCCTAGCACCTTTGTGGAAAATGTTGTTTTTCCGTACCGCACTGTGCTGCACACAGGTATTAGTACAATAGGTCAGTAGGACGGAGTGTAGCACAGTGGGTAAGGAACTGGGCTTATAACCAAAAGGTCGCAGGTTCGATTCCCAGGTAAGGACACTGCCGTTGTACCCTTGAGCAAGGTACTTAACCTGCATTGCTTCAGTATATATCCAGCTGTATAAATGGATACAATGTAAGATGCTATGTAAAAAAAAAAAAAGTTGTGTAAGTCGCTCTGGATAAGAGCGTCTGCTAAATGCCTGTAATGTAATGTCAGTCAGTTTATAGCTCTCTTAAAAATGACTTCTTATTTTACAAATTTACATGTCTGGTCCAGAGAAACAAATTCCAAATCACTATGTGAGGTATTCAAATATAATTGCTGAATCACCATGTTAAGGTGCCTAAAGGCAGTAACCAAATCATTGTGTGAGATACTGTAGGCAGAGACAATCCCAGAATCATCTGAATGGGAACTATTCTGGAGTGATGACATTCCCTGGTTTGTCCATAGACTCTGCTGAGGAAATCTGTGACAGAGGTGCATCATATGATCCATGAGAGAGTGAGGAAAGTGGAGGAGATTGGGCAGTCTGTTGAGCTCAGTAAAGTGAGTACTAACTCAAGTCTTAAAATGCAATGACTTAGTTTTGTCAACTTTAAGTCACCAGTTAATAAACTGCATCAGGCATTGACATCACAAGGCTTTACTTATTCAGCAACATGCAATAAACACACCTGTATGTATAAGTAAAGAAAACATTTTGCGTTACTTTCAGCACAGACTGTGTTTTTAGAAAAGTGACTTTGTAAAACATGCACAAATTGTATATTTGTAAAACAAACGTAGGGTGTTTGACACTAAAATGCGTTGACCCTAACAAAAAAGTGGTAGCATAAAGAGTGTGGTGAGTGCAGTGGGTCCTAACACACCCTTTTTTTGAGGGTGCAGTTTTTTGAGACTGATGAGAGTTCCCTGACCGCCAGGCGAGTGTGGAGAGAGAGGCCGCCGCCGGCGCGCAGGTCATCGGCGAGCTGATGAGCTCCGTCGCCGCCGTCCGGTCGCGGCTGACCGAGGCGATCGAGGAGCAGCAGAGGGCCGCGTGCAGACGCGCCGAGGGCCTCGTCGGCGATCTGAATCGCGAAATCTGCGACCTGAAGAGCAGGAACGCTGACCTGGATCAGCTCCTACACACCAAGGACTGCATCCACTTCCTGCAGGCGAGCATGCGCTGCTACTAAGAGCACTGCACAGGCAGGCTGCAGTGCGTTCGCACACGCTAACGGCTAGCCTCTTTTCCCGTTGTAGGGTTTCTCGTCGCTGAGCGCCCTGCCACACATGAAGGACTGGTCAGACATCGCTGTCCACGCTGATCTGTGTGTGGACACCACAAGGACAGCCATGTCACAAATTGAGAAAACGCTTAAAAAATTACTGCAGAACTTGTCTGAAAGTGGTAAGTACTGTGTGATATTCAACATTCAATATTCCGTTCAGATATATATTCTCATGCAAAATGATGCTGTCATAAACACTGAATTTGTTAACCTTCTCTCAAGTGCTAAACTTGAATACATCCTTTTGATTTTATGATATGATTTTGTGTACGTTTGTTTCACATCTTCCTATCTTGGTTTCCTGCCTTACAGAGCTGAGAAAAGTACAGCAGAGCGCAGGTAAGTATCTAGTAGGCCACGCCTACTCTTCCACACCTGTCCTTACTCTGACATCGGCATCGTTTTGATGGCTTGCTGTTCTACTCGCTCCGCAGTTGACGTCACTCTGGATCCGAAAACGGCGAACCGCTGGCTGATTGTGTCCGAGGACGGGAAGCAGGTGAGAGAGGGGGACGGGGAACAGGACGTCCCAGACGGCCCGGAGAGGTTCAGCGACTGCGCCTGCGTGCTGGGGAAAGAAGGCTTCTCCTCCGGGAGGCGCTACTGGGAGGTGCAGGTGGGGGACAAGACGGACTGGGACCTGGGCGTGGCGAGCCAGTCCGCCAACAGGAAGGGGGACATCGAGGTGAGCCCGGAGGAAGGCTACTGGACCATGTGCCTCAGAGACGGGACGGAGTACAGCGCCTGCGCCAACCGCTCCTTCACCCTGGCCCCGCCGGCGAGGCTGCGGACCGTGGGCGTGTATGTGGACTACGAGGCGGGCCAGATCTCCTTCTACAACGTGGACGCCAGGTCCCACGTGTACACTTTCCACGGGACCTTCAGCGGAACGCTCTACCCCTTTCTCAGCCCCTATCTGAGTGACAGGGCACGCAACTCCACCCCGCTGGTCATCTCCCCGATTGGGATTGAGATCGGTACCGCTGACTGATAAGAGTGTGGCATGGAGGGGGGCATGGAAATGAAGTGGTGGAGCATGTTTTAAGAAGTTTTGGTATGAAAATGGCATATACCAAACAATTTTGAGGGCTCCGTGTTCGAGAACTTAAGTCTGAATTTACATTGCTTTGCAATGGTTCTACTGCATTCATTGGAAATATATATATACCATAGCTACTTCCATATTAATATAATAAAATGGGATAAAACAAAGACTCATTATAAAGATATTATAAATGTGTTATAACTGCTAGGGTGTTTGGGTTAATGCATATGTATTTTAGGGCATTCTGTTTTGGACCGCAAAAATGTCAAAGGAGAGAATGGAAATTTATGCGTTGTACCTGCTACAGATGATTTATTGTGGCTGGTGGCCCTTGCGGCAAAGGTAATTGCGCTTGCTTTTCAACGTCTGGGAAAAGCAGGTTTTAACTTAAACCTTCCAGCACCTGTTACTGTTGCTATAGTTCTACATGTTATTTCAATTGTTTCCGACTGCTGCACAAGATATTTATATAATTAATAAACCCACCTTAAAAAAATAACAAAAAACTGACTTCTTATGCTTTTTTCAGACTTTTGTGATTTTAAAACAACTTTACTCTGATTGAGAAAATGAGAGGGTTGGTACCCAGGCAGGTCATGGAGAGGGCTTCAAATTTGGAGATAATATATCACTAATGCTGATAGGTTAGCAACAACAGAAAACATGGCACCTGTGTCCTCAAAGAGAAAACCAGGCCTTCCCTAAAAACCCTTCAAAGAGGAAACAGTTTCATGCATCCGATAATGTTCAGAGCTGATAGCGTGTCTCAGCGGCGATACTGGCAGGCGAGAAATGCCAGCTCTCCCACTCACACAGCTACTGCACTGTTCTTTCAGCACACAACAGAGTTTTGTAACAAGAAGCTTTATTGGCAAACATAGCAATGCACGAGCCACAATATCAAATATATATGTATATATAAATATTTTAATCTTTAAATAAATGTAAATCTCTCAATGTTCTGACGTAAATAAGATCCAAAGTATATAGTCCATGAGACAGCAACATTGACAGGTTTCACTGGCTTATTGATGCAACAAAAAATGCAGCAATTACTTCAGCAGCACGTTGGAACACCTGCCACTCAGCTTAATAAGTTCAGCTTTCAATGCCTAAGCAATTTCTTAAAGACACTGTTCAATCCACATTACAGAAGCACCGTATTGACCTCACAATATACATGGCTTCAGGAGGGTCCCTGATTCTGGGCCTGGAATGCTGTAGTCACGCCCTCTCACTGTCCTCTGTAGAGGGCGAATAGTTACTCTCATTCTGTAAAGGGCGCGGTCAGTGGGTCGCAGGGGGCAATGAGGCTCTACAGACCCTACCACCCTCCAGGATGAGGACTGAGGAACAGCTGCAGTTTGAATGTACCCCAAAACTGTACACGAGTCAGCACATGGATCTTGCCTCATACACACACACACACACACACACACACACAAGCGTGCACACACACACAGACAAGCACGCACGCGCACGTGCACAAACGCACGCACGCACGCACACAAGCGTGCACATACACACCCTCAAGGCCAGGCAGTCCTGCTGGTCTTGGAAACGGCAGTGGACACGCTGGATGCTGGTCTTGCTCTGTGCACACTGGAGGCACTGGAAAGCCTGCTGCTCTTACCTGTGAAACGCAAAGAGACACAGCCTAACATTTGTTTACATGTAGATTTTTTCCCCCTTGTTTTTCTGCTAAAAAACCAGAGGGTCTTCTCCATGGGTTAATTTTGGAAAACCCAAGTCAGAATCCTTTCACACACAGAGGAGATGATCTGATACAGCTTCGAAAGTGCGCCCAGTGCATTGTGGGTAGAGGGGAACGTACCTGCTGAGCTCCTGCTGGAGGGGGAGCGCTCGGATTTGGAAGGGGAAGCAGCTCCCAGGTACCTGGTCTGGCGCTGGTAGTCGGACAGCTGCTCGGACCTCTTCATGCCAGGGGTGGCCTTGGCCGTCTCCAGCCTCTTCAGGAAAGCCTGGAAGAAACCGCTTGTGTCATAAAAAACGCAGCCCGGTTGTACGGTTTATTTCACAATATGAACGCAGTAACAGACACGTGGACCACAATCGCATGGCTTTTCCACATTAAGGCTTTCTCTATGGCGCTATGCAAACGCGCGAGCGAAAGATTAGAAACGTCCAGGCCCTTTGTTTTATTTTGCATTTACTGCCTCACATGGCTGCCACAGGTGTTCTACACTTATCATGCTCAATGGCAGGTTTATTTAAACAGATATATCGGTTCTGGGGTTAGGGACTGCCACAGGCAGCTTGCAAACTAACAGGCTGAATGTGTTATATTACTCAGTAGGGGGTGTGTCTGACAGGGTTGGCAGAGCAACAAGGGCGCCCCCTGCTGGCTTCCGAACTCATCGCAATACCGCAACATTTGGGAACTACAAGTATTTTTAAAAGGGTAGGGTACATCAAAATGACTGAATTCCATATTAATTTAAATCACGTGAAAAACATATTTGTCAATATTAGCATATTTAAAAAAAAAATTTTGTTAAAAAACTCGGGTCCGGTCTATGACTGGCGGCTGGACGGCCTCACCATGTTCTCGCGCTCGATGCGCTGCTGCTCGCGCTGCCTGTTGAGGGCGCTGTGGCACGGCCGCACCGGCGGGCTGCCGGGCTTCTTCGTGGCGCCGCTCTTGGGCCGGGGGCTGCGGCGGGTGAGCTCCCGCAGGAGCCGCTGGTTCTCCCGGTCGATGCGCACCACGTCGTCGTTGCTGAACGAGTAGTTCTTACGCGGCCTCCTTCCGGAACTCTCTATCACCAGCTCACTCTCCAGCCGCTTGTTCACTTTCATAAAAGCTTCAGGGGAGGACAGAATGCGGGTCAGTGCGACTGGGATTGTACCACATGCACACTTACAGTACAGCAGTGATAAAATAGCCTTTTATGTGTCTCCACACAGCATATGGATATTGTGAATATACAAAGAAAAGGAATGCAGTGAAAAATGCAGGATCCATATCTTATGCAGAATGTGCAATGCACAAATGATTTTATAACAGCGAGTCACACACACTTCTGCTTCTAAAAGTACAATGCTGCTCACTTAAATGTAAAGCCATCAGCTACAAGCATTGTCACTTTCCAGTAACATTGTACCAAAAAAACACTGCTGCATAGCTGGGTGGAGATCAGGGATGGGTAATTAGGGAATGCCACAGTGGAAAGTGAGAGCCTGTTATGTCATACTTGTTGTTATGTAACCATTAGGCCTATTTTAACAGGAAGGAATTCCAGTTAGAAGATCAAATCATTGACAGTGAACCCCAAAACCTACAGTTCTTCCTGTGATCTGAGTACTAACTGAGAAGCTTTTCACACAGGTTATGGCTTCTTACCCAATGTAAAACTGATGGAAGGACTCAGTTTAAAGTTCACTCTCCAAAAAATTAACTTACCTGTCATGAGATAGGATGTTGTAGGGCTTCCAAGTAGACATGAAATCAAAGGTATTTAGTAACGTGAGGGAGTGTACAGTTGTGTCACAGACAGCGACCTACAACGTCATAATTAAAAACTCGCAGTCCCGATCGCTCATTCTATTGCCTCACACGACTCGTGGCCCGCGCCCCGCCTCTCTTTTCTCACCTTCTGAGATAGAGCCCACGTCATCTGCGGCAAGTCCGCCGAGAACATTCTGCTGCCTGACGATCACTCGCTCCCTCTCGCCGTCCTTTCTCAGTGCGAGCTCAAAGGACTGGACGGGGCTTATGTCCGGGGTGGACAGCGGGGTCACATCCGTCACCGTGTCCTCCGATTCCTCCGGAGGGAGCCTGAGCTTTTCTCTGCGCGCGAGCGCGCCCAGTTTGGCTCGGTACGGAGGGGAGCACGCAGGGATCCGCTGGGGAGATGCCTCGGAAGCGGAGCTGTCCTCTGTGCTGCTATATGAACTGTCCGATTTAGACGAGGAAACGGGGCTGTGTTTTCCGCTCCTAAACTTCCCGCTGGACTTCTTCGATAGGCAGTGGGTTGCAGCTTTACTCTTGGTTGGTTTCTGATCCGACTCCTCTTCGGTGTCTTCTTCGCTCCTTTTGTAACCGTCTTCGTCGTCATCCTCATGGTTGTCCTTCCCGTTCTCCTCAGCCGAAAGGCCGGTGGGGATTTTGGCGGTGATCTGAAAATGGGTGCTGGGATTCTTGTCCAGCTCGCCGTCTGCTTCAGATTTCTCTTCAAAAGAAAGGAGTGAAGAGGCGCTTGATGGTCGGCTACGGTTCTCGTCCACGGAGCCGTTACCCTTGTCTTCTTTCGGCAGAGGGGAGTTTCCCTCTCCTGACACTGCAGGCTCCATCTGCTCGTGGCCTTCGGAGTTCCCACCACTGACAGCCGTGCTATCTCCCCTGTCTTCTTTTCCGTGTTCCTCACAATCACTGTCAAAGAAAGAATGATCTACTTCTCCTTCAAGCTCCTTAGGGCTATACATCTCCGCCAGACTATTTTTCCACCCCGAGAAAGCTGCAAAGCGAAATGACAATTGTCAAGTTAAAATTTCAAAACACCTTTTTGCTAAAATATTATTATTAATAAAAATAATAATCATAATAAAATTATTTAGCTAGTGATAGACATGCTGACGTTAAATATCGTAACTATCTAACGTTATCTAACCACCTAAGGACACTATGGTGGCAATGGATAAACATTTGTTGGCTAATATTAAAACATCTTAGGCTGAGAGCCTTAGCCAGCAACGCCTACGCACTAATCAGAGAATATGTAAGAACACAGCACGCAACCACGGGGGACGTCACGAAAACACCAAGGGCTTTATGTAATACAGCTAACGTTTGCTGGCTAACGTTAGATACAAAAAGGAATGGGCGTCAGTTTAAAGGAAATCCAATAAACTTGAGTTAACCACCTAGCTAACCTAAGCAAATAATTGAACCTCCAGATTGATAAAGTTGGGCAATTAGTCAAACGTCACTAAGGTTTAATGTCGCTAAACACAGCCTGTGTTTGATCAGATCAAATCAAATCAAAACTACAGCTCCGCATGGACAACGACGCACTGTTTCAGTTTATCACGCGTACAGGTTAGGATTAGACTTAAATTTGCTCCTACTTGTAGTAGCGGTACGATCACCACACCTCGGTTTCTCAACGAATTGCCTGCATATTGTTGGCTAGCTAATCCATTTAGCTAGCATAGCTCGTATTATCCCGTTAGTCTCGGTTCAGTACCGTTAGCTAGGTAGTTGCAACCGTAGCTACTGTATCGTTTGCTATTTTGTAGCGTGACGATGGTTTGACTACTGTTAACACCTAGTAAAACACCAAACACCCACACATTTAGCACTAAAGTTACGTTGCCTTTCATGCTTCAGACACAAGGTAGTGTAAAACTAACATTACGTTGCACAAGACAACCTTATTAGACTAGCGACATCTAATAAGACCATCTGTGAATCTTACCAGGCAGGCGTTCACCAGTGTCTAAGCCGAATACCCTGCCAGACAGCTGACCTTAGCACGTTAACTTCAAGCTAACTACGGATTCAGACATTTGACTTTTACTTTTAGTGATACTGAAACAGCACACGAATGTGCACAAATTGTTATCTATACAAATATTTAGATCAGACAGATAGGTATTCAAGTTACCAAAGACAAGCCTACTACTTAGCTTAATAAAAATATATGCGGAAAAACTACTGTAACTAGGCAACGTCACTTCCGGACACCCACGCGACCAGCTACAAAATACCACTCGCAGACTTTCCAGCAGATGGGGGTATAACCATATTAATCATAGCCTTGGTTATTTGTTTTTTATTTTCGTTTCGGTGGAGTTATATTTTTTATATTTTTCCAAGCATTTTCTTCTAACCAACGATTGCATCCTATTCTATCTAGTTTCTATTCCTGTATTTTCAGTAACGAATTCTCATTTTATATTTAATTGGATGCCTGCTATAGCGGTGATTACTATTGTATTCACGTTCATTTTTGGTTCGCTCGAAATACTATGCTCATCGTCCGTCAATTTTCACTCCTAACCGGCACACATCACGCCAATGCATCATTACATTAGTTCCTTCTGAATGTTAGAATCGATTTTAAGGTAAAGTTACTTAAATCATTGATCAAGTACAAAATGTATAGCTGACCTTTTTGTAAGACACCAGCACCAACGCTTCCTTAAATCTGCTTTCTTGATGTTCCAAATGGACATTGCACGAAAAGTGGGAGTCTTCATTTTGTTTTAATGCATCTACACTGTGGAATGTCCGAACAGATCAGAGCGATGCATCAGAGTAGTCATCCCTAAATTTTAATAAGAAAGTCCGAACACATGGTTTATAATGATTGCTTTTAATTTCCTCCTAATAATAATAATTGTTGTTGTTATCTATGTAGCTTCAAAACAAACAGTTTTGCAAAGTTTAGCTGTAAAATAAACCAATAATGTTGGTTTTATTCGATTCATTTCAAGGACTGTCCCAGTCAGGCACACATTTCATTCATTGAAAAAGCAGGTATGGGTTCGCTACCTTGCCAACACAGCTGGTTACGGTAACAGGGTTCATTCGGAGTGGTTCAGAAATTCGGACGTGAGTTTGCTGAGTATCTATCGTCGCAAAGTTAGTAAACATACAACTAACGACGTTAATTGACAAGATGCACTTATCTATATAGTGGTCTTGACAGTAACCCCTGATGTGAATTGTGCGGTTTCTCTTCGCGGCGATTGCACAACACTTTCGCTTGCGCACAGATTTCTTCCCTTTCGGAATGATTGCGATTGAGAAATGGAGAAGAAGCACATGATCGGAGGAACAACAGAGGTCTTAACCGCGAGTGCGCTTGATTCGTTATGTTTTTAATTGGAGAAAACGGTGGTGTGAACCGCATACCGAAAGATACAATGAATTGAAAAAGACAATCTGGTAAGCTAACGGACTGGCTAGCGTCCTGTTATTATTATCAGCTGTCTGCTGATAATAAGAAAGCTAGCTAGGTAATTTCCGTTTGTTCAGTTGCCGAGATTTAGGCGCTGCAGACCTAGACATCGGAATAATGCGGTTTGTAAGTTAGCTAGCATGCCACATGCTTTGATCAGCAATTTCAGTAGTTAGCTTGCTGCAGCCAAGTAGCTAGATAGCTCGCAGTAACTGTAACAATGACATTATTTTTGCACGGTCGTCAATTTCACCACACGTCGCTGTCGACGTGTTCTTAGAAAACTACCTAGCTAGTTTGCTAGCTAATGGGACATTGCATTGTTCTGAGTGGAGATCAGTGAAAGGCAAGAAGGGTAAAGTCTGTCTAGTCGGTATTGAGGAAATGTCAATCCCAGCAGAATGCATCTTGATGGCAGCAGGACTCAGAGCATCACCGTCAATGTCCCCATGTCTAGCGCCGTTTCCAACCGGTCTTCATCTTGGTTTTTACACGCCGTCACCATCGGAATAGCAGCCGCGGTACTCTTCCAGTTTGGGAATGGGGAATTCACAGTAACATCCTTTTTTCTCAAGCTTTTTATCTACGTGTCATTCCCATTGCTCTGTTTTTCATTGGGAAGCGTTGGGCTCTTGGTGAAGAAAAGCCCCCCAAAAAGCAGCAGATTTGACACTTTGAAGATGAGGTCAACGCACTTGTCGGACTTATTAAATAAGCTGATGGTAAGTACGGAAGTCAGCTGCCAGTTAGCTCCTTTCGATTATCGCTGGAATCGCAGCTTTATTTTCCTGCAAGTTATCATAAAAGTATTGTACAGATGCACGCTTTATTTTTGTTCCTTTCGCCAAATTAGACATAGACTAATGCCATATTTTCTCGTGTATATTGCATGTTAAACTGAGTTGAACCTGTTATAAAAATCCATTGATTTCGTGGTTTATTTATTTGAGACTCGAATGGTTAAATAGAGCTGAAGCAAAACGTTTATCACAAATTCAAGAGTAATCTGTGTTTATTCATAATGCAACTTCCTCTTAGGTAGAAAGAAGTTATCGTAGTTGACAGTTGTGTTTTTTCTAACTGGGACTCGAGGAAGACCACCTTGCTATTCTATGATAAACAAGCAGAACATGGACTCGTTCCTCGAACGCAGCCGATGCACGTCACCTTTCGTTTGTCGGAACTCGTTACAGTTATCAATTCTGTCATGTGCACATCATAGCAGGTGAAGCGCATATTGATGTGCTGGATTATGGTTCTTAATGTGTGTATAAGGCAATAAGGCCAGTGTGAATTCAGTGTTATATATTACCCCACCACCAATCTAGCCTAGCTAATGTTCCCCAGACACAAGACATCTGATCAAGCGTACTGCAAAAATGTAGCAAGTAGAAAACCATTCAGGGTGAACTTTCTGTTCGATAGAGCATTCATAACCTTATGTGTGTTGAATGAACCCTGAGATTCGGCCAGTGACTTCTTCCTTTCAGTTACAGACCTCCCACAGGTCTGAAGAGAGCGTTACCTTCAGCAGTGTAAGAGGTGTTGGGCTTTAATGCGCAGGTTTTTAGCAGGCAGGTTTCTGGTCCCATGCCTGCTGTGTACCTGCCTGTTTCCTGTGTATGGCCTCACGCTGGTCAGAGTTGAGAAGAAGATAACTGCTTCTGCTCCTGGGCTCCTCCAGTGAGTCGAGTTGACTGCTCAGCGGGTGCTATGTTGCAGCCTCAGATGCTCATCCATGCAGCCTTGGTCTTGACCACAGGTGTTAAACTCCAGTACTGTGGACTTTCTGTTGTTTGGAAACTTTCTTTATACACTTAACTGTTTATTTAGGGTGAAAACACTGATTCACTCTTAAGCCTGTTTATTTGATGATCAGCCTTGTAGCCATGACGTGTAGCTGTTTTTTGTCGGTTTGGAGGGCTAAAGGTGGGCTGTGGGGCTTGAAGGGAGTTTGTGATTCTGTGATGATTTAGGCACCGTGACTTTGGTGTTTGCAATTTGTGTTGTGTTGCTGTCTATGATTTTTCACCTGTCCTTAATGCTGTAACCTGTGAATTTATGTTTCTGAAATTAATTTATGAATTGTTGATTCTGTGATGGTCCAAGCACAGACACTTTGGTATTTATAATTTGTATGATTTGTGTTTGCTTTTAATGCTGTAACCTACCTACTGCCCAGGGACACCAGGGAAATGAGCTTTTAGCTAAATCTGGTGCAACATATTTACTGTGTAGTGTCCCTGTCAAATAAGTGCATTTAAAAAAAAAAAGAGCTAGTCCCCACTTTCACATTTCTTAGGTGACACTTGCGCTGTTATTTTCTTCTCTTCCTGTCACTGGGGGAGCGTGACGTGTCCCCCTCAGCGAGGTGTGGGTTGTTCTCCCCTGCAGGGCCGGTATCCAGGCTCGCCGCCAGAGTCCCTGTCTGTCAGAAGAGTGCTGGTGTCTCACAACGTGGACAAAGCCCTCAAAGAAGGTGAGTCTCCCCTCTGGAGCGGGGATTTCGCCATTTACTTTCCTCAACGCACTTCTTCGGCGGGGGGGGGGGGGGGGGGGGGGGGGGTCGATCGAACACCCTGACTGGAGCACCGCGGCGTCTGCAGGTTTCGTTTCAAACGGTGGCCAAGGCGGGGGGGTTGGACAGGACGCCGGTGGACTCCTTTGCCAACCAGTGACCTAATTTAATCACCCAAGTGCTGAAATGCATCACCAAGGAGTAGGCACTGCAGCCCTGGTAGACACTGGTTCTTTCTGTGGCCAAAACTCTTAATCAGATTACATTGCCTATATCATTCACACTGTGCAATTACCTACAGTTTGGCTTGAGATTTTAATGTCACTCAGAAACAGCCATTTGAGATGATTGGACAACATATCCTGTCATTTGGTTGCTGTGGGGGGATGTTAATATTGAGGTTGTGACTGAACATTAAGCTCTCTGTGGAAGACTGCTCATATTTTTTTTGTCGAGTTTCCCATAACAACAGGGCACTGGGGGATTTCAGTTTTATAACAGCGGGGGTGCTTCTACACAGTCACTCAAGCGTGGCGCATTATTGAAAAACAAATAAAAAAGAGTCTTATCCGCGAGCACACGGCGCTGTCGCCTGAACCCGCGGTTGTGTGCTCACGCGGCGCTAATGGTCTGGAGAATTTCTGAGGCGCAAAGTCGGGATGAGGCGTCCGCGGGAGCTGGGGTGTGAATTTTAGCGGTCTTTTTTATTTTATTTATTTATTTTATTTTTTTTTTTTACCGCGAGAGCTTGGTGCGGATAAGTGATTGCTGTTCTCTGAGTGGCAGGTAGGCTCCTATTGCTCTGAAGAAACGCTGCTCCATTTTCTCCAGTCTCTTACGCCGGGCACCCACCGCACGCGTCGCGTAAGCGTCGCGTAAACAGCAGGGCGAAGCAGCACGACGCGACGCGTAGGGTGTCTCCACTGGTTCCGTTTGTGTCGCGCAAAGGCTTGCGTAAAAGCTATATATTCCCAGTAGCTCTCGCAGTCTGCAGTGGGCTTACATCGTGTATTTCACGTTTGTTCAGGACTTTTGATTATGGGTTAAGTGAATACTTGGTGAGAGACCTTTTTCATTCTGTTAATTTGGTAATATTTCTTAATATTTTTTAGCCTGCATAACAATCTAACAACGGTATTAATTTATTTGCTTGGTTAACAAGCGTGCCAACTTTGTGAAGAATATGTAATGATCATAATAATAATAATAATAATAATAATCCATAATCAACCATTGGGAATTCCCGTGTCGTCTTGTTATTCACGTCAAAACATTTATATGATCATATTTAGTAAAATCAGTTCATCGTCAAAAAGATAACAGTTTAAACTTGAAGGGATATGAACACCACAACGTCATGAACACCGGAAGCTTTGAAGTACAAGTGCAAAAAAGGCTTGCTTACAACTTCATTTATAAAATAGGTGCATTTTCATCGGCAAGACCACTAAATAATCTGATTTTTTTAAAGCTCTGTGGATTATCTGATTTTTATTAACAAGCCCTTTTTGAAAGCACGGCGAACGAAGACATCGGAGAAGTCAAATAGGCTGAGCAATGGTTGGTTAAAAACTACCTTCCAACATTCGAGCTAACAAACCGCTGCTCGGTGCATTCACTTCTACGTCATTCAATAGGCTACGATTATCTGTGGTGTATTTTCAAATTTACCCCACCCCCTCCGCAAAATAAGACAGCGAAACTAAGTTTGCCTTTTCCCCAGGTTCCAGTTATTTATTTATTTATTTTTACAAAACGAAAAGGCTTGTATTTTTTTTTTTTTTTGCTGCTTATAAAATATCTGGGAGGTAACTAGGGACACACCCCCAGTAATATAAGGATGAAATATAAATCAGAGCATGTATACCTAGCATTTTAGAGCATATTTCTGTGTATAAACAGGCCACCGTGACGCGCGACAAGCCGAAAAAATAGAACTGAAGCGAAAAACTACGCTTCAGTTCGCTTGTGTCGCGCGAGCTTCGCAGCCGGTACGCGACGCGTTCGCATCTGGTGGAGACGACGTCGCCCGCTGCCATTGTAATAACAGTACTTCAACTACGCTTCAGTTACGCGCGTAATACGCGCGTAGTGCGCTCGCGGCCGATACGCGTGCGGTGGGTGCCCGGCTTTAGCGATGTCAGCTGTGACAGTGTTGTGAAATAGAGGGCTCGATTCAGTCAACATTCATCAACAATATTTACTTTAAAATAAATGCAAATGTTATTCTTTTTTACACAAACATGCACAAGTTTGGCTAATTCTGGTGTTGACTGAACTTGTCAGGTAAAAAAACGAAAATTAAGACTTGCCTTATTTGGTAGGGAAATTCAGTGCCAAATCTTATTGAATCTAGGCTCAATTTGAACACAGTATGAGCACAAAATAAGCTGGCACAAAATCGACTTTTGGCCACGATATTTGAGTGGGGCTTTGTTTAGGACTCATCTTGAGCAGTTAACCAATGGTAATTAAGATCTCATTAGCAGGATCTCATAAGAATGTTCAGGCATGTTTTTTTGGCAACTACTTTTACGGTGGCTTGCAATTGTTGGCCTCTTTTGTGTGCTTCTTAATTTGTTTTTCCTCACCCTTCTTTATGTGAAACACTGTTGATTTTCCCACATTGTGTTCTTTAGCAGTAGTGCCAAGGCATGCTTCTTTGTCTCATTTTGATAGCATTTCTTTTTTTTAATCACTGGAAAGTGTGACTCATTTCATTTTAATGTTGGCCTTTTGGCATCGGTGATATAAAGAGGTAAGTCACTGATAAGGTGTAATTACAATTTCATTGCGGTTTGGTACAAATTCTCAGTTCATATTTCCGATTTGCTAACGCAATTTGTGAACGGTGTGTTTTTTTGTTGAATTATATTGCATATATATGCTATAAATTGCAGAGATTTGGTAGGAAGAGAGGGAGAAGTGTGTCTGAATTTGACGCAGAGATGCAGGGCTTAGATGGGCAGGTGTTTTATGGTAATGACCTGTCAGGCATCTGTACAGACGGCTCAGTGGGGGTCTGAGGGGCCCTGTCGACACAGCGTGGGCACTCCCTGGGGTCTGCCTGTCACAGTGCATTTCGAAGATGTGGAAGAGTGACATCTCCACTGACTCTGCTTTGTGTGTTTATGTGGAAGCAAGGCAGAAGGGCGTGGCCTCTGTGGAGGTCATGCTGGCTTTTTCCCTCTTCCTGATTGGGCGCAGTTCATTACAGCACGGACCAATGACTGCTTGTATAGAGCACAGCACCTGCTGTCAGCCATCGAATGGTGTAAAATCATTCTTCTCTTTCTCTTCTCTTCCGTTTTCTCCACGCAGAAGTCTTTCTTAAAATGTGTAACTTTGCAGACCCCTGCATTTAGAACAAGTCTTTTATTTTGCCAGGTAAGTTTTCTAAAGATTTCCGGTTGGCAAAAGAGAGGCAGGTCTTGTATTTTGGTGGAATTTAAGCTGTGGTGTAAAATTGTGCTTTTGAGATAAATCTAATTGCATATGGTAAACTCACCTTGATCCCACTTGCTGACAGTCTGTAGTAGAGCCTGGACTTGTAAAGCCTTGTAAAAGACGAACACAAGCTGGCTGAGCTATTGAGACTTTTCAGTGCAGTTGGAACCATTTTGACAAGCCATCCCTTTCCCTGTCTGCATCACAGATGTGACCTTGTCCCTCACTTGAGATATGGTTTTAAATGCTGGGCTGATCAGCATAATAATAGGCTCTGCGTTTTAGAGAACACAGATAAAAGCAGTCTTTATTTCAGTTAAATCAGCTCAGAAAACAATAGACTTTGGTTTAATTGAAATGTCGGTGCTTGCATGCGACAGTTCCTCCACAGGCTCCAGATTGACCAATAAAAATGCAGTGTTAGACTAATGGCTGCTGGGTGCTGGGTAGGTGATTCTGTACATCTCATGAATGCCTGATAGGGTATGCTTAATTAAGAAAACCCATTGAGGTGAAAAAGTGCAATGTCTGTGTTTCCAGTGCAACAGATTTTGCTAGCTTCCTCAATAGTCCAGAATGCAATAGAATGGCTTCATGGGGAATTGTGGTGTGGCCCTCTATCTCCAACTTAGCTTTTAGCTAACGCTGTCACTAAGGGGGTGGCTAAAGTTGTTCTGGGTAATGTAGGAAAATAACGAACTGGAGCTGACTCAGAAGAAGCCTGACAGGGTAGCAACTGAAAAATTGGAATTGGCCATAAAGTAAAATATATTACAAGTATCATATAATATAAACCCTGGAATGAACTTCACATTGTGCTACACATTTTCTAACAATATAAATGTTTTAGCCTGGATTTTTCCTTTAATAAGGAGTGAAATATGAAGAAGCTACAGTATGTAGTTACTGTAAATGGGAGTTGGGGGGCTTTTGAGGAACTCTTGATTGTGTCGATTTTCTGTAGCAAAAGTTGTCCTTTTGGTACTGTGGGTTTTGAGTTAATAACTAAAACAGTGTTGTTGGGAGGAAGCCATGTTTTTCTTGTAAATTTTCATTAATCTCCATTACTTTCCCCTCCCCTGTGTTGGATTGTTGTGTATTTTGGGAAGAAAGTAGGTAGTTGGTTATCTTAATGAGCCAATTTACGGGCGTTGACCCCGTCTGTGTCTTCCACACTATGGACTTGTTTATGTGTTGTTTACTGTTTGTTTTGGAGCTCAGACATATGTGACTGCTCACTACACTCAAGCTGATAATTGGGCTGTTTTGGATCTTGACTTCATTCTCCACACACAAGTAACAGTGGGCTTTTTGTCAGCCTTCAGCAGTGTAGCAGAGAATCTATGTCAATAAGAACATCTCTGTAGGCTTACTTACACTGGCTGACTTTCAAGTTTCCACAAATTAAAAAACTTATTTCACTTTTTTGTCCACCTGGGGTCTATAGAGTGTGATGAGTTTGCCAGTTGTTTTCCGGTAGAAAAATGTTTGGCTAATTAGACTTTTTTTTTCTTCTGCTCTGCTTTTATGTAACTAATTAATTATTTTTTATTCGGCAGTCAATGGAATTATTGAAGATTTCCTGATGAAATAAGCGATTTTCTGTCCGTTCGGAGATAATGGTGCGCAACGCTTTCGATTGAGGCCGGTTTCGGTCCTCACTTGCCGTGTAGAAAACCGTTCTGGGTGTGTGTGTGTGTGTGTGTGTAAAGTTCAGGGCCTGAGGGAAGCAGAGTGCTGAGGATCAGCTGATGCAGTGATGTCATCACCGCCGTCCGCCAGGCAGGGAACACATACCGGCATTATTTTCCTGATCCGAACATGGCTCCGCACGATGCACAGCGGGGTTACAGCGCATGCACACCGAGTATGACATGAGAACGGCATGGGGAAAGGCTTTGAAGAGCACGGGCCCCCCCCCCCGCCCCCCCCACTCCCCGGTGGGAGCCGCAGGCTACAGTCCCATGCTGACTCATCCACACCCCCCCCACCCGCACCCCTACACCCCCCATACCCTTACACGTCAGTCTTACCACAGCCTCTGGGTTTTCTCCCAAAACCCTGTGGACGTTCTTGTCTGAAAAGCACCCCAGGGGTCAGCGTGCGAAATTAATGTGAAAGCACAATTGTGTGACCTTCCTCACCCGCCATGAGAAAATGCCAAATTAAACGAAGGTCTCCCTGTCAAGTCTAAAATAAGATGAAATTTTTAATTTCCTCGTGTGGCTCCCCCTGCAGCTGCCTGCCTAACATATTGCAGCTGCACCCCTCCAGATATGAATGCATAATCGGTTTACCCACTGAGGTAATGTCATTATTTAGATTTTATTTTTTTCCTTCCGTGTTTATCTCCCTGTTCCACAGGGGTCATCGGAAAGGTCCACATTAGTTTGGAGTTTAGCGGCGAGGGAGTTTCTGTAGTGCGCTGACACGCCGTTAATTGGATTGTGGGTCCCAGACACATCACACGGACTGATAACTGAAATCTGGCCTGTGATTTGGCGTTTCCCTTTACATTTGACATTTGATTGGCCGTCTGAGGTCAGCTGCCGCTTGGCTCGTTTGCTTCGTCATTGTGCACTGCTGCAGCTCCTCAGTGAAGCTACTGTGATGTCATACATATTGGAACACACAGGAGCGGAGTTGCAAAGAAGGACGATTGGTGGAGTTCCGTGCTCAGTATTCTTCTCCCATGGTGCACCGTTCTTTAATAATGTATTGAAAATGCACTTTCTCCATGTAATATTTACTATCACACAGCCAAGCGTTATCAATGTTTTCTCTTGAAATTCCACCGATTTCCATTCAATACAAAGTTGTTTTTTTTTTTTTTTGTATTTCTTCAAGCGATTAGCTTGAATGTAGTCTGAATCACAGCCTGTTATGGATCTATGTTCCTATGATTCTGGCTGGAACCTGTTGCCGTTTCCTGCGTATCTAAGGAGTACAAAGTGTTCTTGTCGTAAGACTGAAGATGTGTTCGTGGGTGATGGAGAAATGTGAGGTCCTAGCATGCAGTCGATGTGTGTGAAACCAGCGGTCACGTCCCAGTGTGCGTGTCCACCTTCGTTTCCCCACCGCGGTGACCAGCGAAACGGGCTCAGACGCTGGCTCTCGAAAGGATGTAACATGACTCATAGCTCGGGTTCAGCCTCTCATTCCCTGTATTAATTAATTCCAAACACCCCAGGCCCCGAGCCCCCCCCCCCCCCTTGAGGGACATAGCTGTGCAGAAAGTGAGCCGTACGGGGGAAAGGGGGCTGTAATGAGTTGGCAGAGCTGTGGGTGGAGGATGCCTGTCTGTGTCTGAATTAGTTCCCCTTGCACCGCGGAAGCACTGCTCCCGGGCGCTGTACAAATTGCCATGGCCGAGACTGGGGGGGAACGGCCGTTTCTACACCGGGCATGAGTCATCGTCGCGACGATGAAGGCAGCTCTAAGGAGCAGAATCTCAGGAGAAGACGGTGCTGAGCAACAATGTGAACGTGGACCTTCCTCCTCACACCGTAATGCAGGGCCGTGATGCAATTTATTAAAGCTCATCAGGTCTATTTTAAGTTTGGGGTGGGGGGGCAGACCAATGACATGACAGAGTGTCTCTGCTGGAGCTGTTCGTCTGGAAGCTTTTTCCTGGACCCCAGGCCTTCTGTCACCTGGCAACCCTTCTTGACATTTGATTGAAACTTTCGCCAGGGAAGCGTTCACACCACTTATCCAGTGCTGTGGCAGTGACAGGCGTTTCATCGTCTGGTGAGAGGCCAGGGAGAAATGCTGGAAGGAATATTTACAGCAGCTTCAGTGCATTTCATATCCAGAGTACATTTATTTTCGTTATTTTTATGAAGGCAATAAACTGTATCTGATCCATTTCCTGTTCAACTTCATTTTCTTTGTCATGTAGCTATATGTACATGCCATTACAAATCACATCTCATGCACATAATATTGTGAATGTATCGCATCACTCTGCTGAAATAACTGCAAATAGCTGTTCTAGCCTGATTGGACAGAAGACATATTGCCTAGCAACAGTGGTTCTGATTGGCTCAGAGTTCTGAACATTCTACTGACATGCACAAATAGCACGCACATTTGTTTTCACAAGTTTATAAAGTAAAAGTGTACTGCTTCTCAGCAAACCCATTCATAAAGCCAGTATCACCCCTTGATAATTTGTAAATATGCACCTACATACATCAATAAAAAATGACAGTTGGCATGGATTATAGCTATATATTCAAATAGAAATGTTAGCGCAGTTTTTGAGCAATTTCAGATTTGGCATTGGCACAGACTACAGCTGATTGATTGAACTGAACAATTATAGCTAATGAATCAAGTGATACTTTGAGTTGTTAATACACTGGAGGAGTGCTATGAAGGAGGCTACATTCTTATTTTAAAGAGCTTGGCCTGGCCTGGCCTCTGCAGATCTTCTGAGGGCGCTGCTGTGGTTAATTATTCTGCATTCATTAAAAACCGGGCATCCTAACTGTGGGCCCCTTTTTAGGCCCAATTACCGCTCGGCTGCAGCGCTTCTCTGTGCACTTGGGTAATTTATCAGACCGTGATGCGAAAGCAAGCTGAAAGCCGGCACGTAATTGGCCTTCATTTCACCTCCTTCTCCGACTTTAACAGAAGGCCTAATGCGAGAGTAAGGATGGTGTGTGAAGGAGAAACAAGGAGATGGAAATGGAGACATGATATTGGAGGTGAATCGCTGTGATATGGCTTTCTGAGAGGAAATTATGTTTGCACCGTGGGAGGTCACCTCTTCCAAAGTGTGACTTGAGGGCGTGAAATCAAATGAGGGTGTGATTCCTGCAGCCAGGGGCACATACAGTGGGCATGGCAACCACTACCCAGCTCAACACGCTGTCTTCTGTATGAATAACTCACAGGGTTTTAATCCCGGTCATGTTTACGTATGTTCTGCTGATGTCCTTCATCTTGTCCCCCCTCTCCATCTCTTTCTCTCTCTTTCTCTTTCTCTCTTGCTCTCTCCCCCCCTCTCCCCCTCTCTCTCTCCCTCTCTGTCGCCCTGTCTCTCCCCCCTCCCTCTCACCCTCTCTCTCTCATTCTCTCCCCCTCTCCCCCCCCCCCCCCCTCAGTATTTGACTACAGCTACAGGGACTATGTCCGTCCCTGGTACATGCCCCTGAGCCGGGACGAAGGCCAGCTGTACCAGATGCTGTCTGAGGACTTCTGGGAGATGGTCAGGCAGCTGAGGAGCCGCCTGGCTGCCGTGGACGTGGTTAATGTAGTCTGCAACGACATCGTCAAGACTCTGCACACGCACTTCTGCAACCTCAAAGCTGCCAACACCAGGTTTGAGCCAGCATGGGTGGGGGGCGGGCGGGTTGGGGGGTGGTTAATGTAGTCTGTAACGACATCGTCAAGACCCTGCACACGCACTTCTGCAACCTCAAGGCTGCCAATGCCAGGTTTGAGCCAGCATGGGTGGGGTGGGGTGAGGGGTGGGTGGGTGGGTTGTTTTAACACAGCAGATGTCTGGTTAGGAGATAACAGGTGGTCCTCCATCAACATCAGTTTTTAAAGCCACCCAGAGAAATGATTTCCATGGAAGGTGCTGAGTCAGTGTGGTTCTGCCTAGTTTTACAGTGTACGTGTATTTATTTTGTAAATGGGCTGTTATAATTCGTAAGCAAAGGTGACATAAATCTGGCCATCCATTTCAAACCCTGTAATGCTGAATCCAGAAGCTCTTAACACTCGTGTTCTTGTAATTGAGTATTATATGCAGAATAATTCAATTAGCCTGATCATTTTTGCGAGTTCATTTCCTGGTGAAAAAGGATTTGTGTGTGTGTGTGTGTGTGTATGTGCGCGTTTGTTTTTCAAATGAAAATATTTTAATTTCACATTACTGTTTTTGGCATTCTGCACACATTTCTATCGCTGAAGTGAAAATGCATACAGCACTTTGGCAGCTGAGCAGAATTATGGGTAGAGCTCCAAATGTAAATTTCTGTTCGGTCACCCGTGGCAACTTCAGGCTGTTTTTGACCGTGGTATTTCATTTGGAATCTCGCCACCCAAACAGCGGGCGTGATTCTGTGAGTGACCTTCCATTTACACTGGAAGTGTCCCCTACTGAATAATTTTCAATCAAAGAAAGGACAGAAGACAGAACCTAGGCCACAGGAATTTGATGATTTTGATATATAGCTTGGTGCAGGGCCTGTTTATCCTTAAAATTATTATTAAATTGCGATTGACACCAGTAATGATGTTTGGCTTACTAATAATGAGCCAGTCACAGATGACATGATAGATATTAGGTTTGTAAGTGGCTGAAGATGCTTTTCTGTGGAGCAGCACACAGTAGTCTTATTAGAGAGCAAGTTCATTTGTATGTGGAATTTATTTGGAAGAGCGTGCTGTGAATAAGAAGCAAATTACTTTCAGCAACTGAGATTTTTCTGTTAATTCTGGCCGCAGGGAAGTGCTGTTCTTTTATTGGTAACGTTTTAGGACTTTAAGTATTAACGGCTAAAAAAAACTAAAAGTGCATCTGTTTTAAAGCTGCAGGGATTAGTACCCACTTGGGACATTGGTAGTGAATTTGGGTTTATGAATATCTGGATACGTTTGGTGCAGAGGTGGAGACTATGGCCGTTTGCTTTCGCTTGTTTGTAGTTTCATCTTTCATTGTGTGTTCATATGGGATGCCGCCCCAGTCACCTCTGGATTGCCCTGTAGCAATCGCCCACTCTTAGCCGGTAGAACGAGGGCCTGAATGATCAGTGCCTCTTTTGCTGAATGCCATTCCCCTGCAAGACTCTTCAGGTTCGAAGACTGTCGGTGCGTGGACATCCATCATCTTGGAGAGGTTAATGATTCCATTCAGATTCATCTGCACCGTGAGAGAGACATCCTCCAAGGAGATGGCCTTTCTACCTGTTATTTGTCTCTTTAAAAAAAAAAAAAAAAAAAAAAATTTTTTAATCTTTGCAGAGGCCTCTCAGTAATGTGTTGAGCGGTATAGACAGACCGCGCTGTGCAGCTTTTCTCTGAAATCCAGATGTCATCGTTTTGCAAAAGCTGGAGCAATTAGCTTTGCAAACACAAACAGAAAATCAATAGTTTGCTGAACAGTTGATCGATGAAGGAAAGGATCAGGGTACAGTTTAGTTCGGTGAAGTAATTTTAGTGAAGTGTGGGCATGACAGTCTGTCCACCTAACTCTACTGCTCGGCTCACGCTGTCAGTGAAACGTTGCTCTCACGTGTCACGCGTACATTTCATACATTTACACATTCCAGTAAATTAGTTTAGCCACTCAGCGTGACTTTCGTCTCTTGCTATTTTCACGAGAGGTATGTCTCTTTTCAAGAAGAACATTCCAGACAGAGCACAGGCAGGATCTATGACAAGCGAAACAGAATAGAAATGTTTGACTTTGCAGAAATTGTTTGCTTCTCACAGTGCTGACTCGGTACTTTTTTAGGAATTGCTCCCCTGCCAAAATAGAAAGTTTGCTTCCAGGCTCCAGAGTAGAGTTTTTGGCTTTTACCTGTCCTGTTCTGTGGATTCAATTTGTGAGTAATGCTTGCTCTCTCCTCTGGCCCTGCCTTCTCCCTGTCTGGCCACTCCCCTGGCCCCTCCCATACCCTGCTGTCTACCTATGGATCTCCACTGTCCTTCCCCTGGCTCTTCCCTCACCCTAATTTCCACTCCCTGTCTGGCCCCTCCCCCTTCCTCCATCTACCCTCCCCCTCACTGCCTGGCCCCTCCCTCTCCTGGCCCCTCCTCCTCCCTGCCTGTCCCCTCCCCCTCTCTCACTGCATGGTCCATCCCCTGGCCCCTCCCCTCCCCCCTGTCTGGTCCCCCCACCCCTCTCTGTTTCCTCCCGCAGACAGGAGGACCCGCCCCGGCCCTTCCCCCTGCACCCGTGCCTGCGCAGCGCGGAGGCGGAGCTTCGCTTCCTGCGCAGCTGCGCCCGCCTGCTGGCGCTCTGCCTGCTGCCCCCCCGCGATGCCCGCTCCCACAGCCTGCGTGCGGTGCTGGTGGAGATCATCGCCACCCAAGGTGCGCTCGACCCCCCCCCACCCAAACCGCCTGGGGCCAATCGGTGCCCTTCCCTGGGCCCTCCCCTCTGTCGCCTACCAACCCCAACCGCTGCAGTACGCGCTGGTTTGGGTGTGTCCCGATATGGCTACGCCCAAACCAGCGACACGGGTGCAGAACGTGATGAAGAGCAGCAGAGCCCACTCACTACATTAGTACCTCCAAACTATCCCAGGGCTTATTTCTTAAGTGTGCCGCTGCGTGATGAGTGTTTTGTCCCCTGCTAGGGTCTTCATCAGCAACGTTTGTTGATCATGCCTTGGTGCATTTTAAAGTGAGTTTTTGGTTATTTGGGAATCAAACCATATCAAATCAAAATTTATTTATATAGCGCATTTCAAAAAAGCAATTGTTGCAGTACGCTCCACAGGCAACCCCGGCCTAGACCCCCACAGGAGCAGGCCTGAACCACACGTAGTGTAGTGTCTGGGCTCTGAAGGCTTTGCTACCGGGCATTGCACACAGTCCATGGGGGTGCTGAGGTAATAATGTTCAGTGATGGAGGTGAGGGTGGAGTGAGTGTGTGAGAGATGGATGGACCATCCGAACCGCTGGAGTCTGCACCCCCACACGTGTGAGCGGAAACGTAGATGGATTAACGGGCGGGGGGGGGCGGGGGTGTGCACACAGGACTTGTTTATCTGCCAGACGGGAATTAGGTGAGAAGAAAAATCTCCTCATTAACGGCCCTTAACAAAATCTTTATTGCTGTTGTTACTTAGCAACCTCTCCCATCCAGGTAACCAGTTGCAGCAAATCCACCATCTGGCCCTTTCGTTTGGTAGATGAATAATCTCACTGTTGTGTTGTGGTTATGACTGCACATCAAGAGGTTTGAATATCTGTGTTTGAAAGCATTCTGTTTGGCCTGTTTGAACCTTGAACCACAGGTTTTTTCTCCTCGTTTGTAGATTCTGTGCGTGGAGACGAGCCGTTTGGCTTTAAAACCCCCGCCTCGGGCAGAGCTGGGACCCCCGGGGGGCCTGGGGCCTCTGCGCTTCGATCGAGATTTACGGCGGCTTTTATCGGGCTCTGTAACGTAATCCGCGGAAGGCGTCCGTTGAGCCCCGCGTTCGGAGCGGCTTTCCTTTGTTTACCACGCGCGTTAGCCTCCGAGCGTTATCTTCCGAGCATTATCCCTGAGAGCGCTTAGGCCGCAGAGCCTAGTGGCTCTCCTTTGTTTACCGCGCGCATTAGCCGCCGAGCGTTAGCCCCCGGGTGCTAGCCTCCGACTGTTAGCCCTCGAGTGTTAGCCGCCAAGCATTAGCCCCCGAGTGCTAGCCTCCGAGTGTTAGCCCTCGAGTGTTAGCCGCCAAGCGTTAGCCCCCGAATGCTAGCCTTCGAGCGCTAGGCTCCGAGCGTTAGCCCTCGAGTGTTAGCCCCCGAGCGTTAGCCTCCGAGCGCGCTTAGGCTGCAGAGCCGCGCGTGGGAGTCGGGGAGTCTATTAAACTCCGCTACTCCCCCCCGGGCCCCCGCTGGACACTGGGCTTAATTAGCTCGCTCATTTCCAATTTGCGCACATTATCTGCCGGGCGATTGCGAATCCCCATCTCTTTTTTAATGAGTCGTGGCGCCTGAGGAAACGGACGGTCAGCGTTCAGTCTCCCAAGTCGCCGGCAAAACCGAGTCACTCTGACTCTGTGAACTCTGTCGAGATTCAAAGCGGAGCGCTTTAGCCTTAGCGAACTGCACGTTGCTTAGAACTGCAAATGCGAACCCGCGTGCTACTTGAATAAGTGTTGCAATTCTTATCACGTATAATGACAGTTGGTAAGAGTTTGTGTGGGGATATCGCACAGCTATGGCCAGCTGTAGTTTCCACAATGAAAGGAAATAAAGACGGAAGAGATGCTCTTCAGGGAACAACACTCTTAAGATCAGGGTTTAATCTCACTGGTAGCTCATGGTTCCTCTCCATCTTATGGTTTGTGTGGGCTCTTTATTATCACTCAAATACGCAGTTAATTAAAAAAGATGCATATATATATCTATAATACACGTTGTATCACAAATATACATCATGTACTGCACATACATTTTAGTCGTTAAAATCATTTCTTTTCTCCAAAGGACCTGCTGTCCCACTTATATCAACCACCCTCCATTATTGCCTCATTGATTCTAAGGCCACATAAAAGCATTATGTCATCTTATAAAAGTGAGAGAGCAATTTTATGGGCAGTGTGTGTTTGTGCATGTGTGTGTGCGTTAGTGTACATGTGAGGATGTTTGTGTGTGCGTGAGTGTGTAAGTTTGTGTGTGAATACGTGTGTGTTTGCGCATGTGCATGTGTGCTCGTGGGTGTGTGTGTGCGCGTGTATGCGCGCTTGTGTGTGTGTGCGCGCTCAGTGCTGTGAGCGGGTCTGTAAACAGAAGCCTCTGTTCCCCGCAGTGCTGAAGCCCCTGGTGGAGGTGCTCAGCGACCCCGACTACATCAACCGCACGCTGCTGGCCCAGCTGGAGCACCGCGAGCAGGTGAGCGAGCACCACCGGAAGGCCTACACCTACGCGCCGTCCTACGAGGAGTTCATCAAGCTCATCAGCGGCAGCGCCGACGTGCACTTCCTCAAGCAGCTGAGGTGAGACCGCCCATCACGCCGCAGCCGCCTCTCAGCCCCGCCCACACTCCGCTAGCCCCTCCCCTTCCGCCGCCACCCAGCCATGCCAACACTCCGCTAGCCCCTCCCCCTCCACAGCCGCCGCCCAGCCACGCCCACACTCCACTAGCCCCTCCCCCTCCACTGCCGCCGAGCCACGCCCACACTCCACTAGCCTTACATCAACTCTCCCCCCCCCCCCCGAGATGCTTGGTTACAGGTCCTGGGGCCATATTCGTAAAACCCTAGCGGTGACCTAGGATCAGTTTTCCCTGGTACACAGCCGAACCTTGTCCGTTATGAGCTAGAAGACAAAACTAGTCCCAGATCAGCAATATTTCATGAGTATGTGTCCCGGGCTCCCATTGGCTCTAGTGACGGGACAGGGCGAGCAGCGTGCTTCCTGGTTCCTCGTCTGTGTGTTTTCCGTGCCGAACCCCGGAGCGATATAAAAGGATTTTGTCGCCGGGGGCGATCGTCAGTACCATCAGTCGAACCTGCCGTTCTTCTCACATTCACGTAACGTGACAGAGGGTAGTCTCGGCATCCCAAGCGGTTTTCTGCCTCATCTAATGTCCTTCTCTTGCGTCTCGCCGAAGCACACAAGGACATGTTCTATGGCGGCTGTCAGGAACAGGCACTTTTTTTTTATGACGGCGGTGCTGTTTTTGCTCTGAGAGAACGGGGGGGCGGGGGGGGGGGGGGCAGGAACCGGCTCTCGAGCGGAATAATGTAATGGAATATGAATGAGCCCGGGGCTCCATGAAGAAGGGTTTTGGAAATGTGCGTCAAGCCACCGTCATTCGTTACCCCGTGCAGTGCAGCACGTCTGCTGCTCCGTGGCGAACGGGTGGGGGGGGCGGTTTGGGGGGGTGGAGGGTGGGAGGAGGGGGTTGGGGGGTTCACACCAGCAGACAGCCCTCTCCAGACGTGTCTTTGGAAACCCGCGTCTCCAGCACGTCTCTTGTGTAAGTGGCGGGCTGCGTGCAGTATTGGTTCAGAAAGCCCGCCCCCCCCCCCCAAAGGAAGCCCAGCTGCCGCAAGGTGGCCGTGATGCTCTTATCGAGGGGCTCCTGCCTTCGCCCGCCGTTCTGCGTGACTGGAAACGTTAAAAAGAAGTCCTCTGTGCTCTGCTTTGCTCTGCAGCTGGGGCCGTGGCCCTGCGTTCTCCCTCTTTCTGAAGAATAGGTCAGCGCTGAATAATAACGGAGCTGCTCGGTGACTCTGGGACCTCTGGGACTCGCGCTGCCTGAAGTCTGGGCTTTGAGTCTGTGAATCAGCTGGATGACTCGTCTGTGTGTTCGATCGCCCCCCCACCCCCACCCCCCTCCTCACAGGCACCTCTGATCCGCGCCTCAGCGGGTCAGCGGGTGTCTGGCATCCTGCGCGTGTTGGCGGGCTTTGATTGATAGGCAGGTCGAGAGCTGGCTCGGCTGGACTTGCTGAGTCACTCCCCCCCCCCCCCCCCCACCCACCACCCACACCCCCATCGGCTTGGGATACTGCCTGAAGGTCACATGACCTCGTTGCAGCCTGTGACTTAGAGCCAGGCTGAGAGAAGCATTCATTTGGTTGGCTGATATGGCTCATCAGTTAGCGTACTGGGTGCTCACTGAAGTGCCTCTGGCAGGATTTATGATTAGCTTCTCTTGTTTTTATACTGAGTCTTTTAAAGGGTGTCGTTGTGCTGCGTTTGTGCGCATGTGAGTGATTGCGTGTGTACAAATTTGTGTGCAGGTACACATTTGTGTGTGTAATCGAGTCCGGACCGTGCCAGTGCAGACTTTGGCCGGTAACTCCACAGGGCAACGTGTACAATAGTTATACATACACTACCAGAGAAAAAACCGTTACAAGGTCATTGTGGCTCTGTTGATTTATACGGAGTTAAAAAGCCATAAATCAGAGACTGTTCTTGTGACCCTAAAGACTGACTCTGGCCATATCTTTCAGATCGCATGTCTGCTGTGTTCCTGAAAGGAGTTATTTTATACAACGGGGAGAGTCTATTTTTAATCTGATAAATCTGGAACATGAATTGTGCAAATAATGGGGATATTGCGGATGTTCTGTTTATGTACAGTGTAATAGGATAACAAGGAAAGGATTTTAGAACACGCTGTAATTTCTGGGGGTAGTTCATAGAAACATGAATAATTTTCCATGCAGCGCATTTGCTGAATGATACATTCTGTGTTTCTGTTTCGCTGAGTAAATTCTCCAGCGGAAGCTTTTGTTGGGTTTGCACTGGAAATGGCAGCCAGGGAATGTGTTGCTAAAGAATAAAGTCAGTTGGCAATGCACTGCATTCCTGGGTTCTTTCCACACTAGATTGGCGGTGCGACCCACACACTGTGGAAATAAGGAGGAACTCTGAGGGACTGTTGGGGTTTATTCAGACTTTTAAATAGCTGTGTGATACAGCAGGCAGCTTTTGCGATTGTGCTGTCCTTTTCCCGCTGAAGCAAGTCTCCAGATTAAATCGCTGTCTCCATGAAACTGCCGAGAGAGACCTTTGCTGAGTGTTTGGCATTTCACCGCACGGAGAAAACGGTCCTTTTGGTTCCCGTCACTTAGCGTTTTCGTTTGTTCCGAAAAAGAAAAGAAAAAACAAGAGTATAAACGGACCGGTTAGGTTGGGTCCCTAGCCTTGCGCTAACAAGCTACAAGCTATTACGGAGGCAGCGGATTGGCCCCCGTGTGACCAGCAGTGTTCCATTTTCTGCTGCATGTTGCCGAAATGTACGCAATTAGGCCACTGAAATGCCTAACTGTGCAGTGTTTGAAGTGCTGAAGGAAATGAGGAACTGTGTGTGTGTGTGTGTGTGTGTGTGTGTGTGTGTGTGTGTGTGTGTGTGTGTGTGTGTGTGTGTGTGTGTGTGTGTGTTGGGTGTGTGTGTGTGTGTGTGTGTGTGTGTGTGTGTGTGTGTGTGTGTGTGTGTTGGGTGTGTGTGTGTGTGTGTGTGTGTGTTGGGTGTGTGTGTGTGTGTGTGTGTGTGTGTGTGTTGTGTGTGTGTGTGTGTGTGTGTGTGTGTTGGGTGTGTGTGTTGGGTGTGTGTGTGTGTGTGTGTGTGTGTGTTGGGTGTGTGTGTGTGTGTGTGTGTGTGTGTTGTGTGTGTGTGTGTGTGTGTGTGTGTGTGTGTGTGTGTGTTGGGTGTGTGTGTGTGTGTGTGTTGGGTGTGTGTGTGTGTGTGTGTGTGTGTGTGTGTGTGTGTGTGTGTGTGTGTTGTGTGTGTGTTGTGTGTGTGTATGTGTGTTGTGTGTGTGTGTGTGTATGTGTGTGTGTGTGTTGTGTGTGTGTTGTGTGTGTGTGTGTGTGTGTGTGTGTGTATGTTGTGTGTGTGTATGTGTGTGTGTGTGTGTGTGTTGTGTGTGTGTGTATGTTGTGTGTGTGTATGTGTGTGTGTGTGTGTGTGTTGTGTGTGTGTGTGTGTGTTATGAGCTGAATTCAGGCTGCTGCTCTGATTCATGCTACACCAGGAGGAATGCTGAAGGAACTTAAATAATTAGGACTAATGGCCCTGAAGCAGGAAGCAAATAAATAAACAAACAATAAAAAAATAATCAGGGCTGCATATCCATTAAGCCACAAACTGGAATGATGAAGCATTGGTAATTTAATCATATAATTTATGGCCTCCGCTTTTGTCTGTGGAAGAATTGAGCTTGCAAGATTTTTCCAATTGCAATTTTGTCACACATATTTTACCGATCTGGCAGCTCAGGCAAAGAAACAGAAAAAGAACTGCATGTATCAGTAAATCACAGACTGAAACAAACATGTCTGGCCCTTATTCAACTTGTATCACAATAGATATGTCTCCCATCATTTCCATGGCAACACCAAGCTTCTGAAGGATTACCAATGGCAACAGACAAAATGAGACACTTCATGTGTGCTAGAGCCAAAAAAAGAACTGTGCAATGCTCGTCAGGATATGAAATCGGCTGGACTGTGAACGTATGTAAGCTGCACAAATAATATTTTTTTTTTATTTTTTTACATTTTTTAAATGCACAACACACTGTAATCAAATCGAACGTCTTGAATAATACGCTCTTTAAATTAGGGTGACTTTAGTCCATTATGGTTGTCGTAATAGAATGGAATGTGTTCTCATGGCAACGGTTGCCCTCTTTTCCTGCAGTGTAATAAATAGCTCATCAGGCTCGCAGGCATGTGCAAGGCGCATCCTGAGCACAGCCTGCTTTGAACCTCGTGGAGGAAAAATAAAAAGGAATCCAGCTGCATTTGAATACCACTGACACCTCCCCCTTTTCCGTGAGTGACAAGATGAATAGTTTCTGATCAGAGGTGGAAAAGAAAATCCAGGTTCAGAAAGTAAAAGTCCTCCCCCCAGTATTTTGTTCCAGTCGCCTGGATTTTGCTAATTGGCATAATTCTTCAGCTGGGAGGTAGATCTAATTAGTGAATTCAGCCAGCTGGGTTCACGGGTGGAAGACACACATGGCAGGTTTTTTTTACCTTCCGACCCCTGGACTTTACACCTCTGTTCCTGATCGATGGTTGGTGATAACTCTTTATTCCAGGGCAGCAAAGTTGGCCACTGCACTAAATCCTCCACAGTAGTCCCTACCCATCCACCCCTACAGTCTCTTACACATGTCGCTTACACTGAGCAGTTCCATTGACAAGGGCAGAGCAGTACCCAAGCTGTAATGTATTGGACATGATTCCGCTACTAGTGTATTATTCGTTAGTCTGAGCTCCCCCTGCTGGTCTTTTTAAGTATAGCTTTCCCTTGTGTTGCGCGTGCACGTGCTGCTTGTTACGTTCGGTTGGTGATCCAGTAAATGAGTCCGCACCCAAATACCGTTAGTCTCCATCTCAGCGAGTTAATATTGGTTAAATACAACCATCAAGATTTTACACACGCGACAGTCCAGTTACAAAATTCACGTGCCCTCAAAAACCGGGCGCATGCAAAGCTGCTCCAGAGAATATGCTTTCGTTGCGATGGTCTGCTTAGGCGCAGCACGCCGATGAGTTGCGCCTTTGCGCAGAACCGCGAGCGGCAGTGTGACGGTTAAACGATTCGGTCCTTATGTGTTCCATCGGTAACTGACTGGTCCTTGTTCCTGAACTTTTAAGTGACATTTAGATTTGTGTTCCGTATTGAATATTTAGCACGTCTCAGGATTAGATTTCTTGGGTTATCTTATTTGACGTCTGAGCATTCAGCTGGCTAAATCCATTACCCTTTTCTCTTTATTATTTGTGCATGGCGAACTGAGAGACTGCTCAAGTACATAGCGCTCAGAGAGCATTAAAAATGCATAGCGCTGAGACCAGAGATTAGACATTGTTTTGAGGTTTTCATTTACTTTTCCTCCTTAGGAAACAATTCGATCCTGCGTGACCAAAGTGCCTCTACACTGGCTTTAGAAATTGTGTAGCTGTAGAAGGACTTTGGAAGGAGTCCGTAGAAGTATGCCAAACCTGCAGTCCCTTTTCCTCTCCTATTGTGGCTTCATACAGTGAAATCTTAAGCATGTTTAATATTTGATAACGAGAGCAGGCTCTTTAGTCAATCTAGGCTCATTGTTCAGTTCTGTATTCCAGTCACACTGGTTTATTAGTTTCTCTGTTTTATAAAAGGCTTTGCTTGTGAAGCTTAGAGGACAGTGTATCACCAGGAGTGTATGTGCAGTGCTGTGGATGAGATTAGCAGCTCTTTAGGCCAATGTCAATGGCTATTAGCGATGGTTGTTGCGGTTAGTTACATGCATTGATAATTGCATATTATGCTGGTCTGGGAATGTTGTTAGCTGGGTCTGGTCACTTTGCAATGCACATCAATGCCTTTATGTTGTCCTCTGTTGTAAATTTCTGTGGATTAGGGCAGCAGCTGAATTGTTGTAATGTTATGTTTTTTTCCCACAGGTACCAGATAGTGGTGGAGATCATCCAGGCGACCACCATCAGCAGTCTCCCTCAGCTGAAGAAGCAGAAAGGTCAGCCCAGCCCAGCCCAGCCCAGCTCGGCCTCTACACGTCCCACCCACTTTAGCTTCACTCCTTTAGCCTACATAACAGTCCACAGACAGCAGTCATCTGGAGCCAAATTTACCTGGTTCTTCAAGAGCTTCTGGAGACACAATGCGGGAAGAGCAGAGTGAAAACTGAGCCGTTCGCCGTCCCGTCATGAAGGGGTGGCCTTTCTCCTTTTTTTTTCGATCTGTGGGTGTCTGGCTCCCTCTGCCTTTCCTGGACCTCATCAGTCATGCGGTGATTTCGCTGTGCCTGTGAGGCGAGGCCTCTGGCTCGCTGCTACACGCGCAACCAGGCCTCTGAGTCCCACTGGAGACCAGAGCTCACGCAGACGGGCAGGAGCCGCAATGAGCGCTCAGCGTTTTTTAATATTCATACCGCGAGCCGCTCCGTGGTCTGGCTAGCGTGACCGACAGGGGCCTGAACTGCTGTAGCTGTGGCTGTCGTTCTGCGGCGCACGGTTCAGGTGGGAAATCCTCCTGCAGAATCCGTGCCTGCGCTCTGGAACGAGAGTGCTTCTCGTCTCATATCGGCTGGTTTCTTCCTGCCGAGGTCCAGTGAACCTAATGCACGGTAAAAAAAAAAAAGATATTAAGGTCGGGGAAAAGCACAGCAGTGATTTGTAGAGTTTAGTGTAAAACTATGAAAAAATGTAAGGTCCATTTAACACCTAGCCACTAATGGAACACTAAACGCCTGGACGCTACTCATTATTTAAGTGTAACACCTCTGCCCCAGGGTCTAAAATCTACCCGCTTTAATTAAAAACGAAATATAACAGATGTAGTCCGTGTTGTAGACTGGGTTATTTTAGACAGAAGCCGTGTTCCTTTGTGTAGGAGGCTTTCCCAGTATGGCTCTTCGTGACATCATAGCTCAGACAACACAGGCTGCAGCCCTGAGTCATCGGCGCCTCCATCAGAGAGCCATCCAATCAGCCGTTTACTGCACAGCAGAGTCTAATAACCCCTTACCTGAGTCAGACAGCGAGGAACATCCTTCCCATTGCGCTGCAGCGATGGCTTTTAACCCTTTAAGGTGCAAGGTTGCAAACATGTGATTAGAATGTTCTTGACTGAACATTCTAATGCCGATGTAACAACCGCTACTGGTAACTGAAAGCAGTGGAGTTCTAGATCAATGACTTAATATTTAGAAAGAAAAACAAACATTCAAAAATTGCGCTGCTGGTGTTTTATGTGAAACATTTCCAAGATATAAACTCTGGTCTAAATCCTTCCTCAGACAACAGACTAAACGTTGCGTCCCCTCCCGTCAGTGAGTCTGGGGCCTTGAAACATTTTCCAATAAAAGCTTTACTGTTTCTGTGCCTCAGAGTTATCATGGCTACCCGGCTTTCACACAGCTCGCCTACTGCAGTGTGAGAGGTGGTATGATGCTCTCTCTCCTCCCCAAACTTTTATTCTTTCCTTTATTTCTTTCAATCACTCTGTGAAGAGGAATGATGGATGGCAGGCTGAAGTGTTGCTGTCGGGGGGGGTGGCGGGTGGCGGGGGGGGGGCGAGTTTCACTCCCATTCCCCTGAACCAGAGCGAGCGCTTCATTCATCTGCCCCCCCCCCCCCCCCCCCACCCCACCCCGTGTCTCATAACAAGGGATCAAAAACAATCCCATAAATCCCCAGGACGGGCCGCCGGAGCGGCGTTTTTCTATCACGGAGAAAAAGTCGATGTCGCGGCCGGTCGGCTCGCCCGCCAACGTTCCTGCCTCCTTCCGATCTTTTTATCTTGCAGACGAAACGCACGATGGTGCCTCGGCTGAACCGTAAAAAAGAACCAAAAGCTCGCAGCGGTCGGTGTCCGTTCTTCAGAAGTTGCCCTTTAAAATGGATGCTATCAAGATGAGAAAATTACTAAAATAAATGAAAGAATAAATAGTAAATTGCTATTCATGCCGCATAGTTTTAGGCTTGATTGAGGCTTTTCATTTCAGTTTTCTATAAAAAACCACTTTGGTCTCGAGCAGGGTTTTATATTCAGAGCTGCCTTAATTGAATGTTAATTGGCCTTAATGTTGCATCATCCTGTTCACCCCTGTACAGACTGAACTGTGGGGTGAAATGGCTTACTCATTACTGGTGAATTTTAAGATGAAAAATGAGATGCTACAGATAAATGTGAGTTTCATCAACATCAAAGCAGTAGGACTGCCAGACTGAAAAAAGCTACCTTTTTTTTAAAGCCCAGATCCTTTAAAGAAAATTTAAATGAATCAGGCACCACAGCCTCAAAGGCTGCGCAATATGCCGTTTTATTTTTTCGATGGACCCGTGGTTGTGCAGAACGTCTCTAAGCTTCATTTGGGAAGGGTGGTTGTGCAGAAAGACTTTAAGCTTAGTTTGTATCCAGGGTTGTTTTAAATGACTCTAAGCTTAGTTTGGGCAGGGGGTTGTTCTGAATGACTCTAAGCTTAGTTTGGGCAGGGGGTTGTGCTGAATGACTCTAAGCTTAGTTTGGGCAGGGGGTTGTGCTGAATGACTCTAAGCTTAATTTGGATCCAGGGTTGTTCTGAATGACCCTTAGCTTAGTTTGCACAGTGGTGGTTAATCCCCCCCTCCCTGTGTTGTCCACAGAGGGCAAAGGGAAGGAGACGGCGGCCATGAAGGCGGACCTGCTGCGCGCGCGCAACATGAAGCGCTACATCAACCAGCTGACCGTGGCCAAGAAGCAGTGCGAGAAGAGGATCCGGCAGCTGGGGGGCCCCAAATACGAGCAGCAGGAGGAGGGGGCCACAGAGGTGGAGGGGGAGGACCCTCAGAGCCAGAGGGTGAGGGTCTCTGTGTTAAACGTGTTCTGGCTTCAGATTTGGCGTCTCTGTATTAGACATGCTGGGGATTCCGAGCAAGAGAGAGAGAGGGTATATGGACACGATGAAGCTTCAGAGACCTCTCTGTGTGTTTTTTTTCTTTTCATTGCTCATTTCTTATTCATTTTGTGTAGTTAAAGAAGGCATAAGGAACTTAAGAGGCCCAAATATAGGAAGAGGTCTCCCAATTTGTTCCTTAATCTGTCCAGATAGGCACACGTCCATTGAAAGTCCACTTTACCAGGCTCCATTTGCTCTAATGAGCCAGCAGATTTGGGAAACCCTTCGCTGTATCGAAGCCGCTGCACCCTCCCCTTCCGACCGCCCCTCCCGTTTCGCAGGAGAGGAACCCGCACTGCACCGCAGTCCTGTCTGTGAGAGCTCACGGACCTCTCCCTGCCGGGCCTGTCTGCTTTATTACATTTACAAGCCATTACTCTAATTGCCCGAGTGTTTCGGCCTCCTTTACCGTAAGCAGACATCGCCATACTTTCCATATTAAGTTGGCCCATTGACCCATTTTTTTATTAGATCTGGGGCGGCGTGCGGCGAGGACTTGAGGTTCTGAGGTTTCGCTTTCTATCGATGGATGGATTCCCCGCGGAGCTGGTGACATTTTCAGGGCCCGCTCGTCCTGTTCTGTACATCTCCCGACCCCCCCCCCCCCCAACCCCCCCTGTTCGACCCCCCGCCCACCATGTCCTCTGATTTCTTAGTTCCGTCGTCTCCTCAGATCCACACAGCCAAATAGTCTCCTACACCGAATCAAACTAATGAACCTGGCCTAATGACGTGGCCCTTTTTTACGAGCCAAGAGGAAAACTTCTCTGACTAGGACTAGACACTTCTGCCTTCAAGTGCCGCTGAATGTATCTGTGTACTTTAGATGCCTCCACGGTCATTTAAAGGATAATGTGAATGTAAGAAAAATCCATATTCATGTCCGTAGGGATATTTCAACTGTGCTGGCATGCCTATCAATTCCTCCATACTTTTTTTTAATGCACTAGATGGATTTTGTCAACCGCTTGCCAGAAGAGATCTGTTATCTTACTTGCACATCCGAGGGCGGCGTTTAGTTTGAGCACAGCGACACAGCTGGATTTGGGTCATCTTTGGCGATCGCCCCTTTTCTAGCTCCTGTTTTCTGCCCCCTGCAGATCATTCAATTTGAGGAGATTATGTCGAACTCCACCTTCCGAGGGCATTTCCGTATCTATATGGAGCGGGTGGACAAGAGGGCCCTGCTCAGCTTCTGGGAGCTGGTGGACATGTTGAAGAGCGCTAACAAGGTACGGTCCCTGTCAGGACCTCTCCCAACTGCCTTCGGGTGTCTCGCCGCGTGCCTGATCAATAAACATCAGACGAATTCTCACAGGACCTCGACCAGAACGCTCTGTTGTTGTTTTATAGCATTAGTGCTCTTGGAGAACATGAATAATTTTGAAAATCGAATGCAGGATGTTTTGAGCCAAAGGGTAGCTGGTCTTTTAATGAGATGGCAGAGCACCACATGTGAACTTCTCAAGTTGAATCTCCTTCCATAGAACGAAGTGCCCCAGCTGGTGGGGGAGATCTACCAGAAGTTCTTTGTGGAGAGCCGGGAGATCCCGGTGGAGAAGGCCCTGTACAAGGAGATCCAGCAGACCCTGGTGGGGAACAAGGGCACGGACGTGTTCCTGAAGATCCAGGCGGAGGTGTACGAGACCATGAAGGAGCGCTACTACCCGTCCTTCTTGGTGAGCGACCTGTACGAGAGGCTCGTGAAGCGGGAGGAGCTGCGGCAGTCCAGCGGGGAGGACAAGGACGAGATGGTGAGCCCGGCTGAGGTCTGACGGCACACCCACAATGCACTGTGGTCTCATTGGCGTACGGACTCCTGAGAGTCATTGGGCTTTGCCACAGCATTGCTATGGGGTGATCTCTTGTTTAAAATCAGGTCTTTGGTATTATTGATGCATACTGTCTGTGGAGAGTCATTGGGCTTTACCACAGCAGAGCTATGGGGTGATCTCATTCGCTCTCCCCCTCTCTGAGCGCCAGGCCGTCGAGGGCAGGGAGGAGGTTCTGGACGAGGGAAGCACAGCCATTAACGAGCAGGCCAGCTACGCCGCCAACAAGCTGCACCAGCTGTACGACAAACTGGAGTACAAGCGCAACGCCCTGGGCTCCATACAGAACGCCCCCAAACCTGACAAAAAGGTACAGTCTGTGCCCCTGTGTCCCCCCCCCCCCCCGACCCCCTTTTAGCTGTTAGCATACAGAACACATCGCTGATGGCATATTTGTATTTGTGTTTCATACATGGTGCATCTCTGTTCCTCTGTGTCTGCGTGTCTCTCGTGTGGCCTGTTTCATTGGGGTGAACATGCAGTTCAGTGGAGAAGTCTTTCTAAGATTCGTCCCCAAGGTTGTTTTTCTTGTTGTCCATTCCTTCATAGCTCCTCTTTGTATTCAGTACAGGAAGTGTGTAGTGTACTGAAACCCTACTGACACTATTAACATTCACCCTCAGGTAAAGCACCTTTTTAATATTAATACTGTCTATGTACTGACAAGGTACCATTAAGCAGTCGCATATCGTAGGTCACTGGGCATCGCTGATTTGATCTTTCACTCTGATTCCTGAAAATCCCGATAGCCGATGCTTCCTGATGTTTTCCGACGTTTACGAGCGGGAGGCGGAGTCCCTGCTTTTAAAGCGCACGCGTCTCGTCTTGCAGATCGTGTCCCAGCTGAAGGAGGAGATCGCGGCGATGGAGAGGGAGCACAGCGATCTGCAGGAGCACATCTCGCGCACGGACTGGTGGTGCGAGAACCTGGGCGTCTGGAGGGCCGCCATCAGCGGCACGGAGGTGGGTCTGTCCGCCAGGGCCTTGGCCCGTGGGCTTCCCCGTCCTGAGAGAGGGTCAACGTTCCTCATCGCTCCTCATCGCAGGCTAAACGCCACGGGAGCCGGTGTAGCCGCGGGCTACACTGTAGACCAGAGCCGCTTAACCCTGTTCATGAAGATATAGCGTCTTGTAGGGTTGCATTTCAACCCTAATTTGGCTGACCCGATTCTACTGATGAGCAGCTCAGTGAGATCTCTAACAGTTGAACGAGTTGTGCTTTGTCAGGGTTGGATTGAAAACCTACAGGATGGTAGATCTCCAGGAACAGGGTTGGGCAGCGCTGCTGTGGACCATGGATACTCAAATCTGTCTGTCGAATCCAAAAATCCAGCCCTGGTTTTATTTTCTCCCAGGTAATCAACTGAACAATTGGTGCAACTGCTTGGCCAGACTGTATTTACACCTGACTCCCAGGTAAAGGGAGGGTGGAAAACGAGCAATACTCGGCCCTCGGGGACCGTGGTTTCAGTAGGCTGTGATTTCAGTAGGCTTCAGTAGGCTGTGGTTTCAGTAGGCTTCAGTAGGCTGTGTTGGGGATTTTGTCTAGCTCTGAGTAGGGCAGTCACCATAAGGCCATCATGTTTGATGAGGGTGACATGCTACTCAAACCCTCCCCTCCAGCAGATTCTTTGGAATCATTACCTTTCTTCTGTCACAGTGGCAGATGTTAATGAGACGAGAAGTTCTCTAAATCTCTCGGGCACGATTGGCCTTTTACGCCCCGTCTCTGTGAAACCGGTGAGAGGCGGAGGAAATGAACAGATGACTCCTTCCGCACTTTTTCCGTCTGGCGGCACAGTGTGAGGGCAGGGAATTAGTTTCAGGGCGAGAGGAAAAACATCGGCCTTCAGGAAGGGCTCGGAGGAAAACCGGAAATCCTGAGATGGATCTGGAGCTGGGCTGCCCAGCCCTACTCCTGGAGATCTGCCATCCTGTATGTTTTCACTCCAACCCTAATTTGGCACACCTGACTCTACCAATTAACAGCTCAACGAGATCTCTAGCTGTTGAATGAGGTGTGCTTTGTTGAGGTTTGAATCGGACCCTACAGGATGGTAGATCTCCAGGAGCAGGGTTGGGCAGCCCTGGCCTGGCGTGCAATGAGACAGAGAGAGAGAGAGAGAGAGAGATGTGTGCCATTTTTCTTTTTTTATAGTACGAATTGGCATCTGTGATGTGTGAGCCAATTCGTGGGTGGAAGCGACACACGGCAGGACTTTTACTTTCTGACCCCTGGACTTTCCACCTCCGCTGGACAGGCTGGAGAAACGGACATAAATTTAATTTGATTTCTCATTAATTTGCCTGCCTGTCAAAAAGCAGTCACCGCTCACGAGGGTCATGTGACTGAAACGGGGAGCTAGCGGGGGGCGCTGCGCGGGCTGAGTGTGACTGCGTTCCACAGGCCGCCGAGGAGAACGGGGAGCAGATGGCGTGCTACGCGGTGACCGTGACCCTGCTGGGGGGCGACGATTCGGACAGCAACCGCTGGACGGTCAGCAGGAAGCTGAGCGAGTTCCAGGCGCTGCACAGGAAGCTGACGGAGGTAAGCGATTCGCCAGCGCACCGCCCGCGGGTCCGCGGCTGCAAAGCCCGTCCACCTCCGCTTCCGGACTGTTCTAATCAGCGTTCGAGCGCTGCCGCTTCAAAAGGCCGCCGGCGTTTATCAGTCGCCGTAACAACGAAGCCAGCCCAGAGGTTGTGTCGCCATGGAGATGGGACTGAGTCACCGTGCTCACCATATGTTACCGTGAATACTAATTGAAAACAGGAGTGTTACCTGCCACGTTCTTTGAAGCTGTGCTCCCTCTTATTTTTTTTTTTGGTCCTCTTTCTGTCTCCGTCTGTCTTTTTTTTGGTCTGTGCAGTGCTTCCCCTCCTTGAAAAAGGTCCAGCTGCCCTCCATCAGCAAACTGCCGTTCAAGTCCGTGGACCAGAAATTTCTGGAGAAGTCCAAAAACCAGCTCAACACCTTCCTACAGGTGAGACACTCACCCATAATGATCATGGTGATCAGTGGTATGGCGGAGATGCTTAATTCAGCTTCTCTGCTCTGTGTTTAATTATTTTATAGCTGAAATGAAGCCTTTCATGTTGTTAACCAAAGCCAATTTACCTTGACGTGGTGTAGTGTACTGATTCACCCTGAGGAGTCGATTCATCCAACGGTGTATTTTGAGACACTAATGACATATGCGTCCATAGCAATTAGTTTAATGACGTCGACTGTGGGCGGCCTATTTAAATGTCACTCAGAGTGACTGAGTTTGACTCAACCGACAGCAGACAAACCCGGCCCACAAATCGGGGGAGTGTTCAGTCAGAACGACTAAGGAGTTGGTTTTGTAACCTAAAGGTCGCCGGTTCGATTCCCCGGTAGGACACTGCCGTTGTACCCTTGAGCAAGGTACTTAACCTGCATTGCTCCAGTATATATCCAGCTGTATAATTGGATACAATGTAAGTCGCTCTGGATAAGAGCGTCTGCTAAATGCTGTAATGTAATGTAATGTGTTCAGTCGTGTAAAAGGAGAAAGAAATAAATTTTAAAAAATCTTCTCTGTGGAATTAAGAGTTCTTAATTAAAGAGCCTAATAAGAATTTGCCTGGTTTACATCCTCCCCAACAACACCTCTGAGAACAGATGTGGCTGAAAATGTGAGGATTGTGAAAAATAAATAAATTTGTTGAAGAAGCTTTATGAAAGGTGTGAAGACACAAGGAGGTGTGCAAAAGAGTATTGATTAGAATAAAGCTCCTGCAGTGGAGAGCCTGTCCTCGGGGACTTGCCGCTGAACATTTCTCTGCCTCCTGAAATTATGAATTATGGATATTTCCCCACGGGGGGATTAATAAAGCACATTCAGAAAGGATTTCAGGTTTCACAGATGAAATTTCCTCTCATATTAAATTAGCCTTTATGTCTAGCCATCAGCTGATAACCGATTGACAGTTTTTGCACCATTGGATACGCCTGCCGAGATTTTACAGGAGTAGGGTCTCTTCCGGTGGGGTTGTCATGACCACCAGAGACGGGTGGCTGGAGCTTTTTCCAAGCGCTCGATTAGCACCACTGGCACCATCGAGCATGTGCACCTGCCAGGGGTACGGCCCGGGCCTGTTATGGGCTGAGCGGAGGGGACCGTCGCGGTTTAGGGGTCACCCCTTCATCTGCCTGAGGCCGTGGCTGCCGGCGGTTTGGGCTGCGGCCCGGGCCAGTCCTGTCAGCCCGTAATGAGGGCTGGAGGGGATTAGCCGAACCCTCCAGAGAGCACAGACCACCGGGGACCCAGCCAGGCACAGATGCATAGCTGGCCTGCACATCCACTGACCCAGCCAGGCACAGACGCATAGCTGGGACCCTGCCAGGCACAGGCGCATAGCTAACCTGCAGATCCACTGACCCAGCCAGGTACAGACACACAGCTGGCCTGCAGACCCGCTCACGGCGAAGGCGTTGGGCTGCCTGCCAGTGGGGAGCGGATGATGTCTGCTCCTGATACTGCCGGCTGTCCTCAGGCGCTCTGCTGTCAGTTAGGAGAGTGCTAATCCTGCAGCAGAGCACGGCCCCCTTTCCCTGTCACTGCCCGTCACTGCCGCCGCGCTCCTGCCAGAACAGCTGCCGAGGCGACGTGCACGCTCACACGTCCCCTCCTTTCAGACGCACGTGCACACACGCACACACAGTCACACACACGCAGAGTGAGTCACACTGCCACAAGCATACAGCCACACGCACACACACAGTCACACACACGCAGAGTGACTCACACTGCCACAAGCATACAGCCACACACACACACACAGTCACACACACACGCAGAGTGACTCACACTGCCACAAGCATACAGCCACACACACACACACACACACACAGTCACACACACACGCATAGTGACTCACACTACCACAAGCATACAGCCACACACACACACAAACACACACACTCACACACACACACACAGTCGCACACACATGCAGAGTGACTCACACTGCCACAAGCATACAGCCACACACACACACACTCACACGCACAGTACCCAAGTACGGTGCATATTCTGCATACACAGTAGCCCATTCCAGGTTTAGTGCCAGAAGCTGCACTCAGGCTGAACACTCATTTCCTAAATGAATATTGAATTCTGAATATTGTCTCTCTGCACATCTCTGTGGCTCAAGACTGAAGAGAAAGCCATTCGACCGAAGGCCACTTCGGCTGCACGTTGGCAGAAAGATGTTCTCTGCAGGTGGAATCGTGGGAAGGCAGTACGGGTCTCTGATTGGTCAGCGCTCGTTTTTTTCTCCCGTTTCAGAAAATGCTGAAGGACGATCGAATGTGCCAAAGCGAGGCTCTCTACGCCTTCCTCAGCCCCTCCCCCGAGCACCTCAAGGTCATGGACATCCAGAAGAAGTCCTCCTTCTCCCTGGCCTCCTTCCTGGAGAGGCTGCCCGGAGACTTCTTCTCTCACCAGGAGGTGAGGAGCAGGAGATGGGTCTCTCTGGAACACTGACTATCTTAAAGACAGAGTACACACACTGACACTGCTACAAGCGTTCACTCAGTCAGACAACACCCACTTTCAGAGAGAGCGCATACATATACCAACATTTAGACACAGAGAATGTGCACACGCAGAATACAAACATGTTTACACACAAACGGTATGAGACAAAAACATACAGCAAGCTTTCCTGGAGCAGGTGGATGGTGTGCGTGTGCATGTGCGAGTGCAAGTACTGTACGTGTATGTGTGTATATACTGTATTGGAGGTGTGCATGTTTGTGTGTATGTGTTTGTTTGTGTGTGTGTGTGTGTGTGTGTGTGTGAGAGAGAGACACCCAGGGAGGCAGCAGTATGATGTGCTGGTGCATTGTGGGAGAACGTGTGCGTTAAGCTGCACAGCTGGACTCCTCCTCTGTGCTCTCTGTCCCCGCCCACCGCAGGAGGAGGGGGAGGACGACAGCGACCTGTCCGACTATGGCGAGGAGGCGGACGGGAAGAGGGACGCCCTGGCCGAGCCCTGCTTCATGCTCATCGGGGAGATCTTCGAGCTGAGGGGCAGTGAGTACAGGCCTCCGCACGGGTCCTCACAGTGTTCACCAGGCCTGCTTGTGTTTCATTAACACATTTCAGCGACCTTTCCGACTTGTGGAAAAGGTCCCTGGTAGCGTTCAGGAGCTACAGAAAGCTCGGTACAGGTTCAGGGCTAGTGATTAGGCATGTCCATATACTAACTTTTCCATTACAAACTAAAAGGCAAATATGATCGCACATCTGAGATGCTTTATGAACACAAGGCCTAGATGTTGTTTGTAGAAGTGGTCAACTTAATCTATGTACCTAAAATCCACCTAAAAACACTGCCAACAGAAAACTGTCTCTCAGTGTTAGCAGCTATATTATATCACTGTACGTATGCTTAACGATTTTGCTGCCAGATTTATTTAGCGTGTGAATGAAAGGGAGCTGGATTAGCGAGTGTATCAATACGTCTTCCTTGTTCGTCAGACAGCGGGGACAGGGAAGGCCCAATTAAGCCCCCCCCCTTTGTTCTTTTGTTTCATTTGGGTCGTTTCTCTGGGCTTTATCACCATGTTCTGATGTCTCTGTAGTAAGCCCCTGTTCCCCCGGCTCCCCCCCCAGTGTAACAGGATTAATCCTCTCCGTTTGACTTCCTGCCTGCCGGGAGCGGTCATGTGACGCGCGACTCCTGGCGCTAATGTCTGTGCTAACGACCCGGTGGAGATGGTGTACGACAACGAGGCAGCGCGTTTCCCAGCCGCTCGCGTTTAGATAAATCCACCCCGTCAAAAAAGCTGCCCTTCGCCAAATTACATCAGCCGAACTGTGTGCAGTGCAAGATAAGAAAATAAAATAAATCTTTTATTGCAGTAAAAGACTGGGAAGGCAACAGAGGAAAATGTATTAAATCGAGCAGTGGCTGCGCTTTCGAGTGCTGAAGGCCTAATTGCCTGAGGCAGAGACTGGCTCACTTTATAAATGTTTGTACTGTGTTTTTGTAGCTTCACTATCAGCTGTTTTTTAGGCTTTTTGTATTGAAATAAACCCGCAGATGGGATTCATCGTGAGAGGATTCCACTGACTGACTGACTGACTTGTGCCTCTTTGTGTCCCTCCGTCTCAGTGTTCAAGTGGGTGAGGAAGACGCTGATTGCACTAGTCCAGGTCACGTTCGGACGGACCATAAACAAGTAAGCATCACCGTCCCTGAGGGCGTGGTTTGGAGTAAAGATGCTGTTTTGAGTTTCTACGCCAAAGCCCTCCGTCAGTGCAGGTTGGGGTCCTATTGGGGAGTTTTTTCTCGCCACCGTTTGAGGGTTTTCTCCCCACTGCAAGTTTTTTACCTTATGTACCTGCTATCTGAGGGTTGAGGCCTGGTGTTTGCTCTGTCTGTTCTTTTTGCTCTGTCTTTTCCCTTGCTACTCTGTAAAGCGTCTTTGTGACGGTCCGGGCTCTGTAAAAGGCGCTATACAAATAAAATTTAATCGAGTTGAAATTGAATCCCTGGATTGATCGATTCTAGTTGCAGTCTTCATGAAGACTTCAGCCATTATGAAGAGGGAACATCCAGTTCATTATTTTAGTACATTTCCCCTTTATTTAACCTGGCTGGGGACCCTGTTTTCTGTGCTGAAATTTCCATGTCGAGTGCCGCAAATCAATCAATCAAATCCGTGTGAATGGAAAAGAGCGTGTTCGTAAATGGCTCCAGCGCTCTTTGTTTTTAACGCTGTCTCGTTTACGTGATGCATGTTAATTGTTGTCGCCTCCGGGCACCACGCCAAGGTCTACGGCGTCTTTCTCCCTCTGGAACAGAGTCTTGAGAAAAAGAGACTCGACCAGAGGTCATTGCCGCAAGAACTGTGGCACTGTAACGGCTTGTTCCGACGCCTCAGACGCACGCTAATTTCTCCGCCCTGTGATTAGCATTTATCACTGGATGATGATAGCTTGCCCCGTTGTTTACAGTTACTGATGGCCTCTTTGCAAAGGATTTTGCTCTGGGATGTTAAAAGCTTATTGCGGCCTTTGGAGTAATCGTGTTTTCACGGTGACGCTCCTTCCGTTTCTACCGCTTGTTCGTTACGCGACCTGTCAACCTTTGTCGCCGAACAGAGCAAAGGATCTCAGACGCTGCTCTGTCTGGCTGTGTTTATTTTGCGCGCGGGTAACCAGAATCTGTTTTTCATCAGGAATACTAATGTGGAGTTTTATCCTGATGTATAATGTCATCTATTGAGCATCCACTGCAGCAGAGCTGCACAGTTCAGGGGTCAGAAGTCATGCCAGGTGTTTCTTCCACCCATAAACTCAGCCAGCTGAATTCACTAATTAGTTCTACCTTCTGGCTGAAAAATAGTGCTGATTGGCAAATCCAGGTGACTGGAACAAAATACGCATTCATTCCAACTCTAACAAAGCACACCTTATTCAACAGCTAGGAATTTCGTTGAGCTGCTAATTTACTTTCTGACCCTGGATTTTGCACCTCTGCACCGCACTGCGCTTGTGTTGCGGTCTCATCTCAGAGCCCTGTTCCCCGTCCTCAGGCAGATTCGGGACACGGTGCACTGGATCTTCAGCGAGCAGATGCTGGTGTACTACATCAACGTTTTCCGCGACGCCTTCTGGCCCGGCGGGAAGCTGGCGCCGGCCGCCGCCGCGCGGTCGGAGGCCGAGCGCCAGGAGACCAAGGAGCGGGCGCAACAGAAGCTGCTGGACAACGTCCCAGGTACGGCGGACACGGTGGCATAGTGGTTAGCACTGTCGCCTCGCAGCAAGAAGGTCGTGGGTTCGAATCTCGGCTTGGGGCCTTTCTGTGCGGAGTTTGCGTGTTCTCCCCGTGTTCGCGTGGGTTTACTCCGGGTACTCCGGTTTCCTCCCACACTCAAAGACATGCATGCTAGGTGCGTTCCTGCGGGTACCCTTGACCAAGGCACTGGCCTCAGAACTGGAGTTGGTCCCCGGGCGCAGCACAAGAGAGGCAGCTGCCCACTGCTCCTAAGTAACTAGGATGGGTCAAATGCAGAGGACAAATTACCCCACGGGGTTCAATAAAAGTATATCTTCTTCTTCTAACGCCCTCTCTGTCCACACCTGGATCTTCCACTCTCGCCGTCCGCCCGCCTCGCTGTCTGTGCCGAATTTAAAAACGCGGCGCTTCGCGGATCTTCGCCGATCCCGCGAAGCGACGACCTGCGTGGGAGAGAGAACGAGGTGCGCCGGGAGCCGTTTTAATGTTGAACGACGGACGCGTCGTTCCGCCGTTGGCCTTCCGCTTTAATTAAAACTAATTACCCTCAGAACTAATTGGGGGGAAATTGGAGTGGGGTTGACAGCACAACAAGAGAGAGTAATTAGGTATGCTGCTCATCGTGTTCCCCTCCATCGATGCTTTCAACTGCTTCCAATACTGTACAGTCAGCATGGACCCACGCATTGTCAATGAGAACCTTCCTGAAGGCATTCACAGATACATTTCACAGCAGTATAAATATAATGCAGTATCTGAATCATGATAAATGGGCAAACATTCAAATCTTTCAGCTATTGCAATATATTATACTGCTGTGAAATGTATTTGTCACTACATTCAGGTAAGTTTTTATTGACGATGCGTGGGTCCATGCTGACTGTCCAGTTACAACATCTTGTTAATATATTTCACTGTATATTCAGTATATTCCATTTCTATAATGGAGCGGACAGCCAAGATGTGTGAAAACACATAATGAAGGCAGTCAAAGCTGGCTTTCCTTAGCGGTGTTTTAATGCTGTGTTCCATTGAAATGTGCTCCACATTCTGAATCCTGGTGTGGAGATGTGGAGGTTTAAGATGGGCACATGTCCTTCTGTCAGATGCACTACAGAACCTCGTTGGACACCAGAATGGTCGATACGGCATCATCAAGGTGTTCAACGCTCTACAGGAAGTCAGTGCCAACAAGCATCTCCTCTATGTGAGTGTGCATCGCTAATGCTGTCTTGTTAGCTGGCTCGCTAATGTCGTTATAAAACTAAATCATCAATATAAATTGATACGCCACCAGGAATTATGTGAATAGTCATACACCAATGGTTCCCAACACTGTTCCTGAAGATCTACTGTCCTATAGGTTTTCATTTCAACCCTAAGCAACCCTTAGCAGCTCATTAGGATCTCTAGCTGTTGTAAGTGTGCCTTGTTAGAAATGAAAACCTACAGGAAGGCAGATCTCCTGGAACAGGGTTGGGAACCACTGCCATAAATCGTTAGGCATTGTTAACCAATCAAAAAAGATCTGGCAATATATTTCTCTGCTTTAACACCAGCACAATTATATTGTAAGATAATACTTAAATACTTTTTTTGTCTATAATGGGCTTTCTTGTCATCCTTTCCCTGTCATTAGCAGACTTCCTGTTCCTGTGAACAGTATGTAAGGCATTGTGAGCCGTATATAAAAAGCACATCATTCTGTCCCGGCTTCATTTCAGATCCTCCTGGAGATGTTCCTCAGAGAGCTGTGTCCTGAACTCGGTGCAGAGCTGGAGCAGACCTGAGCGGCCCGTTCCACGTCCGTTCTCCCGACAGACACTGCACAGTCTGGGCCCGTATAACTCAATCCAGCTCATCGCATTAGGAGTGCTGCTCCAGGATCCAGGTTTTCCCCTCAACACCTCCCCGACTTCATCCGGCCAAAAACGATCCTAGATCAGCACTCCTGCTCTGACTATGTCTGATGAATGTGGTCCTGGGTGTGGTCTTACTGTATAGAGAAATCAGCGAGTTTCTTTAACCCCCCCCCCCCCCATCCCCCCACGGATACACCACTATCTGAACGCACTTGATGATGTAACTCTCAGAATCTGGGGCAATGGGCTTACGACTTCATTTGAAAGGTCCTCTGGTTCATTTGCTGGAAAACAGATTTAACTGCCAATGTCTGTTGCGGAGTGCCAGTTTTTTGTTTTCGGGCCTGGGTGGGTCTTTATTTATTGTGAATAGTTGTGGAATTATGAATGTTGTAAGTGAAAGATGTCCACAGACCTCTGAACATTCCTTAAACTTTTTTTTTTTTTTTTGGTGTCCATTAAAAGGCTTTATTGTGCAATACGTCATGTAAAGTCATTGTGACTATTTTATTGTTGAATAGGAATAGATTTTTATTTTTACCAAAGATAGTTTAGAGAATTTATAAGCAATAAATTGCCAAAGCGTATCTCCATTTTGTTCATTTTTATTTATGGACACATTTTTTATTAATATAAAATGGTACAATCAGGGAATGTTTATATCACAAAGATCTTATCAGCACAACGCTTATACAAAAAATAAAAATAAAAAGACCCGACACCTCATACTGTACATTAAAATAGGACTATTCATATGTCGTTAGCATACCATTGCAGCATATGGTCAGGACAGAGGTACACAAGTTTACAGTGCAGCATTAATACAAGAAAAATTATGAAAGGCTTTCAAATTGGTATTGTAGCTTAGATAATATACACAACTATAACCCTAAAAAGGTATCGTCTTTGTCACATATTAACCTGACCTCATTTGGCAGAGTAAGGCTACATTCAGTTTAGGAATGACATGGCACAATAAATGTAGATGTAGCGTGTCATACATTTAAATCTTCCCGAAGACGGCGTCCTCGTCTACATCCTCTCGTAGGTGACGTCCGTCTGTAGCTCCTTGCACACTTCGTGGTTGATCTGAGCCGCCTGTGAGGAGTCGTAGCGAGAGGTGAGAGGCGAGATTACACCCGTGTGTGATTCAGTTACCCTCAGCGCCGCGGAAATCTGACTGCGCGGGGTCGCGGAACTGGACCCCGCTACTCCCAGGATTCCTTTTGACGTGCGTGCTCACAATTGTGAAGGCCGTCGAATGTGTTGCGCTTCGAATACATGAAGCCGACTCAGGCTGGTGGAGTCTGCCTGTAGCCCCGCCCACCGTAGCCCCGCCCACCCTCATACCACTGACTTGCAGAGTACCTGCAGTTCTCTGGTCCGAACACCCAAACCCCACGCACCCTGTATAGCACACCTGATGTAAAACTGAGTCCAGGCTGCTCCCAGCTAACAGCAGCGAAGCTGAGCTCGTCGCAGGTAGCCGTTTCCGGGTTGGCGGCGCGGTTCGTAGCGTGGGACAGGTGTGTCCCAGGTGTGTGACGGGTGTGAGGGCTCACCTTTGAGAAGTAGCGCTTGGCCTCCTCCATGTCCTGCTGGGCCCCCTTCCCCAGCTGCAGGCAGCGCGCGTAGTAGAACATCGCCATGGCGATGCCCTTACTGATGTACTCGGGCAGGCACTCGATGTTCCTCGCCATTGCACCGATGTCCTCCGGGCCGTATTCGGAAATCCTGTTTCCAACATAAGACTCTGTGAGTCCACTAGGTCCTAAGACTCCGGGATTGGCTGCGTTGTGGTATTAGTTGATGGTTGTGTCGCCCTATCAGCACTGACAGTGTGGCTTTTTGGTGCACAACGTGTTCGCCTTACTTGTGGCAACACTGTTTGATATTCTGAAATGAACACTGTGTGAAACCATTTATGCCCAGTGTCTTTAGAGAGAGAGAGCAGTTCATGCATACATTATGTGCATGTACACCAATGTCAGTGTGTGTGTGTGTGTGTGTGTGCGTGTGCAGCATCCATAGGCATTTATCTCCGAGTGAGTATTATATTATTATTACACTATATTTTCAAAACAGATCGTGCATATTTATAGCCGTCTCATTTTCCTGGAATTGCTCTGCTTCTAAATATGTAACCAGCCCCCCTGTTTCAGCCAAATTTAAATTTCCATTTCCACTGAACAAAAAAAAAAAAAAAAAAAAAAAGAACTTCCACATGCATTATGTATCCAATAGAAGGTTTCAGGCCTCGATTATGTCCAGATAACCACAGTAATCACAGAAAGTGAGTCACTTCCAAACACGACTCGCCAAAACCGGCACTCGGCAAAGCAATTAACGTGCCACAGCTAATTAATCTCATTAACGGGGGGGGATGCGTGATGACTCACGGCACACACGACGGCTATGACGGTGTTAGCGTCTGAACCGTTAATGAGTGTCATGTACCCTCAGCGCTTCACACACAACGCCGCTTCACTAGCAGGGACAGCGTGTGTTTACGCTGCGGCGGGTGGGAACCGTTGGCCGGACCAGGGGGGTGTGGGGGGGGGGGGGGGGGGGGCTCTAAACGCTGTTTTCCTGGGCGTGGCCTTTTCTGTCGCGTTCCGAGCGAACAGCCTCCTCTCCAGCGCCCCCTCTCTGCGGTTGGGCGCGTTTGATTGGCGTGCCGCTGTTTTTCGCCGCACGCGCTAGTGTGGTGCTGCCGAGGCGTCGCCGTGGGCAACTAGGGAACTGAACTGTGTGTGAGGAGCAGATTGTGTGAGTTGTTGACGACGCTTTGCAGTATGACATCACAGTGATTATTACACTTCCAGCGAGGTCAATATGTACTGAAAACCAACCCAGCATTTCCTTCCTGTCCTATTTCATTCATCTGGGGTGAGAGCAGGTTTGTAGCCTCCTCTACGCCACAGTAGCATTCTGGGACGGGTAACACGTGATGATTGGGGCCTGCCCGGTGCTGTACCTCTTGGCGAGGGCCGTGGCGTTGGAGTAGAGTTTGCGGCTGTAGTAGAAGGCCACCAGGTGGCCCGTGGCGTAGACGTTGCCCCTCTCCGACGCCTCCTTCAGGCAGAGCAGGGCGGACTGGTGGTCCTTCTGAATGCCGAGCCCGTACAGGTACATGACCCCCAGCGCGCCCTGCGACTCCAGGCTGCCGTTCCCACAAGCCTCGGAGTGCCAGAAGAACGCCTGGAGCCAAAAAAAACGCTCGGTACCGCCCAACAAAACCGTACCGCTCTTATTATTTTTAAATGTAAATCAGGTTCAGCCTTGTTAAAAAATTAAAACATAAAAGCTGTATAGCAGGCTAGTGTGAACATGTTTAAATTATAAATAATAGCCTAAGAATGTAAAGATTTGTTGCTTATTTTTCTTCAAACATCCTCGGTTTGACTTTGACTATTTAAATAAATATAGAGGTTCGTTTTTATTGGTAGCCTACACCAGACAGCCTTTCTTGTTCTGTTTCGTAGGAAATTATTTAAAAATACAAATCACGTTCATGGCTTCATGATCTTCATCAAGGCTTAAAGGTGCCGTGTCTTGACCGCAGCTGTATACAGGCAGGATTAATCCACGTCTTTATCAAACAAACAAAAAAAAGAGGTTCTTTACAATTTGCTGACCGGCAAACGCACCTTTTTGAGATCCGGCGTGTCCGGGTGGGAGTAGAAGAGGCCGAGGGAGCTCTGAGCTTTCACGCTGCCACTGGGGCTTCCGTCCTCTGCAGCAAGGAGCCAATACCTGGGGAGGAGGTGGGCGGAGTCACACAAACGCAAGCGTGCGATTGGAGGGAATTCCAGCTTGGCCCCAGCCTGGTTTTAAAGCGTTTTTGGGAGATGGTCAAGCTGGCATCAAGATGGCTGAGATATCAGCCGTGCTGGCAAGACCATGTCCAGCCGGTGGGCCAGCTAGGTACAGACAAGGGACCATCCACCAAATCCCAGACGGTATTCAGCTGGAGCAGAAGCCGGTTGCCGTGAGATTCCATCTTAAGCTGGGAGCTGGCATTTCCACCGTGGTTTACACACAGCACTGCGAAGAGGAGCACCGCCGACGTTTTCCCCGAACGGGTACAGGTACAGGTACGTACCTCTCGGCCTCCTCCCGGGAGGGGCGGACCCCGTACCCCTCCAGGTACGCCGCCCCGAGGTTGAACAGCGCGCACTGTTTCACGGAGGTCGCCTCAGGGTCGTTGCTACTGGCAACCCGCTTCATGTACTCCACTGCCTTCGACTGTCCAGGCCAAAAACAAGACGTGACAAATGTCATCTAATTTGCGGCCCCAAAACAGCGTGACAAAGAAAATCTCATTACCGAAAACCATAATCTCAAAAGCCTGTGTACAGAGTTTGTTTCTATGGTAGGTGAAGACACCATAGTGTCATAGATGTTGCAGATAGACGGTTATTATCTCATTGTCATTTTTTTTTGTACACTCCAGGTCACAATTTATGCATGCTGCAGGTTATTCCCTGTATTTCACATCCACTGTTGCTTATTTTCAGGAAAACATCATTCCCCCAATGAGTCGTTTTGACAGAGAAGATGTAAGGGATTTGTTGTAAGCTGCGAGGGGGGTTGGTATTTGTACTGAGGGAGAAGCCCGTGGCTTCTGTGCGCATGTATTAACTGTGACAAGCAAACGGCCGAACGCACAGTACTCACCAGGTCCACACTGGTGCCCAGGCCATCAAAGTACATCACTGCAAGCTGGTAGAGGGCCTTGGAGTCCGTGTCTTTAATGCTGTCAAATATTTCTTCGGCTTTTGCGTACTGACACTGGAGCAGAAAAGGAAGGTTAAAAAAATGTGCCAGTGTTCGAGAGAATTCCAATGCAACACTACCATTTGCATGAAGTTACTGAATCTGAAAGGTGCCAAGTGGTTTCACATAATGGCATATAAAGCAAATATGCTGATATCACTGTATTGGCAGTGCACAACTTTTATAAATTACTGTATTTACGTGAAGCTGCCATCATTGGATATTGATTCTTGTGGCGACAGGGATTAACCAGCTTAGAAGTCTAACCACTTTGTTGCCATGTCAGACAATATCACAATCTTGGTTTTCTTGATATTAGTGACATAGTGGTTCATTCTGACATTTTTTCCCCACTTCTATCTGTCTATCTATCACAGCTACTGATTCCTGGCATGTATCCTAGGCAGCCATGAATAATAAATGAATCAAACTGATGCCAGAAAGATTTAATCAAACACCCAGAAAGTTTTTCCCCTGTTTTAGTATCCTGGGCCATACACTCATGAATACAGATGGATGAATAGAGTGTTTTTGGGCAGCGTTTGGTATACTGATGTGATTTGGGACTTGGTATACAGTGCTCCGTCGGCGTATTTGTGACCTCGCCGTCCTTCAGATCTGCAAATTAGGCCAGTAAAAGCAGCAGGGGCGAGGGAACGGCAGTTTTTACCTCCTCGTAGTAGAGCTGTCCCAGGAGAAAAACGGCCTGCTCATCTCCGCGGTCAGCCCTGCTCTTCAAGAAGATCTCCGCCTTCCCCACCAAGCTGCCGCTGTCCGCTGCTTCAGCATCAACGGTATTTATAATCACTATCGAGTACACATTATCTGCTTCGTCAGTGTCAATTTCAGGCCTGTTCGATCACGTGCGTGCCACTCTCAATTGTAAATGATCCGTGAACAGCTCGGCACTCCGGAGTGGCTGCTATGTTAAGAGTAAAGGTGTCTGAAGTTATTGAACATAAGCCGTATAAAATAACTGTGAAGGAGCTGTGTGTGTATATTTTAATGTAATGATGAGTCCCATGTATCAGCTTCAATAATCTAATAAGCAACTCTAACGTTATCATCTCTAAATAATCTTTGAATGATGTGGTTCGTCACATGTAGGATCTTGTAACACTTGCGCGTTGCTTAGGATACGTAACTAAAGTGGGTCGGGGAATCTTATGATCACAAGCCCAAAATATCGTAGAAAAGACGCATAAACCCAGCGCCTCCATAAGTATCAGAACAGGGACATCTGCAGGCCATTCAGAGAATTGGCTAAAGTTACGCACTTAAATTATAGCTGTCCGCAAACTCACTAAATTACGAACAGAGGGTATAGTGATAGACCCAAAGTTACCTGGCTACATGACTGCTTTCTGAAGTCATTACCGTAGTTATCCAGTTATATTTACTTTCAGGTGCCAAGTTAGCTTTCTATTTTGATAAATGTGTTGCTTTGTACCTGTGTCACCGAGTGTTACATCCCCGTAGACATTTGAGATGGCATTAATCAACCGTCCTGATTTAAGATTCTCTCTTGAATTGGTTTCAAAATCCGATTCCATTCCTTTTCAGAACCTAGAAAAGGACGGCAAAACAACGTGAGACAACGAACTTGAGTATGACACGCTAAATCCAGTCGTCTCAATGTGTTGGCAGGACAATGTAATCCAAATAAAAATGTATACGTTAGATTTCTTAGTTTTCATAGCTACCTCTCATGAATACAATTTTTGCCTGTTGAACATCCCTTGGTAATCTGTCATGCCCTTGCACAAGCGTTGCACTCACAAACGCGTCCGCCGTTGCCTGGTGAGTTTTTCCATGACAACCACAAACAATCGTTCACACAATGGCAACCGTGCATCGTACGCACTGGCGTAAATTTGATCATTCTACATTCGCAAATGGTAATTTATTTGTCCTTGTCCATTGCCTTGGTTGTATAGTATTTTGTTGTCTCTTGTTTATATAATTAAGTAAAATGGTGGCAGAAAATAAGTTAGTCTAATGCGCACATCCCTACGAAAAAGCATCTGAATCTGTCCCAGTTCAATGAGTGCTGCATGTCTGTACTCTCGCCAGATTGTAAGAAATACTATAAAGCTAGCATTATGTGGCTTGCATGCAGCGTTGTAGATAAATTGTAATTATTGGCAGGAGAATCCGGCAAATGACAGCAAATGCTGAAAAAACTTTTTGCTGCAATAGTCTGTTCGCTGAGGATATATAGTTGAAGGTCTGAGCTTGAATGTGCAGCATAGCAACCCAAAATATTACAATAGCCTACATAGGCCTACAGTAATACTGTCACTCAAAAATAAAGAAACCATTAAGAACTACAACTTCCACAATGCACTACGAACCGACATCCGAGACAGCGTTATTATGATTCACAGGGAGTACGTTAGCCTACGTTATGCTGATGTAAAAAACCCGCTATTTCAGACTTGTATCTTTCCAAGTTCGATCTCGGCTGTACATTTTGAAATGTTTTGTTTTCCTGTCAGAAACAGTAATGGGCTTTGCACTACGATTTCGTGTGCGACTACATTTCCACCGCCCCTTTGACGTCAGCTGATCACCATGCCGGAATCCAAGGTAACACGCTGTATACAATTCCCGAATGGGTCCTACTCTTATCAGCACGTAGCTGGTAAGTACACTAACTTAGAATGTTTCCAGTCTAGAAATTAGGCTGTAATTTAAGCAAATTCAAGCAAAGTAATCTCAAAGTAATCTCTGCATTTTTAAAGCAATGAAAATGATGGAGATGAAACAAAGATAAATGTTCATTTTGCAATTGAAACTTTTATTTTTATATAATATTTATATAAAACTAAAGCGCAATGAAGATGCTTCGTATTTTTCTGTTGTGTATTTTCAATTTTATTCAAGGAGGTAAACATGTAACATTTTATGTGAAATATTATCCCAAGCATATTTCACAGTATAAATAAAACAAATTTTTGAAGTAGGGTAAGCAAGCATGTAGGAATTAATTGAGCGTTGTTTTTCTGCTTTCTTTTTCTGTAGAAATACCAGCGGAGCTAAGAATCTTTTTGTTTCCGTGTTCAGTAGTATCATCGGTCTGATAAATATGCCTCCGGAAGGGAAGACTGATATGGACCGCGTGGGTCTATTTAAAGAGATGGGCTACATCACCATCGGGGACAAGTACACCACGAATACTTCCAGTATGTTCATTTATGATTAAATAGCCAAAGAGAAGACAGCCGTATACGTTATCTGTATATGTAAATCAAATATAAATGATTCAATGTGTGAGGGTGATCTGTAGAACATCCAGTAGAGAAAAATAGAACAGTCCAGTATGACCATAATCTATAGCCTACACGTGCATTATAGGGTTAAAAGATCAAGACTCCTTTAAAATGATATTCTGAGCATAGACACTTGAAAATGACCTGAAGATTTCACAGCTATTTTTATTTACAATGTATTTTTAAGGACCTTTCAATGAATCGGCTCATAAAAGCAAACAGATGATTGTCAGCAGTCCGAAGAAGAAGTCGGGACTGCAGGTGGGCTACTTTGACGCTCAGTTCAAAAGGATCTTTGAGAAGGAGGCCAGCACGGACCCCATCAAGCTCCGCAGGCAGTACCGGATGCAACAGGCCCAAAAGAACATCGGGAAGGCCTTTCTGCCCACCAACGGTGAAAAGAAACCGTAAGACTGTACCCCGCGACCTCTCACAAAACGCGCAGCCGTTTGTGGGAACCGGCCTATCTGAGAGTTCAGCTAGTGAGGTTGCGAAAGTTACTTTCGATATGTGTCTGTGAGATCATCGTGTGCGTGTGATTATCATATTGGACGTGTAGCAACCTTTGTTGACGTGGAAATGAGCAACTGGATTCAGTTTCAGTAACAATGCAGATATAATGGGCAATGGTGCAGCCTGTGAGTTTGGCAGACATGCATGCAAGTCTGTCATCTGAACCAATGCTTTTTTATCCACAGAGAACAGATGAATGCATGGCCACACACATACAAGGCAACATAGTGCATTTGAAATATGATATCAGTGTGGTTAGATGTTGTATTTGAATAAAGGAACATAAAATGAACTATTAGAACAGTTTCCGTGTTACCACAAGTTTCCAGCGATATGATCCGATCCTCCTGAATAAGACGTCTGCCAAGACTTTGTAATCCTATTAACAGTTCCAGGCTTTTTGAGACTCACCTATGGCTGCCAAGAAATAGGAGTGCTTTCTGTTATTAGTTAAAGTGAACAGGCATAAGAAAATAGAAGCATGATATTATGCAGCTTTCCAGCTCTTGAGATATGCTACAGCTGCTTGACTCTGTGTGTTGAAGGTCAGGCATTGGCAGCTACTATGGGACCCTGGGTGGACCTGTGCAGGCCATGAGCACACTAAAGCTTCCAAAGAAACCTTACACATCACCTGGAAAAAATATCCTAACTAGCCCCCCTAAAAAAGGAAGCGGATATGGGTATGTTATATGTACTTATTTTCTTTGTTACAGTGTGCTGCGTTTTCATTTTTGACTGAGAGCATTTGTTTACATTATTTTCTTTAAATGTCAGATATCCGAATGTTACCCTGTCGAAAATTGATTCATACTCCTCAGAGCCCTATGACAGAGCAAGAGAGATGATGAAGGTAAGCTTGAGTTTCTGGAACAATCCCTCATAGTTATCACTCTATATCGCAGTTCGTTTGCGGTCGCTATTGATTTTAACCGGGTGGGGACCATTGTTTTTCAGAAGGAGATAGTCTCAGACAGGACCAGGATGAAAGGAGGGCCCTTTCGTTTGAATCTCCACCCCAAGGACTGTTTCGACAACAATCCTTACAGGCTGGAGAAGGCCTTGCCTCCTGTGAAGCAGTCCGAGGGAAAGAAGGACCATGTGGTTCCGTTCAAACCGAGCTCGCCCAGCAAAAAGGTGAGCGCTTCCTGCGAATGGGTCAAAGGTTACACTCTCTGCTGGTTTCTGGGATGTCCTTTGTAGTGACCTAGTGATCGTTTGTAACGAAGTTTAAGCCATGAAGGAATTAGCTATGCTTGAAGCATCTTCCACCCATTATCTGGACCTGCTTATTTCTGGGCAGGGTCGCGGGGGGGGTGCTGGAGCCAATCCCAGCGTGCATTGGGCGAGAGGCGGGAATACACCCTGGACAGGTCGCCAGTCTATCGGAGGGCGCACGCACTATTCACTCACCATTCACTCACACCTATAGGCAATTTAGATTCTCCGATTATCCTACCTGCATGTGGACTTTGGACTGTGGGAGGAACCTGGAGTACCCAGAGACAAAAACCCACACAGTCACGGGGAGAGCATGCAAACTCCACACAGAAAGGGGATGGCCCGGGCCCAACCTGGGATTCGAACCCAGGACCTTCTTGTAGTGCGACAGTGCTACCCACTGCGTCACCGTGCCGCCCTTGAAGCCTCTTGTGTTCTCTTTATTCCAGATTGGGGGCATGAAGGCTGGGACCTTCGGAACGTACCCTTCCCATTCTGCAGACCCCTACGTCCCCAGGCGCTCCAAGTCCGTCAGCACCAGCAAGGATGGAAAGATATTCCACCCGTCTCCTGGGCCAAAGAGCATGCCCGTGACGAGCATCCTCAACATGAATGTCAGAAAGTAAGACCTGTATCCCGGCAACCGCACCATCCCGTAGTTAGGAGGTGGTCCAATGCCACAAATCCAGTGAATTTTTTTTTTCAGTTTACGTGAAGAGAATCCAGTGTAGATTGTCATGTCTCTGGTAAAAGAAAAGCCATTTTTACAACCTTGCCTTCTTGCTTGGCACCACACTAGCCATTTTTTTGTTGTTGTTTTTTTTTTTTAAAGAACATTTTCAGTTTAGAAATTTTTATGAAAAAAGTACTGTTGACATCTGTTGCGTGAATAGCCCGTTGTCTGATTTCTTTGTTCTTTTTGAATTTCAGAGTGATCAATTCTGCAAACTACACGGCGGCACCATCTGTGATGGCATACTAACAACCAAACTTGCCTGGAGAACAGACACAGGCATGTTCATCGTTGCATTTCCCCCAGAGCAATTCTGTTCAGCTCACTGTGGCCAAACACACAAGCTCACCCTTCTCTGCACAGGGAACTTGTTCCTGAAATATCATGGGCTCCCAAGGACATGGAAAACCTGATGTGGCTTTAGATAGATAGAGTAAGGATGTCTTCAATTGAAAAATACTGTCATCTCATTAATGAAACTTATGAAACACTGATAAATGAAAATAATGCCTCTTCAATGTGGCTATTTTTAGTAAAGAGAAGTGATTATGAGATGACACCTCTTTTGAAAAATGCAGTTCTTAAAACCAGTGGGAAGTGAGTCAACATTGAAGTATTTACATCAGATTTGTGCCACACATAGCTAAACATTTGGCATATGCACTTAATTTTACCTTAACTTTTGAAAGCTTGTCAATATTATATCATCAGTTCAGGATGTTACTTATAAAATCTTTCATTTATTCAAAGCAAATACATTGAATCCACAATGTAACTTGAAAATATTGTGAACAATGCTAGAGAACTAAAATGTTCTTTGTTTCAATGCACTCCTCCTTTTTGTTACACTTTGTTGTGGTATACATACAAGCAATGTGTTTGTGTTTGAAATTCTGCATGGGACATTTTTGAGAAAAGCTTTTTTGAGAAAGAAGAACACCACTGTGTGCAGTAAGGAAAAATAATGAATTATTCAGATTATTGATTAATGGTGGCTACCTACTTACAGTGCAGGCTGGAAATAAACAAACTAGCACAATATGTACTGTATTGCTATGCTGTATGTACTATGCAATCTGTGCTGTGTGTGTGTGTGTGCGCATGTGGGTGCGCATGAGTGTGTGTGCGTGTTTGTGTGCGTGTGTGAGTGCACGTGCGTGTGTGTGAGTGCATGCGTGTGTGTGCGTACGTGCGCGCGTGTGTGTGAGTACATGCGTGTGTGCGTACGTGTGTGTGTGTGTGTGTGTGTGAGTGCAGGCGTGTGTGTGCGTGTGTGTGTGTGTGTGTGGGTAACTAAGTACTCTGCTGTCTTACTGTCCCATACAATAAAATGTAAAGTCAGTGTAACCATGCAACAGATGCATTTACAAATGTAATATAGTTCAGCAACTACACAACTCAGAACGCATTCATGTATCATTATAAAACCATTATTCGGATTTGAAGTTGAATTGGCTGAAGTGTGAATTTTAGCACTTTGACAAAATGAACTGTGCCTAAAAGGGACCTTCAAATGCTTTCTTGAGGCATCTCGCCTGCATCTCGTTTGTCCGCCTGGGAGAGATGCCTTTATGAACAGCAATGGCGGTTATCTTGTTTTAGTTCTGTTCAACTGCAGCTGTGGCTTCTTAAGAGCACTGCTATTGCTAAGACGATTAGCAGTCTGACTCTTCTAGCCGTTAGCCCTCTATACAGTATTGTAGCACCCTCAGGGGCTGCGAAAGCCCAACCCAAGATCAGCTTGATGACCGTGTGCCAGTCCCATTAATCTTTAATGGGCTTCAATTATTAATGGGCGTTGCCAAGGTCGTCCGTCACAAATAGAGTCACCCTTTGCCCTATTGACAAACTAACCGCAGACATCTTGGACTCCCTTTGACACGGGATCCGGCCATGTTTTTTGAGGAGGAAGAAATCTGGCATCCGCTCAAAACGAGAGCATCCGACGTGCAGGGGAGGATATGGAAAGTAGGCTGCAGTTGTGGGCAGTTATCTTTCACTGTAATGGTGCACTCTTTATGGGCTACGAGGCTGGGGCAGTTATAGCCTTTGGCTGCTAAAAAGGGCACGGCTCATTTTTGTAAGGGTTCACACCTGGTGTCAGTATGTAGACTCGACGAAGTTAATTTCTCTCCTTATAATGCCTTAAGAAGTACATTCATTGGAGATTTTGAAGACGAATATGTATTATTTGTTAAATGCTCTGTTTTATTTGGCACCAGGTGACACTTGGTGGCTCACAGACGCAGAAACTAAACCTGTAGTAGTGCATTTTACAATTCACAAAATTATTAAACACTATATTCCACTATACGTTATAGGCCATTAATGTGGGTGTTTTTGTCATTTGAATTTCAATTTGTCTGTAATGTCATCTTGTTCTACATGGATCGGGTCTAAGGGCTTAGACTGTCCTTGATGTTGATACTTATTTGGCCCTGGTGACTGCACTGTGGTGGCCCACTGCTCCTAAGGACGAGTTAAATGCAGAGAGCTAATGACCCCCATCTGGTTCAATGAAGTGTATCTTTGTTTAAGTCCAGCACTACAACACCTGGTTCAACTAATTGGTCTTCAGTCGAGACGTTGATAAGTGGAATCAGACGGCTGAAACAAAAAGCTGCACTCACACCAGCAATTGTTTGGTAAGACTAGACACCCCTGCATTAAACCGATATTCTGAAGTTTACGATTACTTAAGCGCTCAGAGCTGTATCATGACCATCTGTGGGGCAAAGATAAAGCTCTCAGTATCTTCAGTGTGAATTGTGTTGCTGACAGGGGAGGCATTTAAAATCCTCAAAGGTAATTATTTTCTCATCTCCCAATAAAAAGAGCCACATATGTATCATTAGGTCATTCTGTAATGAGTCATTATTGTTATGCAAAGACAAAATGGGTTATAATATAACGCAAGGAAAAAAGTTGTCTTAAATTTTTTGGCAAAAAGCAAGCTTTATTACAGAAACAGCAGATATTACATCATTGCAGTTTGACCTTGTAGACAGTTTAAGGATTAAAATAATATTTAAAGACAGCACTGTTAAAATAATAAATAATGTTAAACAATAAGATCAGTCTGGCAGCTGTAACTCTTGTTTTATTTGGTATTATTAAAAATAGCTCTGCAATTGCTATAGTCAACTTTTTTGTGCTTTTGAAGGAAGTGAATCACAAGTTTGCATAATCCAAGATATATAAATCACAAAGGGAAAATTACACTCTACAGAAAGTTTTTTTTTTTAGTTAAAAAAAAATCTTATTTTAAATTTCATCCTAAATGGACAATGTCGTGCTGTCTACAAAAAAAAAAATAGCCATCCATTATAAAATATTTTCCACTGAGCCAAAACACCTCGGCTAGCAAGACAAATATTTTACTGCGTGTTGCTTGATGAAGATATTCAAGTTCAGCCCTGTGATAAACCCAGCATATAATACAATAATATTAAGCAGTAATTTCCCTCAATATTCTGTTGATGATAACAGAACGTTTTAACTGCAGAAAATCACGATGGTTTACAGCATAATGCCACTCAAAATGAATTTAACCTCCTTTCTCATTTACCCATGAGGTTACTTAGTAAAAATGCCTCTGAGTCTGTAATGCTTTCTGAAAAAGCTAATTACCGTCTTAGTAAAATTATCCTGGTGTAACTTTGTGACGCAAACTGCCGTATCACAAGTCATACTTGCGAGCAGTGTCGCTCTCCTCACTGTGACCGTAACCTCCCCCCTACTTTAAAAGTACTGGCATGAAATCGCGTACGCACAACTTTCCTTTAGCACGAAAAGAGAAAGCAACCTGCAACCCATCATACACGCACCTGTGTTTTTTTTTAATGCTCAAACTCACAGTTTTATGTGAAAGATATAATTTCTGACAGGATGAAAGGGGTCGTCTGGCCTGTCAGTTTGAGGGGTGCACGGTAAGCCCCCCTTCCCCGTGCGTGTCGTTTTAGGCGGTGGGGTAGACGGTGACCATGTCGTGTCCCTCGGGGGGTCTTGTCCTGGCGCGGGCGTGGTTTTCGCAGTACAGCTGTCCCTCCACGAAAAAGTAGCCCTTCTGCTTGAGGTTCATGTCGCAGTCGGAGCAGACGAAACAGCCGGGGTGGCGGAACTTGTCCCGCGCCTTCACCACCGTCCCCCTGCAAAAAAACAAAAAAAACCCCCAAAAAACAGTGGGGACAGGTTCGTCACCCTCAATGAGTCACCCCAGTAGTTCTTCAGAGACCTTCTACACTGAGTTTTAGACACTCCCTTCCCTACAAGATGGATGACAAGCAGCACAGAAGATGAAACAATCAGCTGTCATCCTGCCCCTCCTCCATCTTTAAATCGCCCCTCCCCTGTGAAGCTCGGCTTCAAATGTGCTCTGTGACCTGTTGACCCTCATTACACAAGGTCATATTTAATATTTAAAATGTAGTAGTATTCATATTTGGTATTCAGAGGCCCATTGGAGATTGTGGACGTGTGGGCTGGGTTGGGATGCCCGTTTGTCTCAGAGATGTGTGGGCAGAGTGCGGCGGCTGTGCTGCGTAATTTCAGAGCAGGTGGGTCGAGCGCATCACACGACATTCCGCAATGACGCAACGCTCTTCCGCTTTTGAAGAGGGCGCTAGCGGGGGGGGGCGAGCTTGCCTTTCAGCCCCCTGCCGCGAGGGCCCGGGTGTGGCTTTCAGAACCCCCCCCATGCCCGGAAGGAGCAGATTTATGCTCCAGTAAAACCACACGCCCCGCCCCCCCCCCCCCCCCTTTCAAAGGCCTCGGAGCTTCACCGAGGCACAGGCATGCCTCGCCACATCAAAAGTGTCGCAGGCAGGTATCCCCTTACTTCCTATCGGATGGAAATCTCACTTTTTCATTCCACAGAGATCAAAACGGAAGATCAGAAGGGAGAGGCTGCCATTCCTAATGCCCCCCTGATTCATTGCCGGAGACATCCGGGGTGTCGGGTTACTGAACGTTGCTGTGTGCTTGCGGTACATGCAGAGGTGTATTAATGTGTGCAGTGTTTACAGTAAACCCCTGAAAAACAGGCCTGCTGCTAAGAACTGGGGTGCTGAGACTGGGAGACTGTACTTCGAAGCCAAGGCCCCCCCGCAGCATTTGTAGGGCCCCTGGTGGCACTCATAGGGCCCCAGTGGTCCTTTAGGGCCCCCAGGGATACTTGTAGGGCCCCTGGCAGCACTCGTAGTCCCCCCAACAATACTTGTAGGTCCCCTGGCAGCACTAATAGGGCCCCCAGTGGTACTCGTAGTCCCCCCAGCAATACTTGTAGCCCCCCCGGCAGCACTCGTAGGCCCCCCAGCGATACTTGTAGGCCCCCTGGAAGCACTCATAGGCCCCCCAGCGATACTTTTAGGGCCCCCGGCAGTACTCACACAATGCCTTTCCCACACTTGTCGCACAGGGGCAGTTTCTGCAGAGTGGTGCCGGCCGCTGGAGTTTTAGTCACCGGGGCTTTCACGCTTCGGGTGACTATGGGCCGAGTTCCTGCGGAAAAAAGAGAAAAAAAAGAGAGAGGATCATGGCGCTGTCATAAAACTAATTTAGGGTTTAGAATTATTAGGTTCATCCACTCTGGGTTGTGCATTTTTGGTAAACAATGGATCAAACACCTAAAAACACCTTGTAGGTTTCTAAAAAAAATATGTTAAAATGAACATAGATGCAATACAAAAAAAAATGTTTTCATATGGGACAAGAAAATTCCAGCTTGATTTAAAAGTATATGCTATCTGCATATTAAAGCCTATAATTCTAAGGTCTCAAAATATCCTGTCTAAAGGTGCACACATGTAATGTACTGTAATGTAACGTCGGAGCTCACCGTCACTCTCCACGTACTCCTGCAGGGCCTTGAAGGAGCCAGACTGTCTGGGTTCGTGTGGGGCCTCCGGGTTGTCCTGGAGCATCTTGTACACGTGGGACTCCTCGATGGAGGCCAGGGTGCCCGTGTCGCCGCCGCTGTCGGGACAGACGCCAGCGTGAGCCGCCGCTCTCACACAGCCTCCACGTGACACGTGACACGTGACCCAAACTACCGCTACGCTACGAAAAGGTACTCATGGCTGCCGCACGTGAAGTGAGCTTTTGTGTGAGGAATCCTTCCACCTGTGTGCTATGGTGCAAACGTACCGAACGGATGTGCACGAAGCAGCTGTGTCCTGTAGTTCGAAGCAATTCAAAAAGCCAGCTGTGTTTTGTTTTACTTGCTGCAAGGGCTTAAGGCTATGTTTGCACATTATTCTAAGTCGGGTGTAGAAAATGGCATGGTTTTTAGATTCATCACGGCCGTGTGACTAGCACGGGAAATTATTGCAAATGTAGTTTCTGACTGAATCGGGCCCTGGAAGGTTATCAGGGAGATTGTTCTGTCTCAAGTTGACACGGAGAGGAGATAACATTTCCTAAATGTTTTCATGTATACTCTGAAGACTTTTGGTTTCATCAGGAAATTTTCTTGTATCTACCCATTTTAAACGGCTAGAAAGCTGAAGCAGTGGAGGATGGAAATTTTAAAATTGGTTTTTAAATTGGTTAGGATGGCAGCGCCATGCCAGTCGCTGGGGTGTTACCTGTGTGGGAGCTCTTGGTTAACAGCGGACATCTGAGCCTGCTGCTGTGCGTTCGCGACATTGCCCTCCGAGTACAGCCTTACGGGCGAGTTATACTGAGCACTGGGGACCCAGGCCTCCCCGGGGCAGGCGCTAGGGGCCGGCTGTGAGTCGGGGGGGGGAATGGTGCCTGGCGCCTGGGGAGCTTTCACCACCGGGGCCTGAGGCTTGCAGGTGCTTTTTAGGCCGCATCGTGTGATAGCAATGCCGCAAGCACCAAAAGCAGGGGGTTTGACCAGACGACACCACAAATATACACGGGGGGAATGGGACAAGGAATGACCGTGAAGAAACAGACAATGAGAGAGCGGGAAAAGAAGTTAGAGATGAGGGATGAGGCCTCCTGGAGCAGCAGACATGTTTAATGCATAGAAAGAGAAAAGTGAGAGAGCCACAGTTATCCGGGCTTCACTATTATAAAACATTACATTAGGCACAATATTAAGCATTCCAGATCTTTCTATATAGTGTAGTGTATGCCTTGTACATGCCTTGTTAGTTTGACACGTTTCAATGTACAGCGATACTCATGATTTCAGACTGAATGGGAAGATGGAATTTCCCCAAATCAGGAGTATCCAATGTTGATATTTTGACCCAATAATTACGAACTGAGAAGGCTGAGTAAATTGGTTTAAATAAGGTTGCCAATGACTTATGTTCTCAGGTTGGGATATTTCCTGGACTATAGCCCAATGGGAACCAGGGAAAGAAACCCCTGGTCTACTCCACATCGAATGAAAAAGATAAGCACATTTTAAAATATATAATTCCTGGTGTAATTCTAAATTAATATTTAGTCATGCACAAAATTAGTATCTGTACAAACAAAGGGTGAATCACAGACTCAGAGGTTAGCGCATGCGAGGAGTTTCTGTATCTAATAACCTGCTTTGGCCTGCCAGAGTGAAGGGCTTTGGCCTGACATTAAACTTGTGTTCGAAGTAGCCGAGATCCTGCAAAGACACAAAAGAGGTGAGGCAGGGGTTAGTCAAGGAGACGGAGAGATTAGAGGACAGAGGAAGCGGAGGAGCGGAGGAGCGGAAGGCGAGTAGTCGCGCGGAGGTTGATGGTTGGGGTTTGTTGTTTTTTTTTTTTTGCCTGCGTTCGAAAAAAAAAAGGCTGAAAGGGTGAGAGAGAACAGGGGATGGACGACACTGAAAGAGGAGGAGGAGGAGGACGTGGGTTGCCGTGGCGGCGGCCGGACAGGGGGAGGAGGAGGAGCCAAGCCCGCCACTCACCCCTCGGGCTTGTCATGGACGAGGCCCCGGATCTGCCCCTCCATGGCGTCCTGGATGTTGCCTGCGGAGTAGAGGCCTATGGGGGTGTTGTAGGTCGCGCTCACCACCTGCCTGTGGTCGTCGAGGTTGGCGGCGGCGACAAACGGCTGGGCTTTCCTGTTATGCCCCGTGCCGATTGGCTTAACCTCCTGCATCGTGGAGCCGGAACAGAAAGACAGACTTTCGTGCTCAGTGTGTCTCTGAGAACAAAGGTGTTCAGGTGGGGTGCCAAGCATGTGGTCTCCATATATAGCCCTGCTACTCAAATCACGGCCTTTCGAGGTCCAGGAACTGCTGGTTTTCCAACCCTCCCTTTACCTGGGAGTCAAAAGTGAGATGGCAGTCTGGCCAATTAGTAGCACTTAATGGTTCAGTTAATTACCTGGGGGAAAAGAAAACCAGGACCGGATTTGGATTCAAGGTCCAGATTTGAGTATCCATGATTCCAGAATGTGTGGAAGGATTATTTAGCCTATCAGTTAAGAAGCTGAACTCAGAGGTCCTCCTTTGGGGAGTGGTAGTCACGCAAAACAAAATTATTAACAAATGTTTCTGAACATGGAATCAGCTGGAAGGCAAATATATGTCAGACTTGTTGTTCACAAGTCTTAGTCACGCAAGTCTTGGTAGCTCACATCAGATTGAGCTATTGTACTTCTGAGTCTGGAGAAATATTGGCTTTTCCCCATCTACCTAATTCATCAACAGGATCCAGCCTAAAACTAATGTGCATTGTATGGACATTCAAATTTGAAGAGCCTTGAAGGATTTTGCACATGTAAGAGACATATTCTTCTGGAAGAACAGAACTACTGACGTTCTGACACTCTAGTTTCAATGCTTAAGTTGTCCAATGTAAAAGGATAAACAAGCTGTTCAGTTCTGATCTCCTTTTATGGGTTATTTTATCTGGAACTTGGCCTCGAACAGCAGTTTTAAACAAAATGCTAAAAATAACTGTAGTTCTTAAAAGTTCCCTGGGACTTACTTGCTGCTCTGCCTCCAGATTGATTTTGAAGGGGTTGCTGGGTTTGCCTTCTTCTGCAACCTGGGGCGACCACAGTTTGGTTTCCGGTCTGCAACAGAACAGTGATATTCAATACTGATAGAGCACGCTCATCCCTGATGGAATAATAAGTACAGTTCGAATGGCAAAAAGGGCAACATGGCTCTTCCCGTTTCGTTCCCATGGTGGCCTCCGTACAGCCACAACTTACATAGAACAGAACAAGCATCCAATGCCAGGATCCTCTGTCTTTATTTCACGAGGGACGTGAATCAAAGACCAGGAACGTGTATCAAGCTCCCCGGGCCAAGTTTCGTACATTTGTTACAGATCTGCCGAGGTCTAACAAGTTGTAATCCTGACAACCACGCTACGAGTACATCATCATCATCACAAATGGTATAATCTGCAAACCTCCGATGTCTGACCATCGTTCGATATCCCTTGTTAATCCTGTGTTCTTGCTGAAGGCACTACTTTTTTTGGGGGTTGTTAGTGCTCTGGCGTTTCGCCCCGTACCTCTCGATCTTGAGGGTGAGCTGGCTGCTGGAGTCCTTGATCTTGTTCTGCGCCTCGCCGTGCGTCATTCCCTCGGCCGCCTCCCCGTCGATCGCCAGGATGATGTCGCCGGGACAGAGGTTCACCAGCGACGCCTTGCTGCCCGGCGTGATCTGCGGACGATCGCCGTCGCTTTAATGAACACATCGTCTGAAGGCAAGCTACTATACGTAACGCATCGGTTTTTCCAGTATGCGTTACGCCTCTGTGGGATGTACTGTAGCCTACACGCAGCTAAAGGCTAAAGCATGAGATCCCATGAAAATATCACATGATAAGATGTTCATCTTCTACAAACGAAAGTGATTTTGTGGGGGAGGGGAAGGCCCTGTGTTTTACATTATTGCGCTATAAATAGCTGCGGAGTTTGGACGGGGCTGTCGTTACTGCGGTGTCACACTGCAGAGCAGGGACGCACATCGTTTATTGGCAGTCCTCTGATCTAATTGCTCAGGTATGTGATGTGTTTTGGATCACAGCGGCGCCCCAGCTGCCACCCCCCACACCCCGCCCCCGGTACACCCCCCCACCCCCCCCCCCCCCCTTCCCGCTACCAGAGTCTGACCTCATCCTTCGTTTCTATTCCTCTCACTGTCTCATTCCCGAGGTATTCATCCCTCTATCCCTCCAGCTCCTTATCTCATCGCATCACCGTGCGCGTGGATCGACGCCACCTGCTCCCCCGTAGTGCCTCCCCGCTAGGCCCGCTCACGCAGCACACGCTCGCTTTTCTGTCTTCTCTGTCTGATTTATTTGCGGTTAGGTCACCTAACAGTTATTTTTATTGCTCAGGTTTTTTTTTTCCTGCTCTTTTGTTCTACATTCAGTTGGATTAAGGGAGCATACTACACCGTACACGGTTTAAGAGGACATTAACAATTACTGCATATCCTCATATTTCGAAAATCTAACTGGTTGATCCTGAAGTTCTTTAAAATTGTGTACGTTCAAAAGAGTAGCATTACTACAACTACTATCACTACTACTACCACACTACTACTACAGATACATTACCAGTACTTCTTATACTACTGCTACAACCACTACTACTCTTTCATGCAGTATTAATGCCAAGCAAGTCCCCATTCATGGCTTTTGCTTATTAGCCCCATACACTATTTTTTACTCACAACAGACCTATGACATCATTCGGTGAGACTCCCATAAAGGTAATTAGGAATTAAATAACCCCCCCCCCCACATCCCCCCCCCTCCCCATCCCACCAGATTAAAACACAATAAAGGTGGACCTGTTTCCCAGGACGGGTCTCTCTCACACACACACACACATTACATTACATTAGCGGGTGAACAGAGCGCCATTGTCCTGGAGCAGAGGTAGCGGCAGGTCAGATTCGGAGAGGACGGCGGTGAAGGAGCCGGTGAGCGCCATGCTAACGTGGAAGCCCCGCCGAATTTGAAGGCTGACAGTCACCACGTTATGGGGCTCTCTGGCTCTCCAGCGACACCAAAACAAACACAGCGTGAAGGCACACAGTGTCGGGGGCAGAAGTAGTTGATCGTTGCTGTAGTTCATCTCAAAATCACAAAAAAAGTAATTAACTACTACATCCACTACACAAATTTGAATTTGTGTACCAGCAAACTGCTGCAAAATGTGATGTAATTAGACTACTGGCTTGACTACATGTAATTAGAACGAATACCGACCCCTCATGCACCCATTGACCTTTGGTATCGAACCGGGTGCTTGATTTCCCCACCCCAAACGCAAGTGGGGGGCGCAGTCATTCAAAAGGGCACCACTGTCAATACCAATATTGTGTTACAGCAGTGGTTGAATTTAAAGGTCTAGCATGGCTCCCCCAAGTATCGTTATTTCGAGTTGTTGTGAAGTCATGGGCCTATAAATAAGCTATGAAGGGAGTTTTTCGGGGGGACATTAAGCGAACGGGAGTGGTTGCCGCCGAGGCTGCTCTGGATCGACTGACCGCTTGCTCCCCAGAGCTGCCCTGAGTTCTCCCCTCCGGAGTGGAGGCCCCCTCGCACGGCCTAGGATCGCCCCTCTGTTCCTCTGCAGCTAATGACAGCCATTTTGAAGAAACCCAGCCTAGCCTTCATCATTCCTCCGTGTTATTATGGGTAATTTTAAACGCCACATGTCAGGCCTGCCCGCCCTACCGTATCGTTATTGTTTCATTTGAAATTCCTGTTGATGATAGAGGAATCATACAGGTAGCTTCCCTGACTAGGTAACTCAAAAACCAAAAGGCAGGAAAGTGCAACAACCTCACTGGACTGAATCACCAAATCACACGGCATGTTCGCATTAAAGCGAATCGCTCCTGACCAGATTTAATTGGACGTATCAGGGGTTGCGATGGCCCTGCTAGTCCATACAAACACCTTCTAAAGGGAGCATTCTGGGTTTTTAATGATATCGACTATGTTCAGACCTCTCTGGACTAGACTGGGTCCTCTTTACCCATGATGTACTCCTTCTCCCTGCTTCCTACCTCCAGATAGCCTGCGTTTATACCATGGGGAGTACTGGTTCCTTTTTTTAGGCTGAAGGGCGTGTTTCCCCGAAATCCACCTCCCCCGCAATGCCAGGCCTGCCCCAGCTGCTCTGGCCTGGGGGGGCAAGGGGGGAGGGGGGTGCAGACATCTGCTGGCCCGACAGGTGTAAATATCCCGCAGAGCTTCACTTTAGATGCCCGAGCGATTCCACACATCCAGAAATCTCAGCGCTTTTAATAATGGGCGTTACAAACGCCTATATTTGTCCACGCGAGATAGAGATCGACCCCATATTCAGAAATCAGCAGAGATATGAGGGAAACATGGGTGAGGGGTAACTGGCTGGGCCTGCAATGTGCCATGTTTACCTCTGATTTAAAAAATTTAATTCAAGTAATTCTTCACGCACAGGGAACATCCCTTCATGTGAATGAATGAGGGAGGAACAACACTTGCCATTTCAGTTCAGTCCATTCATGGAATTAAATTAAATTCACAAATTGACAAATTCCCTTAATGCTCAATGTGCTCATTTTCAACTAATGAATTGAATTTCAATTCATTTCCTGGATTGACTGAAGTAAAATGAAATTGACCCCTCTGCTCTTGCGCCACTTCTATTCCTGTGACTGAATGGAGTGCAACGTGCTCCCCACGTCTCTCTCGTTTTAAAATGAGTGTGTGACCGCGTTTGTTTTCGATTGTTTATGATGCAGACCGCTATTTAAAGCTAATCCTCAGCTTCAGAACACCCCCACGTCCATCGCTGGTGCATTCCTGTAAGGGTATCACCACACACTCAATAAGACAACAATGACCACTACCATGACAGGGTAGCCCTGTCCGCATACCTCCGGGTGATAAATTTGGCAATGACTATTGTAACGATGTTTAATGATCTCATAGTTCACGGTATATAAATACATTGAAAATACAAATAATAAATAATACAGCCAATAATGATTCTGATAAGCAGGAAATAAATATAAACTGAACAATAATAAAATGGCATTTTGATCTAATTCAATTTCATTTTTGAACATCGGAATGTCTAGGGTTAATAAATACTATGATTAGCCTGCCCTAGAATAAAATTATTGCCTCTATATATGTCTTATGGAATATTTCCTCCCACCTATTCAAACTTTCTCCCAAAAGTAGAATGACTGTGCTGCCTGCCATTCTAAAGAGCACATTCACAGATATGCCTCTCGGGCGTGAAAATGTCACTGTGAATGGATAAAAATTAATTCATACGATTGCCAACGAAAGCAAAGGGTTGGCAGCGATTTTCATGTAGACATGGGACTAGGAAATAAGCCAAACCGAACCATTTGTCAAGGCGCCACTTCCTTTACATGTTAAAAAACACTTGGGGAAATCTGGTCACTATAAAATGTACACATGATCAGACAGCCTTTGAGCTTTATCTGTTCAATGTGCATTCTCCACCAATGTCTATTGTTCTCAGATGAAATGTTACTGTGCTCATTCTCAGTGAAAACAACTTCTTATCGGAGGACCATCAATACTCAAGACACTATAAAATCATCATAAATACTCAAGACACTATAAAGCACAGAGCACAACCGTTCCATACTCGAAAAACACTTCCACAAAGTGCCCTGCTTCTGTCACCCGCTGCACCAAGCACAGAGAAACTGTAGTCACCCACCCTGGAGATCGTGAGAGGCTGGTTGAAGTCCTTGCCCCCGACGAGCCGAAATCCCCAAGGCCCCGGTCCCTGCAGGACTATGTTCTGCGGCATTCTGGGACTTTTTTTCCCCCCCCGGCGCTGTGGTGAAGGCTCTTCGGTGGTATATATTCCTCCCTTTCCCCAGACACAATGACTCTTCCACAGCAGCTTCTGCCCAGAGGAGGGCCCTTTAAGCCAGCCCGCCTGCAGCCCCGCCCCCCCCCCCCCCCCTCCCCTCCCCCCTCCCTGAGTGAGGTCATCGGACAGACTGGGGACCTGAGGCAGCACAAGCCAGTGCTCTGCCCGGGACCCTCTGGACCGTTCCATATCCACTTGGCCAGACACCTGTGATCACCTTCCTAGTAAAAACCCAGTCCCGCTGTCAATCAGCAGATCCAGGCCACACCCACAGGATGATTGACAGGACCAGTGCTGGAGTTCCGTGGGCTGATAACAGACCTGCACCTAACACTCCAGTGCAGACTGTCACAACAGCAGTGGAGCTAGGCTGGGGGGGAGGGGGAGGGGGAGGGGGAGGGGGAGGGGGGGGGGGATTTTTGTTTATAATCCCCTTGTGTAAAGAATGTAAACCAAGTGGTTTGAAATCTCAGCTGGGTGCGTTTTTAGAACTAATTTGTCTTGTTTGCTGCACAGACAGGCCCTTTTGTTTTTAAACCACTACTTCTCGTGTGATGCGTGTGAAAGACTTGGCTCACATTCAGAAAGGGGGGGGGGGGGGCGGGGGGAGGAACACGTCAGAAACTCCTGGCTCCTCTTCCCAAAACACAACGGAGCTTGTGCACAATGTCTCGTCGTACCTGAACAGTTCTGAAGTCACACTGTTTTGGGGCTGACCCTCCTGGGGTATGTCACGTCCCCGACCGTAGTTGCCCCCCCGGGCAGCTTAGCCACAACAGAGCGTTAGCCTGCCGTCTCTCACGGTAGCCGCGCGGCACGGCGGATACGCTACCCGCATCACACGCGGGAAGCTAGCGCTAGCGTTAGCGCGGGCGCTAACGAGACGTCATTAGCGGGATGCGCGGCGGAGGAGAAAGATCCCTTTGTTTCCTGTCATCGCTCATCCGCTAGCGCGCTCCAGTCATCTCCTTAGCGCTGGATCCTTCTCTCCCTCTTAAGATCCCTCGCTCGGGCTGCGCTGCAGAGTTTGATGAAACTCCTGCCCTTATTTGGTTTGAAGTTAAGGCTCGATCGGGCAACTGAGTTTGTGCAGGAGCATTCCTGACCTATTGATTTGGAATGAGCCCGGGTCTTTTTTAGCAGCTGAAAAAAGCCTGGCCTTGCCAACTGGTGAAGAGCTGTTATCCTTCCTGGTTTCCACTCCCTACTGTACATCAATCTGCCACAAAACAAGTCAAGTTTTCTAACATCAAGCAACACACACATGTGAACAATATACTGAAAGATAATTCCAGTTAATTCTGCCTTGGAGCACCTTGCCTCAAAACAAACGTTTTCATGAGCTTTTTTTTTTTTACGATGAAAAGGGCTTTGATTCTTCCTTGCTTTTAACATGAGTGTTCATCAATGCACGTGATAAGCTTCTTCCTGAGCGAGACAAAGCTGACCTTAGCCAGGGCCTAGGTTTATTTACTAGGTTGCCATGGTTCTGTGTGGGACAGGCAGAAGACCCTGTGCGGCTGTTTATAGTACAGACAGAGGAGATACACCGTCACCGAGCTCTGCAGAGGTTGGATATCACCGTGGTTACTGTTGCTCTGCACACAACAGTGATATGTGGAAGGGACCGTCCACACTGTTCCGTAGGGCTGGATTCAGAAAATAATAAATAAAAAATGTTTAGAATAGGCCATCATAACTATTTACTACAGTTTAGAATTTAATTCAAGGGGTGACACAACTTTATCCGCAAATGGATTAAAGTATTGTTTGGGATATACAGGACCTAGAAGTGGTAGAGGCTGGCCTTACCATTATTATTCCCTTACTTGCTCTAGCCACAAGAAAAAATTTTGTTTTGAGGTCAGAATAAATACTCCAGGAAAGGACTGTTGCGATTAAAGAAGAGTAAAACAAAATGAAATAGCAGTATATCAGGCAGTATTTATTAGACATACAATTCCGCAAAAAAAACAAAAAAAAACCCAAACATAGAAAACGTTGATAGAGAGACTGTCACCGCATTGCTTCGGATAGTCAGATAGTTTATCACGAAAAGAGCTCCAGGTGGTGAGGGATGGCTGTGGGCTGCTGGGCCATTCGGACCGAGCCCACAGAGAGCAGTGGAGACCTCACAGCGAAGCCGCACGCAGTCTGTGTTCAGTCTACGTGAAAACGGCAGGCTCCTGCATGTGAGACACTGTGTGTGAGACACTGTAGGTCCACAAAATGGCGTCTGTGTCAAAGGTAGACTTCACATCAGATCCCTCGTAGCATTTCTGCTACATTCCATCTGCTGCTATTTTACACCAGGCTGGCCAGTGGAGGATGGGCTCCCCCTCTATAGCCGGGTTCCTCTTGAGATTTCTTCCCATTGGGGAGTTTTTTCTCACCACCGTTTGAGGGTTTTCTCCCCCCACTGGGAGTTTTTTTTTTTAGCTCATGTGCTTGCTATTTGGGGGTTCAGGTCTGGTGTCTCCTCCATTCGCTCTTTCCGCTAAGTTTCTTGCCTCGGTTCTCTGTAAAGCGCTGAGAGTTCTCTGTAAAAAGCGCTATACAAATAAAACTGAATTGAACTGATGTACTCTTCCATGCATCCTTATATATATATATGTATATATATATATATATATACACATACACACACACATATTTGCTTTTGACATCACTTTCGCTGCTGGTATATACTGCCTGCACTTTCATTATTTATTACTTAAGTTACCAGAGGTTACACCCCTCTGGATTCCTGTGTGGTGGGAAGGGATGGTGAAATAAACCTGGGGTTGCAAAATCGCAGTGCAGCGCAGAAGCCAACACTGGGTGAGCGGGACTCTGTAGAACTTCTGCGAATTCCGCAGATTTACGGCTTCAAGAAATGTACAAGAAGCTGAAGACATCACGTTCATGTTCAGGCAACAGGATGATGCAAAAACCCCAAAGAAAAACATTTTAAGGTGCTTAAACAATAGTTTTGTATGTCATCACCAATCATCATCATCGCCGTCATCATCATCATCAATACAACAGCCGACCCCATACCTCTGAGTATGTCTTCTGAAGCATAACACAAAAAGGCAGATAACCAGGAAAATTTAACAAAAACTATGGTTCCTTTATGCAAATAAATGTAAGCAGAGTGTATTTTTTTGCTGGTAAATTCCTTCCTGTATTACACTTCGTCTTCAGTAACAGTCACCATTTTTGAAAAGTTAAAGATAAATGAATTTCAACACAAACTGAACACTGTTAAATAAAGGTTTGGGGAATCAATTTCTCTCCCAAAATGTTATTATAAATAATTTCATACATATCACATTAGACAGCTGGACAGTGGAGGCCTGTGCAATGAAAATATTATATTAAATATCTGCAGAGATACGTTTTTTTTTTTCCCCCACATGATCAAATAAAAATAATTCAGTTTAAAAAAAATTAAAGTACACTTCATTTTCCTCAGCCATATCAATTACAGGGAAACATAGAAAATATGTGACAGGTGCGAGCGATGAAATGATATTAGGAGGGAAAAAGAATTTTCCACTCCCCCCCCCCCCCCTTCCCCCCCAAGTTTCATAAATTACTGCATCATGGGAGACAGCCAGAGCATCTCAATGTGTCAGGCATTTATTACAGCCTGAAGACACAAATGAGACACCCTACTAATATAGACCTTAATGACCATAGCTTTCTTTTTTTAAATAGAGGGATGAGAGATATAGGATGGGTAATGGACATGTAATGCTCACCCAGTCATGATAAATTATTAAAATTGCCTTCAGAAATATATGATCAAAAAAAAGAAGAAGAAAAAAAAGAAACAAGTTGGTGAAGTTTGTTCTTGACCAGGCAGTTACTGTCAGCTTGAATACACAAGATCCGGCATAAAGATGGTGCAACAAATGTGAAGATACTGCAATCCACCCTTTCTACATACGTCAATCAGAATATATACAAATGGTTTCCCAGGAAACCATTTTTCTGGCACTAACACAACACCGCAATACTGCTTCAGTCTCTGTCCGTTCAGCTTCAGCTTCAGCCTCTGGTCTTTGCACTGTCTGACCCAAGGCAATCCTTCCCTCCGCACAGAGAAAGGTGACAGCGTACCCCAAAATGAACAGAAAGGCAACGGGGCACTTGGTATGTCCGTAAGTTTTAAAAAAAAATCTTTCGGCGTGAGCACAAGGCAGGCCGTCCCATAGATTTGATTCACGAACCGAACGCGTCACATTGCGCCAAACAACATTCGCAGTTCACCAGCAAAATAATACGGTGAAATACTTTTAACACGACACACGTGGCGCACAGATTATCCTCACATCGCGGGGAGCAGTTCGCTTCTTCCTTCAGATCCTGGAGATGACGGCATTCGGACGCTCAACGTATACTGACTGGAATATCAATTACTTCAAACTTCAAAGATTGCTGGAATAGTCTTCTACGAAGATGGCTAGTTATAGCTATAGTTGTCTTTTAGTGTAAAACAGACGTGTCTGTGACGTTCCTTCTTCCTCTGTAGCTGTTCACATCCATTTCGGTTCTCCCGAACAGTCAAGCAGGTAGGCGAGTATCAACAACGTTACAAACGCTTCACGTAATTCCCCGGGAAAGTTCCAAAAAACTTGCTTCTTCTTGATGTTCCTGTAAAAGACACAAAAATAACACTCAAAAAAAAAGAAACTGAATAATTTGGATATGGGAGGTTCATCTGAATGTTGACTTGACCCGTGGGTGACTCATATGGTGCCTGCATTATACACATTGGGCCTCTTTCACAAAACCATTCCTAAAATTATTCTTACTTTTGTTCTTAAAAATGTTCCTACAAAAAATCAATATGAGATTCATGATGCATGTGCAGACCTTTGTTGTTGTGAATATTCCAGGTGTATGAGATGAATGCCAACTGTAAATTTTATGGACAATCCTGTTCATGTGATTGGCATAAGGAAACAGCCATGAACAACTACGGATAAGAAAACAATTATTAATTCCAAAATGTTTGTTGAAACATTCTTACACACAGTATGTGTGATCGTACCCATATTTCCTGAATGAGGCCCAATGTGTAGATCAAAGTCGAAAATAGAAAATGAATAAATTCAGATGTGCACTATACTTTGGCATATTTCAGTATTCACAAATGAAGAGTAGTTCATATTATATATAATGTCGTTTTATGCATGTATCCAGGAAATTATTTTCTGTAAGCACACTCGCTCATAACTTGATTACCACACAACCCACTGCCATTGCAGTGAAAGTGTGGTAGAACACACTGTGTAGATCTTGGCACATATTTCAATTCAGATCAATTACTGTAGTCAGTGCAAACCAGCTTTCTCCTTAGGCTATCCTTATGTTCAATTAGCCACTGGACTGAACCATTAAGTTACGCAAAGCATGACTGCCACTTGCTGGTGGCTGTTGGTACAACAACAATGGAGGAACAAACTCTTTATTTTTATGCCGTCGAATGTAAAATCCCTGCATAACTACTAGTGCAATAAATGCACTAATACAGCAGAACTCAAAAGTTTCTGTTCGACTCACCGACAAACCAGCCGTCGTCACATTTTTCCATCACGTCAACGACGTCGCCCTCCTTGAGCTCCAGCTCGTCCTCGTTGCGTGGGGTGTAGTTGTAAATGGCCTGGAACCTGCAGGGTGACAGGAACCCCATTTAAAGGGCAGTCGTTTTGACATGCAAAACTAATAAAATGCCAAAAATCCTGAGGTATATATTATAAATATAATGCCATGAAAAGATACTACACGTAAAGGAACCCATAGGCTTTGGAGAATTATGCCCACGTATTTTATCCCTGAAATGAGAAATCATTATGTACACATTGCATGCTGGGTGAAATAGTTCCCAAACTCCTGTTGAGTCCTGAGAAGGACTTAACTGGATTACGACACTTGCTATAAAATGGCATAAATGTTTTCCTGTCTAAGAGACTCCTGAAGGAACACTTGACTAGTCAAAAAACAGGAACAGGAAGTGAGGAACAGGAACTCACGGTTCTCCCTGGCAGTGCAGAGCGTCTTGCGCGTACGCCGATCGCTGAGACTGAAAAGAGAGAGAAAAAGAGCGATGACACGATTATAGGGGCGTTATTCTCCCGCGTGTTGCCGCGGCACCCGTGAGCCGCACTTCCCGTGGCCACGCCCACTTGCTAGCGCCACGGCCAATCAGCACGGGGCGGCCAGGTTTCAACCGCCAATAATCTCCGGCTCAAGCACAGAGAGCGACGCCCAAGCCAAACAGCCGACAGCGAGGACTGTACTCCCCTTGTGTGGAGGAAATTGGGGGGAAAGGGCTGCTTTTCGGGGTCTGGCGGGTACACCATGCCTAAGCTGTGTGCACAGAAAACATTATTCAACATCCCTCAGAGCAAAGTAAATAAAATAAAAACAAAATGCAGACGTGGTTGCAAACGCGCCGTAGTACAAATGCCCTTTCAACACCCCCCTCTTAATTTTCAGAGCACAGGCAGGCATTCTGAGACACAGGAAAGGAGACAGAACATTTCAGCTGTTACAAAAAAAGAAGAAAAAAAAGCATACACACTCATTCCAAAACAAAAGGCAAACTATTAGACTTTCAGGCAACTGCGATTGCAGATGCAAGCAAGGTGACTGGTCCGAACGAAGCCGCTCTCGGTAAGACCTCAGGCTTGTGCAGGACAGCTGAAAGACTCTTCATGCATGCCCCCCCCCCCCCCTCAAAAAAACCCCAAAAACAAACCAAACAAAAAACCAACGACAGAACCGAGCTGCCTATGCTGAAGGCTTTCAGGTTGTTTGTTTTTTCCGCATTAATTTTTGAGAGCAGCACAGAGCTCCACAGCACACAGAGAGACAATCCGTTAAAGCAGGAGGCATCCCAGAGGTATCCCCTTCTGTATCTCTCACTCCTTTGCCTTTTGCACAAAAAAAACGCTGTGAAGTTTTTATTCATATTCAGGAAAGTTTTGGACCAGATTTCTTCTACTTTCAGCTCACTACTGACAGGCAATAAGATCTGGGACACAAAAGGGATACGTGAACTTTAAAGAGGACACCATTTCCCATCCACCACTGCTGCTGCTGATGATGTCACACACGGTGCGCGCGGGCCCGTACCCTGTGAGCCGGAGAAAAGCTTTGGCCTTTAACGGGTGAGCCGCAGGACCTCCTAGACAGCACGGGACTACGGGGAGGCTTACCCACCACAATAACCTCGCGCCTCAAAGCCGGCTGAAAGAACCACAGAAGCACAGAGACGCAGGCGTGAACGTTCGTGTTTCAGGATTCAGGATTGTTTCAGGAGACACACAAAGCGACCGTGCATGCTGTCGACGTCCCCCTCCAAGCTCTCCTTGGAGTGAATCTCCTTTGAGTGTCTGAATAGCTGCTTAAATTAGAATAGGAGCACATATACAAATGGCCAAAGCAAATGATTGGGTGCATGCTGTCTATGGGCACACCTTTTCTGTTTTCAGTGTAGTAGACATCTTTATGAATGCCACTAACCCTGCCTCCCACCCATTGTCCTACTGCACATCCGTTTAACGGCGAGTGGAGAGCACTATACAAGGAAAGGCTAATAAAGATAGCGAAGGGGGAAAAAAGGCTAAGTGTGGAATCTAAGCTTTAAGGAGAAGACATGCTGTAGACATAAAGGTGTGTATTTCGGTAACTGATGGGAGAAATAACCACACTCACTTATGAGTGCAAGTTTCCTCTGCGAACACTACATTACCATACCGCTGCAAACCAAGCTGATGGGCTGTAACTTCTGCTGAGCTGATGCTACTGAAGCAGGGCAATTAGTTATTGCGTTACATTACTACTACAACACAGACAGGAGATGGGGGTGGCTTCAGATGCAAACTTTTAATGATATGTGAATCCCTAAGTGTTCTGTTGGGGCTGTTAAAGGAGTTTATGGGTTAGTTTATGGGTTTGAACACAGATGGTTTCCCCTCAGTGAGAGATATACAGCGCTAGGGTTCAGAAGGGGGAGGGATTACTGATGCAGTCCACCGGGCGACTGTAATCTGCCTGTGTTACCACACGGGCTGCAGGACAGGGTGCAGGGGACACCACACACGGGGGTCTTCCGTTACCTTGATTTTGGGGGACCTAGTCTCCAGGCGGGGGGGGTGTTTGGCAGAGAGGGTGGGGGAGCGTGAGAGCCCCGGCAAGGGAGGGGTGGTGCGGGGGGACGGGGGTGACAGTTTGCGGAGGGGAGGGGAGGAGGCGGAGGCGGGGGCGGAGGCGAGGGGTTGGTGGGTGGGCGAGGAGGAAGGGCGTGACTGGGCACCCGTGGCGACCGTGGCCTGGTGAGGGTAATGGAGAAATGAACAGCGTTACAGACCACTCATTCTGTCTCACACAACACACACACACACTCATGTACAAACATGCACACACACACACGTGCACACACACACGCACACATGTACAACCATGCACATGCACACACACACAGACACACATGCACGCATACGCACTCATACACGTACAGACACAAACACACATACAGACACACACGCACACTCTCAATAACCACAGCAACCACCATGACAGAATGTGAGACTGTTAAGGAGACTCCATGAATCCAATGTGCGTACAACACACCATTAGTCTTAACGATCGCAGCGAACAATGTACTGTGGAAATACACCACTGTTAGTATAATGCGTTTTCGTAATGTGTTACGTGGTCAGTCAAGAAAGACACGTCTGGCACAGACATCGACACGGCAACCGGGCAAAACAGCAGGCTCTACCTCTGCTTTTGTGTCTTCACTTTGGACAGGTGAAATGGTTTTAAACAGAGCGTCCGGCCTACTGTTCTCAATGGGGTCCTCCTCAATGTACAACAAGGGCAGCTCCTCTGTTATGTCTGGCGCTTGTCTGTAAAACCCCTCCTCCCGTGAAAACTCGCCCTGCGATTGGCTGCCCTGGATGATGGACAGGAGCTCTTCGCAGAGCTCCTCCTCCTGGTCTTTGGAGAAGGGCTCGCTGTTGAAGGAGGGCCCTTGGATTGGCTCGCGCACCATTAGATCGATGGGCTCGTGAGAAGCCTGCACCTCAGCAAGACCGACTTCCTTCCTGTCTGGGGCCGGCTTGGCGTCGTGCGTGAAAATGTCGCCGCTGCCGCCGAACATGGGGGAGGCAGGGGAGGAGGAGAAGGAGGGCGAGGCCAGGTACTGCAGGGGGGAGGGGCTAGGGTCGGGGGAGTAGGGTGCCTTGGGGGACGTGATGGGAATGAAGTGGCCCTCTTTAAGGGCGACGGGGGTGTGGTTACGCGGCGTCTGGGTCTGCCCCCCCGCCCCGACCGGCGTCGGGGACAGCAGGGGGTCGAGGGCCTCCAGTTCGGACAGGAGGCTGGCGGGGAAAGGGGGAGGGGTGGGGGCGGGGGTGCTGGAGGGGGAGATGCCCAGGGTGAGGGCGATCCACTCGTTGGTGACAGTCTGCAGGGGTGCTCGCTGGGGGGCAGCGGAGGGCAAGGAGCGGTTTCTGGGTGGGGGGGAGGGCGTACTGAACCAAGGATGGGTGGAGGAGGAGTAGGAGGAGGAGGAGGAGGGCTTTGGAGAGAGAGAGACAGCACTTACAGACAGGAAGGAGACAGATCTCACAGACATGAGAGAGACACTAAGGGAGAGGAGTCAGGTGACATACTCCTAGTCCAGGACAAGTAAGCTGAAGAGTCACATGATACATGATGTCATTCATCCGTCTACTACAGCTAACCTTCTTATCACCCAATCGGCTACAGGGAACTGGAAACAAAATGGTGTATATTACCAGGCTTTTTCAAAGCAGGTGTAAAATACAGGGCCTGGTGGCAGAAAAGCACCCCATCGAGACGTGAGCGTGAGCACGCTCGCCATTTTTTAAGGCTTCCCTTCAAAACTCTCCCTTAGCAACAGTTACCGGGGTTACAGTTTCTACCCACAGCACACTGACCAATCCCCGGGGAGGGTCCCGGACAGCCACCGAGGACAGAGCACGCAGTACATTACGTGTGTGGCGTGCGCCTTTTTTAGAGTCAGGTTAGCCCCACACACCCTCAGAATTAGACTTGGCGAACAACTGGCAAGCCAGAGTCATTAATCTAATTTAGCACCGGACCCAGGTTTACTCTATTTAAAACTGATCAAAGTTTTTCCTCTACCACTCTCTCCCGTCAGACCGGGAATCACAACTCAAGGACAGCCAATTGGAACTAAAGCCGACTCTAAGCTGGAGAGCCCGTATCCCCACAAAGGAGAAATTTACCGGGGATCCGTTCGACGTTTACTTGACAGACCCAGGATTAATCACGTGCGCAGTGAAATTCTGGACCGGTTTCGGGCAGCGTACCCTGCAGTATCGGGCTATTGCGCCGCAGGGAATCTAAACAGCAACGTTCTGGTTAGCATGGAGGACTATTACATACATTCCAGGGATGGCATTTCCCTTTTAGCTCAGTAGATGGCCATGGACGCAGCTGTAATTCAACAGATACCCGTGTACTGAGGGGTGTTCTTTATGAAGAAAAGGGGGTGCGCACCTTGGAAGAGCTCAGAGAGTGCATCCGGTCGCTGGGGTGACTGTGGGGCAGGGGGGGCTCTGTGTGGGGGCCGGGGCTTTTGGCGGGGGACCTCTTGACGATGTCCACGTAGGACACGGGGAAGATGCCCTGCTTCTGCGTCTCCAGGATCTTTCCCTCGTACCAGTTCTGATCCACCTGCCGTAGCAGGACCACTCTGTCTCCCTGCAGGACGAAACCACACGGTGTCAAACTGTGAGCCTCTATAAGACCTATAATACTCCTTCATAAGCACTACATAGCACATTCACCGACACTACATAGCACCTTCACACAGAAATTCATAAATGCTAATGTGGATAATCACAGCCATACTGTGTGGGGCAGTTGGTATGTCATTATGAAGTTTCTTGCTGTATCAGCAGTGCCATAGCACAACTACAGTATTTGAGGTCATTGACACAAGCATTTATGAATGCTCATGCAGTGCTTGTGAGGATGCTATGTAGGTGGTGATGATGGCATTTCATAGCTTTTCTGTAGATGGATGTGTGTAGGGCAGATGGAAAAGAAAAAAGAAATAGCAAGCAGTGACTGATTTCAGGGTGAGGGTGGGGGGGGTTGGGGGGGGGGGGGGGGTTTGGAGATGGCCGTGCCTTTCTGAGAGAAAGCTCCACGTTGGTGTCGGCGGTGAAGTTGTAGCGGGCGACGGCTTCCCCGATCTCTCTGGCCTGCGCGGGCGGAGGAGGCCTGGCTGGCTGGTTCCTCTCAGTGGGCAGGATCTTCTACAGAGAGGGGCGGAGTCGCATGACTTAGCAAACAACGCACACGCTACGAGAGATACAGGCATAGACATTACTGCCACACACAAAATCACAAATGTGAATGTATCACATTCACGCACCCAATCACACGAATACACCCACGGCTGGTTCTTCTAGGGCAGTGCTAACCAACCCTGCTCCTGGAGCTCTACTGTCCTGTTGGAAAAGATCTCCAGCTACTGAATGAGGGGTGCTTTGTCAGGGTTGGAGTGAAAACCTTCATGATGGTAGATCTCCAGGAACACGGTTGGTTACCACTGTTCTAGGGGAACAGGGGGAGTCAATGAATCACACACACACACACACACACACAGACCCACACGCAAACACAGCAGAGAGGAGAAAACGGCGCACACACACACCTCCACGTAAGAGATGGGGAAGATCCCCACCCGTCCTCTGAGCTCTCCCTCATACCAGTTCTTGTCGATCTGCCTGATGATGAGCACCGTCTCCCCCTTCTTAAAGTTCAGCTCCCTGGGGGGACAGCCGCTCGTTACTAACACAGACCATGCAAACACACTGCCCTAACACAGACCATGCAAACACACTGCCCTAACACAGTGCATGCAAACACACTGCCCTAACACAGTGCGTGCAAACACACTGCCCTAACACAGTCCATGTAAACACACCGCCCTAACACAGACCATCTATGTATCTATTTAAAAGACACTTACTTTGCTGTCTGTGCTTTGAAGTCATATATTGCTCTGGCTGGCTGTTTCTGTTAGAGAGAAAAATAGCCAGTCAGATAAACAAGATAGGTGGCGAGTAAATTAGTTAAAACAACACCAACATTCTTCCCAGTGTAAGAATGACACATTGCTTTAAAATATAATCTGGTATGTTAAACTGAACATATTGTTGAGAAAAAAAGAGCTTTAAATGTTCTCACTTCTCTGTCTGGGGTGGGTCTTCTGTTTTGGGGAGTGTGTCGCCCCACCTCTGGATAGGAGTATCCCCGGGAGGCGTCCTTATCTATGGGGATCAGAAGGGAGCACAATGAGTGGGGTGGGGGTGGGAGGTTTGGTGTTTGGGGGTTGGGGGGTGGAAATGGCTCTGGGCTTGGTTGCCATGGCGCTCCCAAGAGCATGCATGGTTGCCATGGCGCTCCCAAGAGCATGCGGGTTTCACTCAGTGGCAAGGTTGGGTGTGTCGGAATGATGTCATTCAATGAGAGGGCAAAACAAGCCGGACCAGACATAAAAAAAAAAAACAGTTAAAGTGTCCCTCCTCCCAGGACGCAGATGAACCACAGTTAAACTACTCCCTATCACTAATACCCTAAAATTGTAGCCGTTGTCCAAGCTGAGGGGACGTGTATTTTTACTGGCCTCCTGGCACAGCCTAAATCACGAGGCCGTCCCTTTGCCAAATGATACCTCCACCGGTTTCCAGCTGTACTGCATAAAGGGCTATTAGATATTTGTACGCCTTCTAACAATGGGAATACTTGTCATTTCATGGCCAAAGTATCCACACATATATAGAAGTATAACATAAGCATCTTAATGGGCGAATACATATTTCTGTGCAGGGAAGACGGAAGATGCATAAATAGACGAGGCCTTCCCATTGCCAACATCCGGGCCTGTTTTTAGACCAGCTGCTTCAGTGACTCAAATCATATTTCATCTGCTATTTCTATAAGCAGAAGAGGCTTTTAAGAACATATATAGTCGGATATATAGCATAAGTCAAATTTTCAGTGGTGCGCTGTACAGGCAATAGACAGATATCTGAATGAGAAAAAAGATTTATGCCCTTGTATACTGTATCACAAGTAGTATTAAATAAATACTTAATATTAAATAAATACCCAAAGGTAGCTTTTCAAAGATGTATGAGAAAGGAACACGAAGAGCTGTTTTTATAGACACTTCAACACAACACTGAATAATGAATACACGTACAAATATAAAACACAATGAAGTACAGATGCATCTATATATTTATTTAAATAAAGACACTGACTGTTACCAGATTGCATCATATTTCAACAAGGAATAAAAAGAAGGCCAAAGGAAGGGAATAAAAGAGTAATACCAACAGTTGAGGTATAAACTCATAAATAACCATGCGCTCTGTGCTTAAAACATAATACCTCTGTAATGATAAAAACACATAAGGGGTGTGGGCTGTTGGGGTGCTACTTAACGAAATGATTGACCCCTTTCAGAGTCCATGGAGGGGGGGCTAAACAGGAAGGAATCATGCTTTCTGGGCATTCCGCTGATGGGCTCTCACCTGGCGGAATTTCTCAAAAAAAAAAGAAAAAAAAGAAAACGGTTTTCACAAGACACGGGTGGAGAATGGCAGAGGAGGTGGAGGCTGAGGATGGGCAGGTGGAGACACCTCATACACATGACAAGGAGGGGGAAGGGAGGGGGTGCTCTGTGCAAGCAATCCACCTTGATAGCACGTTAGCACGTTAGCGTTGCCGTGGTTGCGGCTGCTGCTGTCCGCGTGCTGGCGGTAGGAGGAGGCACCGTAGGCTAGCCGCGAGCTCTCGGGCGGGTAGGGGGCGTGGCCGGGCACGCCGTCAGGCTGCGGGTGGCGCGGCGGGTTGAGCCGCCGCCCGCTCAGCGCCCTGAGCGAGGACCCCCGCTCCGGGACGTCCGGCAGCAGCTCCAGCAGGAGCCTGTGCAGGATGCTGCTGTCCGGCAGGCTGCCCCGCCTCTTCTCGGCCCGGATGTGGTCGTAGATGTCCTTCAGGGCCGAGTCCAGGGCCTCGTACATCGAGCTCTTGGACTTCGGCCTGGCCGCTCGCTTCTGGGGGGGCGGGCCCCTCTTCCGCCGGAAGGGCACCGGGCTGACCAGGAAGGCCAGCTTGGAGAGGCCGGAGTCGGGATCCTCGGCCTTCAGGTGCCGTGCCCCCTCCTGCCGGGCCCGCTCGTGCCTGACCATGGTGGTGAAGCGGGTGTAGGAGGCCGGGCAGTGCCCCTTGCAGGAGCTGACCAGCTGGCGATGGTGGTGATGGTGTTGGTGGTGGTGGTGGTGGGGGTGGGTGTGGTGGGGGTTGTACCCGGAGCCACAGAAGCTCTCAGAGGAGGTGAGGGAGCAGTGGTCCAGGTCGCTCTCGCTGCAGAAGGACGACCCCTCCACCTGGATGAAGTCGCTGAGGTCTGACCCGCCGGCTTCGCGGTCGCTGTCCGAGTAGTCCTGCCGGGCGGCAGCGTGAATCCCGTGCCCGTCCGTCACCTGGATGTGGACGGGCGCGGGACCCCTGCCCCCGGGGCACTGCGGCTCACCCTCGGGCGGGTTCCGGCTCGGGGGGTCCTCGTCCAGCAGGAACTCGATGGAGAAGCGGTGCTTGGGGCAGCTGCTCCTCCTGGAGGAGGCCGGGGTCCCCCCCTCCGACAGCGCCTCCTTCCCGAGGTTGGGCATGGACTTGGACTTCTGGATCAGCCTCTCGTACTCCGAGATCCGGTTGGGCACCATGTCCCGCGGGACCTCCTCGCCGAGCTCCCTCCAGCCCGGACCTCCGCCGGCGCTCCTCTCCCTCTCGTACTCCAGGATGCGGGACTTGACGGAGCACATGACCTCGGAGGCCAGCAGGTCCTCGCGGTTGATGTGGTGCATCTTCCGGTAGAGCCTGAGGAAGCCCGGCGCGTCATGGGCCGACCGGTGCCGGGATTTGGGCCTCTGGGGCTCGAAGCCCTCCCCGTTGGCCCGGGGCGACCCGTCGGGCGCCTCCTCGTGTGTGAGCGAGCCCACGCTCTCGGACCGAGCCTGCGCCCCGCCTGCGCCCGCGCCCCCCTGCTCGTCCCCCAGAAGGTCGTCGCAGCTCCGGGACTTCAGTTTTGGGGAGGCGGCCTCCTCGGCGCTGCTCCAGATCTCCGCGTCCTGCCGGTGCCTCTGCCAGCCGTTCCGGAAGCAGAAGGAACGCTCGGATCCCGGTGGAACGGCGGGCAAATGCTCGTCGCCGCGGCGCGTGGGACCCGGCTCACCTGAGGCATTGTGGGTGGGACCTGAACAACCTAAATGTGGCGAGTGCGCGTTGCTAATAACCCCACCTTTGATATCCACCAAGAGCAGCATGGGAAGAGAAAGACACGGGAAGTAATTAACAGGCTCGTGAGGAAACGGGCCTATCAGCATCAGAGAGGGAGAACGCTCATTAATAAAAACCTGAAGGACGTTAGAACTGAAAAAAAAAACAAAAAAAAACTGGTAGGTTTCAAGAACATGCCCCTCTGATGGATTAACATTCTAGGAATACACTAGGAAAGTGCTTCAGTCACCATCTCAGCTCTTCCTGGTAACAAGCTTAGCAACGAGGGTAATCAGTTCCAACCATCTGTGACAAGACGGTGTCATGTGACTGTTTGGAATGGAATTTCAAGGTATCTTAGGACGGGTAATTTTATCCCATGTGCTCAATTCAATTCACTTTTTAAGCTCAGACATACTATCACTGCATAATTAATAATAATGACACTTTTACTAACAGACTATATATACCACCAATACCAACAATTATAGCACTTAGTCTAAAAAACAGTCTACTAGCAATAATGGCAATGTCCTTCTTTCTGAAAATGAAGGAAGCACTTTCATTGGACCACTCCCAGATAGCATGGCTATGCAAAACAGTTTACCATGTGAGCCTGCAACTCTACAATTAGCTAGACTGTGTTCAGACAGTTTTCAGCAGCATAATATAAATTAAGCCAATAGATTCATTGCATGAACTGAACAGCATGCATATGATATGTCTTAGACAGCTAGGCTACAATTATGATGCGATTAACTAGCCAGCAGGCTATTTTGCTAATGTAAGCATGCTACAGTTGCTTCGGTAGGTTAAAAAAAAAGTGTTTATGCATGTTGTTAGGAAGTTGCTAGGGTTTTGACATCATACTTTCCTAGTCTTCCTGGTGAAAGTATACAGTTTTTCTCTACAAAACATTCCACTGACATTGCACGGAAAATTACATTTTCAGCAATAAACATGAAACCGCTGTGTTCATTTTAGATTAAAAGAACCTGCCTTCTTGAGATGAATGCCCCAAAGTAGGAAAAGAGAGTAACTAAAACCAATAAGCAAGTAGCAACACAGAACAAAAAAATAAGTATAAGACATTAGCATCAGCCATCATTGTAGAGATAGTAGAGTAAATCCAATAAGCAAGAGAAGGAATCTAGAAGTCCAGAGGGGTGTAAATCTAGGCTGACTTTTCACCACAAGAGTGCTTGTTGGGATGTGGGAGTTTCTTCTCCATTCCAGCATGAGGAGGTCCGGTGAGGAAGCCTACCTTTGGAAGGCCCTCTGGAAGGGGACGGGGGTGAGGAGCTGGTGACTGGTTTTCGGGGGTAGCTGCCGGTCCTGTGGGGGTCTGCGGGGCGGGGGGAGGGGCTCTGAATGACGTTCTGGCTGCTCTGGGGTCGCTGGGGCTGTGCCACCACCGGCTCGGACTTCCTCCTCTTCCTGTAGTCGCTGGCCGAGCTGTGAGGGACACGCACATCGGACAACGCTCACTTCAACAATTTAAAATTTCTCAAAATCGGACAACATGCACAGTTAGATGTGGGCAACTGGTGGAACAGTTAGTGGACCGTGGCGCTTTCAAAACGGACCATGGACCAGGGGATGGTTGAGACGCAAATTCATTACAAACTAACAGTACAATTTTTTTCTATCAATTACTCAAACCTTATAGACATTATATTACTCAGACATTATGCTGTCCGTTTGGGGCCACAAACTGGACCTGTACAAATAATCTGAAAACCAGACATTCCGGTTGAAAATTTGGCAACCCTATCGACACCTCAAGAATGGAGGGGCGTGTCCTACGAATGATCCCCACGCCTGCACTGGGCACCACGTATGATGGGACGGAGCGCGAAAAAGAGGGGGCGATAAAAAGGCAGCGGGACAGCACGGCGCGGGGAGCAGCAGTCAGGAGAAACACCGTCCCGTCTGAGTTGGCACACTCCTAAAATACCCTGCCCCAAATCTACACTGAGAATCCGCCTGCCACTGCCTTTAAACCCAGAACTACTCCAGCCTGAAACTTTATCCTTTTCTAAAAGAGAGAGGGAGACAGAAAAGAGAACTTCTGTGCTTTTTTTCCTTCTGATCGCTGTCTGGTTCAAACGCACACTTTCCAAGCTTGTGTGTGTCGACGACAGAGCGAGGAGACAGGAGAGAGAGAGAGAGAGAGAGAGAGAGGGAGAGAGAGAGGGAGAGAGAAGGAGAGAGAGAGAGAGAGAGAGAGAGAGAGAGAGAGAGCGGCCTTACCTCGACGCCCGTTCCGGAATCCTGTCGACGGGCGAGGGGTACAGGGACATCTGAAAAGTGAGAGGGGAAGACAAAGAGCCTGGCGTTAGCCCACCACGAAACAAAGACGGGAGACTCACCGTGCTCCCCTCAAGCCCCCCCCCCCCCCCGACAGACACTGTGCTTCCTCTCTGCCGTGGGAAAGGCTGACAGTTTCACCATTGCCCCCCCACCACCCACAACCCCCCACACCCCTGCGCCCCCCCACCCCCCCTCCTCCGGCTCACAGACAGAAATTCTCACCTGCGAAATACTGCGAGCGCCTGAACATTACACCGCACTCGAAAAAGCAGATCTGGCACCGACTCGCACTCACTGTACGAGCGCCTCAACGTGGAATAACACCGGGAACTCCTTGTAAGCTCTGCTGCAGAAGCTGGTCATTGTGCCCCCCCCCACCCCCCACCCCATTCCCCCCGCCGAAACTGCGCTACTTTAAAAGTAGCGGTGATGTGCGTCGCCCGGAACGCAGGGGGGGTCACCGCGACACACCGTCCCGTCAGCATAAATCTGGCCCCCAATGACAGCCACCTCGCTGGCAGGCACGCGGCCGGCCTGCCAAGAGGTTGCTACGGTTTCGAACACAGTCAAAACTCACTGCTGCTGCTGCACACTGACTGCCATTCCGCGGTGCTTCTCTGTGAATTTACCCCCCCTGGGAATACAGACTGCAGGGGTTGTGAGGACTTTTGGAACTTTTCCAGTATTTACTTTATGCTGCTTGTGTGTGCAAAAAGTGCAAAAAAAAGTGCATATTACTGCCTCTCCAAAGGCTAAGGATCTATTAAGCAGATGTATATCTATGTTATAGATTGTTAATGGTGGCACAGGAGTGTGACCCTGAGATTCCTACTGTTGATTAATCCTATGTGGGATGTCACGGCAGGGCAGATCTGTCACAGTGAAGATTCTGCCCTACCCTTGAACCCAGCAGGGTTTTGAAGGACAGTGCTTTATTAACAAACTCCTGCAGGAGACAGGACAGAAGCCCATTTCACAAATTAGCAGGCCTAGTTGGAAAGCCGGTAGCAAGACAGCTGTGAACCGTTTAATTACTCAATTGTGCCGATGGTGTAATTACAATAAATACAACCTACTGCACAGCCGACTAGATGTTTAAAACAGAGCTCTTGATAGCACTCTCGTAACATGGCTGAATGTGAAGTGAAACAGCTTATTGGCAAAGAAAATGTGCTTTTTAAGTAGAAACCAACACAAACAAAAGGGTCGATGGCAGTTATGTGGGCAGACATGATGCTGGAGGACAGAAGGGAGCAGTTTCAGTATACCCACAATGCATCATTCATACGTCCGTCAGACCCACAGAAACGCGGGTCGCCCTGAGGGCCCTGATGGAGAGAGAGTCACAGGCCGGTCTTTACCTCTGTGAAGCCCCGGGATGAGCTGTCTGGATTATAATCCAGAATTTTTTTAGGAGGCTTTGTGTCAGAAGAGACGGACACAGGAGGAGATGAAGATGAGGCGAGGAAGAGTCAGTGGCATCATGGGAGAGAACATGTGGAGAGAGTAACATGGTAAGTTAGGGTAAGAAGGAAGTCTGCACACACACACACACACACACACACACACACGCAAACACACACAGTGGTGATCACACAAACACACGGACACTCAAACATGTACTTTGTGCACACACACAAACACACACACAAGTGCGCACACACACACAGCACTGTCATGCAGAGTGAAAATAGAGAATCAGAAATGAACCCAATCAGGTTTAATCTGGATCTGCAATTGGCTGGATCTGTCTTTTGCCACCGTGAGGCTATTGTGAGCACTTGTGATCACCTGGTGAACTCTAAAGGCAGCCAGTGTCAAAACACGTGACCAACATGCATGTGTAACAGCGGCATGGTTCTGTGATCAGGATCTTTCTGTTCGGTCACAGCAGCGTGTCTTTAACTACATGGACGCGCAAAACTGCACACGCTGCACGTTTGACTTCAATTTACAACTTCCAGTCAGACTGGGCGCTACTGCTCTACCTCTGAGACTTCTACAGCTGGAAGACAGACACGTGTTCCAGATCTGCTTGAGCTTTACAGTTTACTCTAATGTTTACCCCGTGACTTTGCATAATTAATCAAAAAGACACAACATAAAAAATAAAGAAAAATAGAGCAAGACTACACTAAAACCGAAATGCTGGAAAAAGTTGGCCGAATTTATTTTTTGGGGATGGGGTAGGATGAGAGTTTGGATTTATTTGTACAGCATTTATTGCATTAGGACAGTCACTCTCGTTGGCCAATGGTGCATCCAATCACATAGCTTCTGCACATGGCGCTTTGACCAGTCATTTCACGTGTCCTAGAGCACAGCGCACACTCTATGGCCCTACGGCCCTACTTACGCTAAAAACACAACACCACGCCATTCCATTAGAGCGCGAGCACAACCACGCACGTGATCGCACAGTCACACAACATGCTAAAGCCGCTAGCCGTACCGCGGCGGACGGTTGTTCGGTCGTTTGCTCGCTCTACGGCGGAGGCGGAGCAAATCTACGCTAGCGTGAGCAACACTTCCGGGACCAGACTTACCGGGCGTCCAAACTCCAGCTCAGAAAAGAACTTATACCAGGGTTCGTTTTCTAAATCTATTTCATCTGGGCTTAAGTCATTAATCTGGAGTGGAAAGTGGAGAAGAAGGAGTAGACAGAGAAAGAGAGAGAGAACACTGAAAACTCTGACGGAAGTTTGGTGCAAAATCGCTAACAACGGATAACAAATACAGGCGATCACACGCATGTACAGGTAGGAAGTGCGCATCTCACTGTGTGAAGGGGATGCTTTTAAAACGCCGCAGTTCTAAACATAAGCTAATCTACAACTAATAACTGCAGCAACGTAGAAGTAGGGGAAGGCAACGTAGTCAATGACTGTAACTCATCAGTTGGCTGATGATTATGTACTAAACATTCTTCAGTAGGACATTTTAGGGCAGTGTCATTATCCCATTACTCATTTCAGTGTCTCAGATTGTCATATGAACGAAGAAATGTTGTCATTACTGTTATTATCCAGCAGAGGGCAGTAAGCTCCTTGTACATACAGCCCAAACATGCTCCCTCTCATCAGGGTCTGTACTCCCGCCATTACCACACATTCCCTGTGCGTCCCTTGAAGAGTAGGTCTTTTCGAATGTTATTTTATTTAAAAAGTCAGTGTTCTAGAACTCTGTTGCTTTCAATTACCACAAGTGATTGTTACATCAGCATTAGAATGTTCAGTTAAGATCTCACACCTTAAAGAATAAAGAATACCATGAGCAGTATATGCTGATCAGCCTTATAAACCGTACATAAATGAATGAAAAGAGAGAAGAGAAAATATGTAGGTGTGTGTACAAATATTTATTTCACTCTCTTTTCTTTACTTCCTCTGTGGCTGTCAGTGGCTATTACAGAACTGAAGGACATGGTTTCACTATGTAATATGGTTTAAATGTTCTAAAATGTCATCAAAAAATCGTAAGGAGCATATTTCACATGTATCAAATACCAGTGATAAATAATTGATGTTATTATTTGAAAAGGTCCAGAGTCAAAGCTGGAAATGTTAGCTGTCTTAATACATTTGAGAGGTTGTGCACAAAGCTATTCTCTCTGGAGGGGATGGAAACCTGCTGACTGCAATGGCAAATCATGAGCTTAACGAGAGTCCTGACAGTTTGTCTGTGCTGACGGCTTCAGGCTTTGCAGCCAGTTAATAACTTTTCCTGCATGAATTAACATTGTCACAAGGTAAGCATTTGCTTACAGAAAAGCTTGGGGGATTACAAAAAAAAAAAAAAAAAAAAAATTTAACAGCAGGACACAGTAATATCTTTCATAACACGTATATCACTGTGGCACACTCAACTGTGGCTTTTCTTACTTCTCCAGTGGTCTGTGAGTTTTTGGTCTGTGAAAATGTGCACAACATAGTTTGCGGTTCGCTGCTTTTGGGGCGAAACCGAAGGGCCCCCAGATGCAGCAGTAGGCATTCTGTAATTCACAACTGCACTTCATTCAAGAAGCAGCGTTCAACACAGACTCTCAGACTTCAACAACGGACGCTAAGAGTATAATACTGGAACAATTTTGCAAAAAAAACAATCTGTCCGTGGATAAAATACAGCAGATAAAATGCAATAAGACACATTTCATGGTAAGGCCATTCAACTGTGCATTAATGAACTTTTCGGGAGAGAAAATGTGCAGCCTGCTGAATAGCTGGCTTATTTCTCTGAAAAGCAGCCATTTATCTGTGTTTATGCCTCTGCATGCTGGCACCAACCCCCTGTTGAAGTGTGATCATTATTTTAAATGTAGTGGGTCAGAGAAATGTTAAATATTTCCACCCTCTTAAAACCTTGGAATGACAAATCGCTGCTATTTGCAAGCAGATTCCATAACTGACCAGTCAAGCATGAGCGGCAATTCAAGGCCTCTGGAAAACGCAAGTCAACGCTGTCCTTTTTAAGAATGAGGAAAAGGGTATTACGTATGCAGATCAATAAAACACACGTATACATGTGAGGAACTGATGCATCATTTAGACGGGATCGCTCATATTAAAGCATATCATGGTCGGCTACGTAAGCTGTTAATGCATTGCACCAACAGGCCATTTCACGGTTAAATACCCTTATCACTGTGTCTCAATTCCTGACCATATCCTCTGTGTCTAGCCAGCTTCTTTTTTTGCATGGAATTATGGCTCAGAGACAAAATTCCGGCAAAATATTTCAATAAGAGCGATTTGGCCACATTATGTAAATCTGAATAAATAAGAAAGGGCGGGGTGAGAATTTGAAGAGTGAAAATTCTGTTTTTCAAACGATTCGGCTCGATCGCACCCCTTCCTCGAAACCCAATTACACAAGAGCTTTGGGGCGAATGGAAGTCTGGTAATACTGTACTGTACCTATAATAAAGCAGAAAGGATTGGGATAATAAATTTCCACCCCACAGCAGTTTTATTCACGAGTTCAGCCCCTTGCTGTTAATACCCCATGTTTTATAAGAGGCTTCGGGGGGTAATGTTATCTTTTTTCTCGAGCGGCACAGACGGTCTGCTTTAATTGCACCGCTCTTAAAAAAAGTGACCCTAATACATAAATGCATGTTCCCCCGCTCCACCCGGCCGCCTCCTTTCAAAAAATCCGCCAAGCTGAGAGGCTATTTACGAACCCGCGGGAGACCGGCGTACCCAAAATTACCACCGCAAGAGGCATAATCCCGCGAAACGGCCCACTTACCGGCCTGTCCTGCTCCAGAACAGAGGACTTCCCCGGCTCGTATTCGAAGATACTCCTGGGCTCGGCGCGATATTTCCGAGTGTCCACTTTTCGGTCTGGAGGCCCCCATTCATTCCTGTTGAAATAAGACACCAGACCCCCCCTAAATTCTCTGATGACTATAATCCTCTAATGGATTACAGCTGGTTAACTATGATGAATTGCTAAAAAAAAATATGAAATGTGCTGATTTCTACAGGCAGTAAGATAAATCCTGACTTAAATGTTATCTAAAGAAGGTTAGGCATTAGGATGGAGAAGGCTCATCCACAGTGTCATAAATGCACATTTTTAAAATTCATTCTCATAGTACAGTAACTACTTAATGAATATTTATTGATGTGAGAATAAAAGCATGGCTGAAGTCCATTTCGATTCAGTAAATTCTGGAAATATATTGAAATTCAGTTCATTAACAGGAAAAAAAGAAATCTCCAAAGAACAACATGGTTGTTTCTTAAACGGCTGCATTGAATCTCAGTTCACTTCCTGTACTGACTGAAGTGGAGCGGGACTCGTCCCCAGTCCTGGTACGCGCTGGGCGCTGGGGTCGGGGGCTCACATTTCGGGCGTGGCTCTGTCCGTGTCGCGCGGTCTCGGCTGGGTCTGCGGCGGGACGGTCCGGGGCGAGGGTGCGGGGTGTACGGGCGAGGGAGAGGCGTGTACGAGGGGGGGCGTGGGGTGTAAGAGGGGGGGCTCTCTGAAGGCCAGGTTGCTGTTGTCGGACGTGCTCTTGCAGATGGGCCGGTAGGTGTGTGTCCTGGGCGGGGGATGGGCCTGGACCGGGTTCGACGGGCTGTAGCTGTCTGAGACAGGACACCACCAGACGCAAGTCAAACACACTCGTATCCCAACCGATCAATATTCATAAACAGGCCATTAAAAAATATATGAGTTACACAAATGTTTAATGCACTTTGATAAATATCCTAGCATGGCCCTCGCAACCATTTTTAGTTTTCCAGACTTTCCATGAATTAAAAATGAATACTGCAGGACTCAAAGACAGAGACCGACTCACATCATTTTAAGACACGCAGCTAGAGTGGATTATTTGCAGTTCAATTCATACCAGCCATTGACCAATAAACATATCAGATGACAAGAGGGTGATGTTAACCTTTCTGTTATGGTGATGCCGTAACACATTTTGCTTGATGAATTAGAGATCCTCTTACCTGTGTTTACGACTGAATATGTGGCGTTATATGCGTCAGCGTGTTGATCATCTAAGAAAGAAACAGAATAAAATAAAAATGACTTTTTTTGTAGATTTAACTCATTGCACATAGCAGAGGGCAACTGTGAAAATAATCACATTCATCGTGGAACCAGATGCATACAGCACACAGAACTGCTACCTGATTCTGTGTGAAATTTTTAATGGAAATAAAGAGTGCTTATTTAAGGCTTCAACTCAATTCCAATGGATCATTTAAAATGGCAATCTCATTCTCCTAATTGGTAATGCGTGAGAAGATTTAGGTAAAACAACTAATTAATTCAGCATAAGGGTCGGGTTAAATGTCACTAGTCGATGGCCCTGACCCCATTATAATCCAATCTAATCCCTGGGGTCAATACTGACTGCTATTAGGCTGTATCGGCACAGGCAGTAGTCAGTGATAATGACTGCTCTGATTTACAGAGCGTGCTGACAGAAGCTCCACCACTGACCAATCTGCACTCCTCCCAGCTGAAATATCTGGCCAAATTAAGACCATTAGTATACTGATCCACTGTTGTGACTCCCCACACTGGCATAGAATAGGCTACCTCCTGCACGGTCGGGTGCAGCCCTGTTTGGGGCCTCAAAGACGATAGAGAACCAGCAAAACGGGTCAAATAGAGGCCAGCTTTTACTGAGATTTAATCCCTAAGTCCCGCCCACTCACACTGCAAAGCCACGCCCCCATCAGGAAGCAGACGCGTACAGGAGGAGAGAGAGGCCTCGTCAGGGTTAGCTAAACGCGTTCTGCGCTGACTGCTGCTGATGCGTTTCATCCGCTTGCGTTTCGATTCAGACCCAACGAGTAGAGTTACGAGCAGGGAGGGAAATCAACACCGGCCGCCTGCAAAACGCTGTTAAATTTTATCTGTGGCCCATTAGTTTGTCCGATTCTACCAGGCACTTTGGCGGGGAGCCACCCGTCACTCGGAGGTCCTGTTCTACTCCAGATATCTGGTTGTCTGGAAAAACCGTGAAATTAGCTGGCAAATTTAGGGAGGCACTAAGCCACCGTGGCCAGAGGACGATGAAGTCAGTTTCCTGCCCTGGTTACGGGCGTAGAGAAAGACGGTTATGTCACGTTGCTGTGCACGCACTGTACTCGCATTCAAATCCTGCTCGTACCTGTAGTAATGGCAGTGTGTGTGTGTGTGTGTGTGTGTGTGTGTGTGTGTACAGGGGGCAGTGGGGGTAGCGCTAATGGCTTCTAGAGGGGGTTTATGACACACACACACTTGCCCGTGGGTGATCCACAGACAGCTCATCACAAGTTGCATATGAAGAGGCGTTTCAAAAACATTTCCTTGGTTACGCTGATGTCCAGCGGCGAACATTCTAACTAGCCCCCTGAGTCACTGAATTCATTACTGAAACTCCCACACCTTACACGAACATACATCACTTCGCTTTTTAAAGAGGCTCGGCTTGAGAAATAAAGAAAAACACAAATACTGGAATATACCTCACTATATTTATTTTACCATTTGATACTTCCTCTGCACTAGTAACAACAGCTGGAGGAGGCACAATGTCATATGTGTAGAAGCGCTGTGCTAGACTGAAAACTGCCCATTGGAAATTTAGCATTTCAACAACAGAAGCAGACGACCAGCACATGCATGGTGACAAACACAAATGAATAGTAAATACTATATAGTAAAAGTAAAGTCTGTGCTAAACCATATATAGATAATAGATAAGAACTGCAGAACTGATCCTGCAGAATTTATAACTGATGAATGTCTTACCTGGTTTGTGAACCACGTGAATCTGCTTGAACATGGTTTTATACCAGTCCTTTGGCCTGTCCACTGTCTTCAAAATGTAAATCAGAAAAAGACGCAGACATCACATTTAATACAGGGGAGAAGATAACCTGCTGGAGAAATTGTAAACAGCCACCGATTGAGGAAACCGAACAAATAAACAACACTTCCCACAATGCATCTGTAGACACCACATCCAGCAGACAAAGGAGGAAAGCGAGGTTTGAGTCAAACTCCTGGTATAAGCGATAAAATACATCTGTCTGCTGGCCAGTCTTTGAAGCTGACATCAGCAGCCAGATTTTCCCAGGCTAAATAAATCGCATCCTGGGAAAAAAACATATTTACTTCCTCAACACCCCAGGGGCAGCCGGACCCTGGTGTGATTTTTGATTGCTGCCATAGTTACCAGTTATGGGAATACAATATTTTCTGCATGTATTCTGCAGAGCATTGCCACTCAACATTCTGTCTGATGTTCGATCAGCATGAGGAGATCTATCCTGCACTCACAACTGGTCATGCTCCTGATCTAATTTGACATATTCCTATTCCCAAATAAAATTAATAAACCAAGAGAGATGTGTTTATTAACTGGCTATGCTTCTTCGTCTACATAACATATTAATATAAGTTTAGAATTCTTCATTTAAGAGTGGTCTACGTTATGAAATCAGGCAAATGTCCAAACACAGCAGGGCTTTTTTTCAGGGATTAATGTACTGTACCATATGTTACCAGTAGGCAGATTTGATTTGCAGAATTCAGCACAGAAGTTATAGTGTAACAGCTGGGCAGTAAAGCTCCAATCACACACGCACACACACACACACGCACACACACGCACGAACATCGAAATGAATACAATTTCGAAGCTCATAAAGAGACAGTGCTCTCGCATTTTAAAAACAGAAGGTGATTCACGCTGACGGGGGCGTGGGGGACGGGACGGCGACGGGGACGGCTGACTCGTCACATTTTAAAAATGGGAGGCGACCTCACCGTTCTGACGGCGTTGGGGACCCCCGACTCGTCCACGGGGCTGGAGCCTGTATAGAGGGGCGTCTTGATCGCCGACGCCTTCTTCTCGTCCGGGGAGCGGGAGGTGGGCGTGGCGCTCGATTGGGTGTGGGTGTGGCCAAGGGAGAGGACGTCTGAGTAATCGGAGGGCTCTGTGAGGGGTGGGGGTGGGGGGGCAAAGAAACAGGCAGGGACAACGTCAGGACCATGTCCAATCCACGCTGGAGGAGGGGAGACTGAGTGGGGCCTTGGTAAACCCCCTATTCGGGCCAAAACATCCTGTTAAAAACACCCTCCACTCCCGTCATACTCAAAGTGACAGCAGATTAATGGGAATCCCTCCTTTTCTGGGACAACGGGAGGTCATAAATACTCCCAGACACATTAATCCCCCTCCCCCACAAACCCCTCCCCCCCCTCCCCCAAACCCAACCCCCCAGGAACGCTCCCTAACTCAGATTTGTGCCTAATCCCCTCCGCTGCTTGCAGAGTGGGATTAGAGAGATCACGGAAGGAGCGTGTGGGGGGGGGGGTTGGGGGGGGGGGGTAGGTGGTTGAGCGGGGGGGTTTGCGACGCACGCCGCGGCACGCCCAGGCAATCTGAGCGCGCTCCCAGAATGCCGTCCCGTGTAACAGCTGGGGTCGCCATCTCTCAGCAATTAGCGCTATATTAGCGCTTGGCTCCCACGCCATCTCAGCCGACAGACCTGCTGACTTATGCCAGCATGGAACGGGGGTGGGTGGGGGGGGGGGGGGGGTGGGCTTGGGGTGTGGCCTGACCGCTACGGCACTGGGCTGGTTACTCTTGGCAGCCCAGCAGATTTTAGCGAGCGTCTCCCGCTCTGCCAAGAGCACATGCGCTCAGTCGGTGGTGTGAAAAATGGCACACGGATAAACCAAAGCGCTGCTCTGCTGGGGTAGTGCGAGACCAAGCAATTTCAGACACAAAGCGCACGACTGTTACAGCTGCTCTCATAACATCTAGATCCACTGCGGGATTCATATGTGTCACAGGGCAAAAAATAACCAATAAATCTCTGCAGCGTATCTACAATAAAAAAGTCAATATTCCTCTACCTGACCAGAAAGGGTCCATGGGCTTCTTTAATTATCTCTCAAAGATAAGGGAATTGATATAACAATAAAGAACAGAAGCTCTTAGATAGAAATACTCTATAAAATATATACAGTGACAGTACAAAATACTTCGACAGTACACACAAGCATTTTCTCATATACGGTATCACAAATAAGTACGGATGTGGCTATCACTTGTTTTTTTTTTAATAAGACTTCTCTCGGCTCTATAGCAAACCTCAGCGAGAGACAGGGGCCTCACCTGCGCTCCTGCCCTGCTGCAGGAGAGCCATGCTGGGGCTGAGAGCCGGGGGTGGCGGGGGGTACCCCGGAGGGGAGAAGGGCCTCTGCAGGTGGCTGAGGGGGCTGCTGCCGCTGCCCAGGGTCCCGTTCACCGCCATCTGGCCCTGGAGCACGGGGCAGAGAGACGGGCGAAGCCCGTTAGCGAGCTGTTAGCGCCGTTAGCTCTGTTAGCGTCGTTAGCGCAGTTAGCGCGCAAGGTAAAGGAGACTGAGGCTCAGTGCGCTACGAGCGCTGTTCCCCTGTAAGAACGGTCAACACCGTTTAGTAGGGAGGAAGAGTCAGGTGGGGGGAAAAAAGGGCTGCAATGGTTACTGGTGACACAAGACAGAAATAAACATGACATGTTAGCAGTGAGCAAACACAGTGACACTTTCCATTAGAGCACTCCATTAATCGGTGGACCGGACGTTTTTTTTTTTTTTGAGAGCAAACTGATTACTAAACCTTGACAGAGTAGGCTGTAAGTGCAGGTGGCTACTGTACATGGTCGTCTGATCTCTGTTTCCTGTTTCTACTGTGATGACCGTGACACATTTGGCCATGAGACGTTTCATGGCCAACGCAAGGCAAATACGTGGTGTTTGTTCAGCAAATTCCACGAGTCTTTAATTTAATGATTAATTACAACCTGGACATTCCATTCAGTGGCTCGTAAATATTTACACACTGTAGCAGCGAGAAGCCAACCAGTGTTGGTAAAAGTTTGCAGTATGCAAGCATCCATTTAACCTGGCATCGATGACTCAGGTCTGACTGAAGACACAGCATTCAGTATTCCACGTGCGTATGACTTCTTATTATGCATGCTTAAAGCAGCTTTAAAATTAAAATTAAAATTAAAATTGTGTGATATGCTCCAATTCAAATATTGATTTAATTCTAAATTAACCAGAGCTTTTAATTTAATTGGAAAAGCTGTGGAACTTGGCACTGGATCAGATGACCCAGACTGCTCTGCGCCGATGTGCTACATGATTTCTTTTCCTTCAGAGTAGCTGCTTGGCATGCATGCGTGACAGTGTAGAGAATGTTTACGGGACTAATCTTGTGAACCAGGCCGCCGGATTGATTCCCCGTTGGGTCACTGCCATTGTACCCCTGAGCAAGGCACTTAACCTGAGTCTCTTCAGCAATTATCCAGCACTATAAACGGATAAGAGCATCTGTTAAATGGATAAAATGTAAATGTAATGAATTGGACAGTGTGTGCTGATGAGAAACTGAGAAATCAGAAACAAACCCAGAGGGAGATCTCCGGCTCAGAAACAAATGACATTCAGTACCTTGCCATTTGATATATACAGTAGGAATGCCGTACACATAAACTGCATTAAATTAAGCTTAAATTAAACAGGATCTCTTTTCCAATATGGAATATCCAAAAGCAATGCAACATTAATGTAAACACGTCACATTTAAAATATATACCATAACAATGTACCGTATACAAAATTATACATATCGCATGTTCAGACGACACAAAGAAAGGCTTGAGGGTCAAGAAAGATTAGTCAAAAACCTGAGCACGCTGACCAAAAAAACAGTCAATCGGGGAGGAACGTTAGTGCTGTTTAGAAGAGGACAGGAAGAGGAAGTGGAGTTAGAGAAGAGGTTCCCGTGTTAAGGGAGGCGTTTAGTATCCGTGGTCTGAACTCGGGCGTGGGAGAGGACGACAGGAAAAGGGGGAGGGAGGAGGGAGGAAAAAGGAGGGAGGAGCGTGAGAGGCTGTGGATAGTTACGTTAGCGACCGTGGCTGCGGTGGCGGTGTTGGCGGTGGTGGCGGAGGTTAGCGCGGCCTCGTCGGTGGCGGCGGACATCTGGCTGAGGGTGGGGGAGGGGGTCTCGGAGCTCTCTGTGGCGTCCAGGCCGCAGTTGCGCAGCTCCTCCAGCAGGGCGGTGGAGCCGTCGCTCTGCGTGCGCGAGGAGCAGCGGCTCAGCTCCTCCCCCGCCTCGCCGCCCGCCAGCAGCCGGGGGTCGGGGGAGGGGGGGTACGGGGCGGGGAACGGGGCGTGGGGGACGGGCGCGGAGCGGGGGTCAGGCGACTCCACGCCCGCCGGGCCCTCGGGCGAGAGGCGGGCTCTGTTAGCGGGTGGCGGCGACGCCGTCGCGGGTCCCGGGGACGGCTGGCTGTGGGCCGACGGGGCCTCAAGCTGGGGAGGAGGGTTGTGGGGGGGAGAGAGAGAGTGGAGGGTGAAACAGAGCAGCCCAAAAGCAGAGACGCGGGCAGGAGGGGAGGGGGAGTCGGTGATGATCGGTGAGCGTTAGCGTGGTCACACGTGCGCTGAACGCCCGCCTGCACTGAGAGAGCGAGGAACATCGTTAGCGCTTCACGCCAAACTGCAGCGTTTCCTGTTCTGTGACTCATGCAGACGGCTGGTCAGCTGCTTTCTTTCCATTTCTCAGGGCCAGAGTATGAACTCTGAGTACGTCTGTGACTCTGTGTGCGTCTGTAACTCTGGGTGCATCTGTAACTCTGGGTGTGTCTGTAACTCTGTGTGCGTGTGTGACTCTGTGTGCATGTGTAACTTTGTGTACGTCTGGCCGCTGCCTGTCTCTGTTTCAGGGCTTTGCCCTTGGAGCTGTAAAAACAGTTTGTTTGTTCCTAAACATGGAACTTCATGTCATATTGTAAGCAAAATACTGGTACTATAAAGTACAACACAGTAAAAGTATGACATGAGATATCAGTGTTTGGTCTCTGTCTTTAGACACAGGGTTTAAGTGGCAAATACTCTGAATTAAAATGAAAACTTGGAACTAGAATGAGGACAATACTGTATCAAAAAATCCATTATGTTTTCCATAATTAAAATGTGGTTTTGCAACAGAGTAATACACACAATAATGCCTAAATCCAGACACCAAACAAATGGCCTGTGATGGATTAAGATGGGAATTAGGGTTAGGGGTGACAGATGTAAGTAAAGAACCACGGTGAATTCATCTAAACTTAATTCAGACTGGACCCTTTCGCACACTGCCAGTCTTCTGGAAGTTCAGTAATTGCAGTGTCCAACGGAAGCTTCTCAGCGTTGTCCCAAAAAATTTCACACAATCCAGCTTTTCATCGAAGGCCAAACACACACGTCATCAGAGCAAATGTGGAAGGGACTGCACGTAATGCCATGGAAGAGCACTCTGGGACAGCTAAAAATGGCGTAACCGTGCCTCTTCTGTCTCTCCTGATTGGTACATCTTACTTCCAAAGAGTTCCATTGTGAATGGTTTTTCTTTTCTTTTTGGCAAACGTTTGCGGTTTGTTTCTTGAGTTTCCCCAATGGCCCCTCATGAATAATAGAGCGGGTATTGACGCACTTACATCCCAGCTCTCCATAACAACCCCCGTGGACACACCGTAGCACATTTGCTAATGAACAAATCACGTTGAGGTGAGTCTTGCGTATTGAGCGTTTCGAATTGCGCTCTCTCTTTCTCCCAACACGTACTCTACGTCAGCGCTTCCGGGCATCGCGCGTGCCTTCCCCACATGTGCCGTGATCCGTGCCTTGGCCTGGAAGGTCTACGTGACATCATCCAGCTGAGGGTTAGTGGAAAGGGGACGAGGGCGACGCGTGTTTTACTGTGGAAGCGAAACGTTATTGAAGGGGAAAGAAATGGAATCGTGATAAAAAAGGGATTTTATACATGGAAAACTGTACCACGTGCGCCCTCGCGGGGGGCGGGGGCGGGGGCGGGACCTTCCCTGTGTCCCGACCGTGTTCCGTCTCTTTGCGGGCCAGGGGGGCGACCTTAGACACAGCGCCGGGCCGGGGGCCCCCAGCGGCTAGCGTTAGCGACGGCGCTATCTGAGCGGAGAGAGAGGCCGAGCGCTTCTCCGACTGGCCCTGGGAACCTGGGGTCCGGGTGGGGCAGGGGTGGGCGGGGGTGAGGGGGCCAGTGCTGGGGGGGGTGGGGGTGGGGGTTGGGTCTGGTCCGCGGGAGCAGGTCAGTTTGAGGGAGGACACCCGACGCTCCTGGGACTGGCTGAAACCGGACTGGGTGGAAAGGCTGGTGCCGGGTAAAGATAAGACTGAGGAGCTGGTGGATTTTGGCGGGAATGAACTGCCCTCTGAGCGTAAATAAGAGGACGCGGTCTCCCTGGAGACCGAGCCCTGTTGAGTGATAACTGACCCTGGGTGACTCGGTAGGGACTGGGCGGAGCTATAGGAGGGGGGGTCACTGCTCGGGAGGGTCACGTGACAACTTTCTCTCCTTGGGGGTGGGAGTGGAACCTTATTAAGTCATAAAGGATCCACACGAACAACAGTCAAGGGGGAAGACAGACAAAAGCACACAGAAACGTTAGAAGGAACACTGTCTCTCTTTGAGGACAAAAATAAATGTCAACAATCCTGTCTAGAAGAAATATGTTTGATTTGGAGAGCGAGCTTTGTTGATACACAGTGGTTTGTAGAAACATGCTAGTTAAACAGAAAACATTTGAAAATTATCTTTGTTCTGGCTAGAAAATCAAATTCCTCAGATGGGGAGATTGCAAACGTTCCCTTATAAGTCATAAATTAATAGAAGCACAGTCTGGTAACAAACACAGTGTCATTGCCACAGTCCGTCTGGACCTTGACCTCCAAAAAACATTCTTCCCTTATTCCCAATCAAGCATGAATAAAATACACAGTTCTCAGAGGGACACTTGGAGGTTTATGATTATTATTCCGATAATCCAAGCTCGTCAGTGGAGAACGCAGAGCCAGTACGTGTACTTGGGAAAAACAGTGAATGGAAAAGTTGATGTGATTCAGGGTTTTCACCAATGACATTCCACTAACAGGCCACTCTGTGATGCTGAAGTGTCTGCTAAATACTGGAGATATTGCAGTTAAAATAAAACATGAAATGATAAAAATATGAGTCCTGTTGGGTGCATTTACAGTAAACTCACAGCAAACAGGAGGAAGGTAATGAAATAATTTAATAATATATTTCCCTGCTTTCATCAGGTGTTTCGAGGTGTTCTGAGAGGTTTAGCATCCAATACCTACATACTTCCCTCAGTTGCGCTTTGGATATACAATGAAAGGTGCAGTGTGTTAATTCAACTCTTAACAGATCTTAATGGATTTGGCTCCACTGTGGAACGTGGGACAAAATGTCACCTGTTAAGAGTTGAATTAATTACCACTGCACATTTTTATTGTATATCCAAAGCACAACTGAGAAAAGTATGTAGATAATGGGTGCTAAACCTCTTTAAATAACACTACACATATTATACGGTGTATTTTTTAGTATTCGCTGCCAGAGAGCTGCCACACATAGCCCATAATTGCATCGGGACTCGTGGCTCTGCAGCTCATTGTGGGCGGGGCTTGTTTACCGGGGTCGGGGACCTCTTGTCCTGCAGGTTGGGTCGGACGCTCCGAAAACCCTTCGCCGCCAGGGAGGAAGTGCTGGCGTCCCCGTTCCGCAGGCCGTCGGGCGCGGCGCAGGTCCTCCAGACGTCTGCGGGATCACAGGACACACGGCCGTCACTTCGCTTCCCCCGCCCCCGCTGCCGTTCCCCCCCCCCCCCCCACAGCCCTCACTTCCTGTTTATGCACCGTAGCGCCGTTAGCAGCGTTAGCGGCCAGCTTCCAGCCAGCAGCAGGCCCAAATGTCATCTGAGGGCAGTGACTGCGTCACAGACGCGAGGGTTAAGTTGACATGCGTGAAAAATGACAAATCATCGTTGACATAACCGTAACATTTCTTTTCTTGCATACTTTGTGCAGCTATTTCCCACTGTAAACTGCAACATTAGGTACAATCAGAAACAGAAAAAGAACTGAGAAGTGGACAGAAAGCGAGTGAGAGAGGAAGGTGAGATCGGAGGGGAAGACGGAGGGCGGGGGGAGCGATGGAGTGACAGATGGAGTCACAGATGGGAGGACAGGGGGGACACACGCTGCGAGGAACAGACAGAGCAGAGAGAGCGATAAACGAAGCACAAATGGAGCGTTAAAAAGAAGGGATGGAGGAGGGCGGGAGAGGTGGAGAGGGATGGAGACGGTGCCGGGCAGGATGAGGGACGCACGCATGCCCCTCAGCACAGACAGGACACGGCGAGAGAATTCCCACGCCTCTGTTTGTCCCCATGGCAACCAGCTCTCCAGAATGCAAACAGGAAGAAGTCTAGTCTGGGGTGCAGCCAGGACAGTCAGTGGACCAAACCAATGGGAAAACGAACGGGAATTATCGCTGAATATTCATCAATAACGAACCGAAATTGTAGGCCTCCTATCACAGAATATGTGCACGGTCGGTGAATTTTTTATTCTTCTCTGACATTTGAAGAAGAACATTTCAGAAGCTTCTGTGCAAATTATAGGAATGTTGGCACAATACATATTTTTAAATCACGCTGATTTGATGCTGGCAAAATAGTGGACATTCCCAGAAATTCAAAATGGGAATCTATACAAAATAAACTAAAGAAGGAAGTAGAAAACACAAGGACAGGAAATAACTGAGGGATTCACAGGTGCGATGAGCAAATTCCTGCACCGAATGTCTCACACAACCCCCTGAATAACAAAATTCCTCAGACAGCTTAAACAATGTCTTACAGCCAATTAAACTGACACGTAACAAATAGCCAACAAGACAGGAATGATGGCTCCAAAGAGTTAACTTTAAACAATGAATTCACTCAAAAACAACACTGTCACTCAAAGGTACTTCAGCAGAATAGCAATGAGGACTTTTTCCTGAACAAAGACATTCTGTCATGAAGACGTCATTGAAGGAAGGGACTACAGCTCTGAAAAAAAACTAAGAGACAACCCCGTATTTTTTAAAGAAGAATCAGGGTTTCTACTAATTCATTGTTTTTTTTTTTATGGGGGAATATTTACAGGGTTAATATTCATTGTCGAATGCTTCCTAAGCAAAGACATTGTTGTTTTTATTATTTACTTCTATATTTGAGAAAGTTTCAACTTGAAAAAAATGAAATTCTATAAAACAGAAAGCCCCAAGTGAAGCTCTTGTAAACAGTGAATGAGGAATGATTCATAAATCACATTCATAAACTTTCAGGCCAACTGATCCCTGTCATAAGCGGGAAATATTAATCACTACAGAGGTCACATCTGCATAAAGCCGAAACAAAAAGGGTCGTGGAGAAGGGAAGCAAGCTTGAGAAAGCGAAGGGAGGGGGCACGTAGTAAAAAAAAAAACCAAATGGTTGCCATGGTTGCAGAGAACAACAGTTAAGAGTCCAGCGGCTGCACTTGGAGCCCAGTGACCTGTGTTTCCCCTTTTAATCTCCGGGGATGAGGGGCACTGCACTGTCAGTAACACCGCATCTTAGCGCTGGAGACTAGGAGCTGCCGTTTGAGGAGACCGGGGATACTGCCAGGGACTGCGCGGAACACAGAGAAGGGAAAAACAGGAAGCGGACGGGCAGGCGAAGATGAAAGGGAAAGAGAAAGAAGCCAGGTGAACGACATCGGGTCACGCGAGCCTGAAGAACCTTTTCGCTCGCAAAGGAAAATGACGACGTGTGGAGGGAGTACACATTCTTTGAAACGACAAATCTTAAAATTCCTGTTGCAAATACAGGAGCGGGAGGCAAAGCACACGCAGTACAGTACAGTACCAGCGTGACACAGCGGCATGCAGACTTTCACAAGGCCGCTGGCATGCAAAGCATTCGATCAGGTGAGACGCATTATCAGGAATCAGGGACCTTAAATTCCTAGAGCAAGCCCCACAGCGCCACATCGCAATCGTCCGGCTTACTTTTTTTTTTCGGTGGGTGACAGGAAGGGAAAGTGAATTTTTTCTCTTGTTTCAACCCTTTAAGTCATGAGATCACAAACATGTGATTAGAACGTTCTTAACTGAACATTCCAGTGCTGATGTCACAATCAGTACTGCTGACTGAAAGCAATGGAGTTCTAGAACACAGACTTAGAATGCTGAGAAAAAAGAAAATATTCCAAAAAAGACTGTTCTTCAAAGGGTTAAAGAAGGCGGTGCCTTCGCCATGCTCAGCCTCCCGGAGATGCAGACCTGCGCAGGATATCGACTGGCTGCAGCGGTGAGCGAGCGGGGAGTTTACTCATGACTCATGCTGCAGACCCCTGTCGGCCGCTTGCTGGACGACCACCCCGCTGTTTGGACCCGCACCCCTTCGTCAGACGCGCGGCTTTAGTTTTGGCGCAGCGACAAGCGCGCGAGTGGCGGGATTTACGCCGCGGCCTCTCTGCCCGCCACCGTTTCCCCGGACGACACGAGATGGAATGGCGTGCCTCTCTGCGCCTCTGCTCGGGCTGCAGCATCGCCACGGAAACCCCCCGCGTATGGAGCAGCTCTACTGCTTTCACTGCCGTCGCGGCGAAGGGCCCTGAAATTAGCCAATCAGCCTGCAAGCTGCCACATACATACCTGTGTTCATACCCAAGCGCATACAGTACATACCTGTGTTCATACTGAAGATCTCTCCTTGTCCTAATGCTCTAAATGGTCGCTCGGTCCTGCAAATATAAAAGAAAGAAACCTGTTTAGCAAGCAAGTCCAGCCTTACCATTTTCATGCAATCAGTCAACCAATCAAACAGCCAGTCAATCAATCAATAAATCAATCAAATATTTACGAAGAAAATGTCTTCTGTGCAAAGTGCTTGGCTTGACAACAGAGCTGGAGAAGTAACTAAACTCTACAGCAATTCCCCCTGACCTGACCGCGTCCAAGAAAAGAGAAAAAGAGAAAATGCGGGATAAAGAGGGAATTTAAAGAGGGAATTCTGACACAGAATCCACAGAGTGCTGGGGGGGGCTTGGTTTTCACAGAGGCGTGATGTGAAGCTGCTTGTGAAACACGACCCCCCCCCCCAGCTTCACCGCTGAAACGCAGATCAGCGTACTGAAATACACCCAGGATTCTGCAGCGGACACGATCCGTTGCCCCCTTCAGAGTGGGGACCCCAGTAAGGACCGGCCCTGAACTACACTTACACACATACATGCATACATACACACGCGCACACACACACACACCTGTACACACACACACAGCACACCCAAAAAAACACCAAACACTGTACTGGTTTTAGCCTACCCTCGGTTAAATCGCACTACACCCAGTTTTTCCTTGTTTTCTTAATTTCAGTTCAGTTTCCACATTGAGAAAAGCCCATATATTCCTGAATGGCCACAGTGGTACTTAACCATTAAGCACGGGTATGTAGAGGTGCAGATTCCGCGCATGACTTTATGTGACAGCAGTCTGATTTGAATTGTAGGCTGATGTACGACTGGCATGCGGAGGAAGCATGTGCCTCGTTCACACATGCATTCTGTGGGCCAGAAAGCTCAACAGAGCACCGGTGCAGAGCGCATCCGTGCTTAGCGTGTTTAAAATAGCCGACATTCACCTTTTCCCCCACGCTAATGCTGCTCCACGTTTACACTGCGAACGGCTCGGCCTACACGTAAATTCCACCTATGGGGTCTCGCAGGAAACGCGCATTGTTTTAAACACCTGTTGGCAGCAGAACAGCAAGAGTTATGTGAGTTTCACGTTCCTGAAAGATTTTAAAACAGGTTGCATTAACACGGTACATCTAAATCACACCTTGCATGCTAGTTTATAGTTTTACAGCCGAAAACTGAGTTAACATACGAGTCAGTGCTGTGTGTGTGTGCATGTGTGTGTGTGTGTGTGAGAGAGAGAGAGATTGGGATAGCGAGTGAATGAGTGAGTGAGAGAGTGCATTACTATCAGAAAAAAGGTACTCTATGATCATTTTGTTGTCTCTGATGTGGCAACACTGCCCGTTTGATACGTATATGTATTTATACCCATTCGACAATAGCCAAGTTAATATTTGCCATGTTTCTTGGGAAGATGAAAGTTGCGCTATTGACAGTGTACACAGGGGCCTTCACACACACTTGGGATTTATCAAGTACATTCAATCAGTCACGAGTCGCGAGCGGGTTTCTTACTGCCGGGTGTCAATAAAATTGGGAGTCTGGGACCGGCCCGAAAATAAATCTTGACACGCCTCCACTCGTAAATCACATAAACACACAGCCCCGTATCTGTTACCTCACACAAATGGGCCGGGGGTAAGGCCCTGCCAGAATTAAATGGAGGACAGATTAAAATATTATATTTCAAGAGGCAGACGAACGACGACACGGTGGAATGAGGCGGGACGTCCAAGGCTGGAGCGGCTCCCAAAAATCGCCCGGGCCGCTCGCTCTGCCCCGAGACCATAACAGCCCATTTTCTGGAGAGGAGTTCAGATGACGGTGAGCTCCATTCCTAAACAAACCATTAAGATCCCGTCAGCCGTTCGGCTGTTCATTAAGGCTAGCCGTGGATAGCCACAGACTGACTCAGTGCTAAACCTCCTCCCGGATTCACGCTCAAATGTGACGCTACGTTTGTGAAGTGTTGCTACTGTACCAGCAGCTGAGGAACAGGACGAGCTAGTGCTAGCAGGGGTGGATCCAGGCATGGGTGAAACAGGCGGTTGCCTAGGCAACCATCCATGGGGGGGGGGGGCATCAACTGTCCTCAGGGGAGCAACAAACATAGGAAAAAATAGGAAATTGGAACATGTCGCTTTCAGCAAATATCCCCCCCCCCAGTCCACAATCACGACCTCACCCCTCGTCCCCACCCCCCCGGTATGTGATCGGCTGCCTCGGCACCCCCCCCCCCCCCCCGCGCCCCTCGGGCCGCGATCTCGCCCAGTCCCCGCCGGGCAGAGGCTGGGGCCGGCCCCGCCCCACTGCGAGCGTTTCTCAGCCGCTTCCTGAAATAAACACGGCCGGCCCGCGCGACTCTGTGTCTTTACTTGGGAGTCTCCTCTGTGCGTAAACACATGAGACCGTCCTGGCGAGGTCCAGTGTAGGGTGTCACGAGTGGGCCATAGCCGAAATGTGTGGGATACCTCTGAGCGAACAGCATCTCCTTTTAATATTTAATATGATCTCCGCGCCGGGGAATGGATGTCAGTATCGGGCATTGCGTTTCCCACAGCAAACAAACACTGCTATTTCAGCACTGATGCACTGCTACACAGACAGCAAGCAACTACATTAAGCATAAGAAATTTAGAGTGCAATTTCTGAGCACTTACGCATCCATATTTACTTATGTTACTGAAAATGTGAACTGACTTCACCCGATGCTTTCAACATTCACCCTTTACATTTTACACCTCTACCACCAAATTATCATTTTAAGCCAAATAAATTAATCTCGGAACAAATTAATATGACCAACTTTTAACTTTTACCAGCTTCCTTGTTTGTTTTGGGGTGGCTATACTCTATAGAGGTTGGGAAACTGGGCTTGCAATGCCAAGGCTACAGGTTTGATTTACAGGTGGGGCACAGCCATTGTACCCATGAGCAAGGTACATAACCTGAAACACTTCAGTAAATATCCAGTTAATAAATGGACTGTATGTAAAAAGGAATGTAAACTGCTCTGGATAAAAGCATCTGCCAAACACCTCAAATGTAATGTTTCTTACTGAACAGACGGTTCAGTCTACGTGCAGTGAATTAGCCAGACTGGAGCTGACCTCTGACCTCTTCTCACCCTTCCCAGTGTACACTCCTCCCGGCAGCAGAAGTACGGCCCGAGCTAACCTGGACCGCCATAAACAAGAACCCTGGACACCGGGCCAGAACTCAGTGTCCCCAGACCACATTCATCAAATAAAACTATAAAGGGGGACCCACTGAGGGTCAGTTACTTTGGCCCACTGACACTGGCGTGGGAGATGGGAACTGAAATATCTTTAAACTTACTGTCAGCTATCAAAATTCTACAAAAACAGAAACTGCCTCAGTCATAGCAAGAATGCAGTATGAAACATGTCTGAAATAAGAAACTCCCCCCCCCAGGTTCAGCTACTGCATTGGCATGGGAAAATATGCAGGTATCTACAGCTACAAATATTATGGCCTTCATTTAAACAAACCCAAACACATACCATAATGTCATTAAATCAAGCATCGTTCTCGCTCAAAAAATTCCTTATTGAATTTATCAGAAACAGTGTTTTTTTTTCACTGATATTACAAGGACCGGTGCTTAATTAGAGAACTATCCATTCATTTGATGGTCTTCTTTAGCGTAAGGGACGACTGGCCTGGAAATTCTTAGTTTTGGGAACTATTGTTACCCACTGGCTCTGGTATTATATTTGTGACACATTACTCTGACACTTTAACCAATCCTCATATCCTCAAGTATTCTGGGCGTGCAACAAATAGGAGTCTAACAGATTAATATGTTCGTAGTTGGCATCTGAACTTGGACAGGCTGAGTCAGCTCACTGCGATGTTTCCTTTATGTTTCCAAGGCCTGAACTGCAATGTTCACAAACGCACAATAATAATAATAATAACAAGACAACACCAGTTCTACAAGAAAACACTCAATCAAACTGCCTTCCTGTTTTTATTCCCCCTCTCATTTTCCTCCCGTGTTGGGATAATTGCGTGCAGGTGTCACCCATGTTGGGACAATAGAGACACTGTGTTTCCCCACAGCGCATAATTTCGCTCCTGAAGAGCTTCATTCCACCCACTTTCCCGCAAATAAAAGGCTGGATTGTGATATGCAAATTACCCCGGCTATTGGCTCGGAGCTAATTCCCCTGGAGAAATAGGTTTCAATTACCCAGGAACCTCGACAAAACCGTTAAGATATCATTCAAACGCCTTAGCGGGATGGGTGCACAAACAGAGGATAATAATTTCCTTTCTCAGCGCTGAACGACGTAGCTTTTGACTGCACACATTTAGACATTAAAAAGACTCGTTATTCTACCCACCGAGGCCGCATTGCAATAACTTACGTGCTTCATGTCTGCTTGTATTTTGTTGAAAGATTAAATTGCAGTGGGTTTCTTTATTGTATTTCAATAGCATGCGTTCACAACTTAGATTGCGTGTAGGTCCATATCAGCCACTGTTTATAAAAACCTGTATCAAATAAAGTTAACTTGCAGATTAATTTGCTCAACTTAATAATAAATAACAGCCATCTGGATATAACTATAAATGAAGAACAAAACAAAAACAAACGTGCCATGCAGGAAGTGGATGCCAGCTCCTTTGAGGCTGGTTTCCCTTTTCCTAAAGCTATGTAGAAGTTACCCGATTGCAGCGTAGAAACCCTTTCATTTTGGGTCCAGTGGTTTATCTTATGACTGTAATTTAGTTATCGGCCAGATCACTGGAGAAGCCACAATTATATCTTAGCAGGGATTCCAGAGAGAGAAAAAAAGAGCTCTTCTCTTTCAAAACACCAGAATTGCAATGGTGGTCTCTGCCACACAATCTACTTCAATAGGCACACAGATGCGCTTGATGGACAGCTTCTTCCTGTTACCATAGACAACATTTCCTGTTAAATGATCGGTTACTCTATCGGGCAGAGGAGGCTCACAGCACAAACAGTGGAAATGCATGTAACCAGAGAGGCATGCCATGGACTAAGAGGCACTGCATTATGCATAAGCCCTTATGCAAAGCGTAAATCTCAGACAGTAACCTCAACAGTTTTCCTCTTTACAAACACAGTTTGGCGAGTTCAGTGATCATCGCCAACATGAATGAATAAAATACATTTCCCTGAAGCAAAAGCAGCACTTAACAGTATTTCAACTGAGAGTCATAAGCACAACCAGGCCTGCACACAGGTACAGTACCAGTGGTCAAATTGGACAGGATGTGGCAGGAACACTGAAGTCTTAAATCATCATCATCAACAATATGTTTTATTTCTTAAGTAATGCGACTAGAGTCCCATCTGGAAAAAATACGCAAACAGAGGCTGAAAGGCTCTGCTATCCATCATCTCTTCCCGTACAGCCCTGGCACAGTCACTGTTAAGAGTGCAGAACCTGAAAAGCGGGTGGATCCACACCACAGGGGACTTAACATTAGCAGTCCCAGGATTCCCCTTTAGGCTGACAGATCTCCGCAAATCGTTGACACGGCTAGGGGAAGACCGACTACGTAAAACCACATCATAACTCATCCTAAAGCATCTGCACGATGCTGCAATACACCAACCGAAGGTACAATCTCTGCTGTGACACTGCAGCCTATTCTCTAGTCCATAATAAGAGTAGTCCGTTGGTGAACAGAAGTGAGTAAATACTGAAGAATGAAAATATGATTAAGTAAAACAACATTGCTGTTCTGTTTAGGAAGCGCTATTAACCGAAGAACACCCTGATCACTCTTGTACAAATATGTTTTAGCATGAGTTCAGTACATGCTATCACAATTTGATACATACAACATGACTGAATTTTCCTAAAAACCTCCTTGACTGATTAACCTGATTAACGTGAAAGATTAACCTCGATGTTTCCTTAAAAAAATGGTACATACCTGCTATTTTAGAGTTCAGATCGCCTTGATTTTCTGGATGATGTCTTGATTGCCGTTAACAGTCTGAATGTCACAAGCATGTACACTACGCGGATACACAATATGGAATGAACAGACTCTTGCAGGTGGTCTCAAACAGGTTGCTCAGGTATCTCGGAATACAGTGGCGAGGTCTGACTGGAAAACCACAGCATTCTATGATCACGCAATCAACCAGCTTATCTCAGAGAACACAATCTCAGAGCCAAACATGTTTCTCTTAGCCGTGCATCTGCAGACATTCCAAAAAAGGCAGAATCCCGAATAACTGAACAGGAGCCAGGCTATTTATAATGCACATTTTTGTGGGAAGAATTCGGGCACCGAAAAGTCCTGTGCGAGCTAAACACCATGCTTTGGGATCACAATCAGACCGCGTGCAAAAAAAACCACAGAAAAAAAAACTGTTAAGCTTTGTTGTTTTGCTTTCGTTCACTTCTGCTAATGGATAAGGAGCACTTTCCTGGTTATTTGTTAGGAAACCGAGATCATTTGTTAGACGTGTCTTGGCATCCTGGTCTGTGTTCAGCCCAGAAATGCAGCGTTTGGGGAACGTTGATGGAAATGGTTGTCAATACAGACGGCATGATCCTTGATTTATCGGTTTAGTGTCCCTCATTAGTTAGGTTAGCATGGCTTCGATAGCTCCAATGACACATCATTTGGTCCATTGTAACAAAATGCTGCTGTGAAATCCATTTTTCACTGCGAGAAGTGTTTTCATTTGAGGTCATTTATTGTGATGCCACGCAGGCAGTGAGACAGTTGTAAAATATTAACATCGATTTTCTTTTTAATCAGGCCATTCAAATAGCCAGCTTCGCCATTCACTTTTAACGCTTTGAAGAGTAGCATACTATTTTCCCTGAAGTTCTTATTCTAAATTCTAAGTGTTCTAGAACTCCATTGCTTCAATTACCAGTATCGAATGTTGCATCAGCATTAGAATGTTCATTTAGGAATATTCTAATCACAAAATTCTGATCTTATTCCTTAAATTAAAAGCTGTGACTGCTGAGCAGGCATGATTCCTCTTAAGCTATCCCAGAAGCAGACCTTTAAAAAAATTAACAACATCTAAGGGTGAATTTGTCAAGTACTGAAAAGTAAGTTCATCACGTTGATGTATGAAATTAATGTCTGACATCTTCCTGGTTCCTGAGTAAATTAACAACATTAACAGATTACTGATTCAGAGATGTGACTGAATGCATCTCTAACAAGGAAAAAAACTGAAATTGTATTTACCCCAAACTCAGTGGGTGTCTGCACATCAAAGTAAGCCTTAACTAGAGAGCTCTGGGGCGAATAGCTGATGAAATGTTGACATTATCTTGTATAACAGTTCTCAAAAAGCTTGAGCTTTTTCACTTATTCATCTCACACACTCTGATTGGTCAATATCCTACCGTGCCCCTTTATAGAACTAGCTGCAAATTACGAATATATGAGAAAACCTTCAGATGAAGTCAAAATTGAAGCTGCTGCTTTATGTAAGCAGGGATTCGATGACAGAGTACATTAGCCAAAAACAGTTCCTCCAGAGCTGTTTTGGTCTCCGGGTCCACAACCAGAGCCTGATTAAAGCCTTGTACTGAGAATTACAGTATGACGTTCAACCACAGAAACCCAAAACAGGGAAGGCAAAGTGACACTGAGGTCCAGCAAACCATTTTTCAAAGTACTGCCAGCAATCTCAAAGAGCCACCATAAAACTCACGGCGCTACAACAAAGCTAAGCAAGCAAGGTCTGTATAAATCAGTGAATAATTCCTACTCTAATGGTGAATTTCCAAAAAATACAACAACAGATAGGCTCATTATAAGTACCAGAACTTGCTACAGTGAGTGAATGGGTGTGAGATGGAATCATTTAACCCCTGTAATAAGAAAACCGTAGTCACAGACTACACATACTCAGAGATATGTTGAAGATCTATGCATGGGATCACGTTACAAACGTCACCTGGAGAGAACTGCGAGTGAGTAAATAGTAAACAGTAACTCAAGTCATTACGCAAATAGCTTAGCGATCTCAGCGTTACATAAAATGTTCAACAATCACAACAAACCTTCTCCTAACATGAATGGGCTAATTCACCAGCAGATTTACCAGAAGCGCAGAGACATTTTCTACAAGTCGCTCAGTCTAATAAAACAGCAACAACATATGCCCATGATTTGCGCTCCTTCACCCTGAGTTTACACTGGCTGGTATTAATCCATATATAAATACAAGTACAAACGCAGCAAATGAGGTCCAATAGACCTGTAGGCTCAACCTTGTGGCTGTAGTAGTGGTCCTCCCACACACCCACATGGAAAAGTATTATATCAAAATATATGGCGGGAAATTCAAAATCTATTCAAAGATGTTGTGTAAAATATGTATGAAATGCATAAATTAACAACATTTATTAAAATAAAAAATATATATTTTCCATATGGACAGACACCCTGGCATACAGAGCACGCAAGGCTTTCATGAAGAGTCACATCCTCTAATCCAACTGAATCAATACTGTAACCCCATTATCAGATGAAGA